>NC_071096.1:23757017-24082017 GCF_027358695.1 Spea bombifrons | reverse complement strand
CTAGCTGAAGTGTTCACATAAATTAGCCACCTATCCTCACAAAGTTAGACAAAATTACATAATGTTCACCTTCTGAGTGATTTAAAGCAACATAACTCTTTCCCTGGATTTTTGGGATGGAAATAATTGTGTGTAGATACTCATACAAGTCTAGAGATATGTGGTCACATTGTATTAAGGTAACCTCGTTTGTTAGTGGAATTTGACTCAAGTGCACTCAAAAAAATCATATCTGTTGAAACCTACTTAGGCTAGGTTTCCACTTGGGTTTTTGTCCTGCGTTTTTTTCTTGATGAAAAACGCCAGGAAAAACGCCAAAAAAACTGCCAATGCATTTACCTGCGTTTTGGCGTTTTTTCTGGAGTTTTTTCTGGCGTTTTAGCCTTTCTGTGGAAATTGCTTTTTTTGACCTTAGGCAGTTTTTCCAGCCTTTACAAGTTAGAAGTTTCACCCAGCTAAAAGGGATTAGGATAAATGGCAAGTATCTGCCCTCTCCTGATGTCATTTACTTGGTAGAGTTCTACTTAAATGCCCCGGCGGACCCTTTTGTCTCTTTTCTGTGGTTTGTAAGGCATGCTTTATTTCGAATGTCTGCTCCTCTGGGAAGATTGGCCCCAAATGATGGTGGAAATTGTTTGCTGTTGCTTTTGGCACGCAGGATCCAGTTGATGCATCGCGTATGTTTGTTTGTAATGGCATGTTTGTTCCAAATGGTGTAAAATTCAATATGAACCAGTCCAGGACTTTGTTTTGTGTGAAACTGTTTGTTTTCAGCCTATTTCTCGTAGGACACACAGATACTGGGTCCATCCTCTGCATTGTAACTGTGGAAAAAACACCATAAAAAACGCCAAGGCAATAAACCCACATGGCTTTTTCATGGCGTTTTTTCTCTCCCATAGACTTCTATTGGAGAAAAACGCCAGAGTGTCAACATGCTGCGATTTTGAAAAACTGCCACAGAGCCCAAAAATCAGAAAAACGCCAAAGAGGACTGAAAAAACGCCAAACAGAAAAACGCCAAGTGGAAATGGCATTTTGCGATTTCCTATTGAAGAACAGCTAACATCTGGCTGCTGCGTTTTTTCACTAAAAAAACGCCAGGTGGCGCTATTGGCGTTTTTATGGGCGTTTTTAGCAAAAAAAAAAACAAGTGGAAACCTAGCCTAATAGTTACATCAAACGTGTCGTGGTCCAGCAGTCTTTTATATAGTCAAACTGGACAACCTGTCAGATAAAAATGAAAACTCCAGTGGAATACCGAAATAAATATTTTAATAGGAGTTTGGAATTAAGTTCCAATCAGTGTAATCCAGTTGCAGATTTTGAGGGATAGAAAAACTCCCCCAACATCAAACCAATGATCAATTAATCAAGGCAATTTAATTAGCAGTACCTGTCTGCTACTTAGTATCTTTATTCCTTTGAAAGTAGTAAAGTGTGTACACATGGCTTCTGATATGTAAAACCCCATAGACTTCAATGAGTGTTTTCTTTCTTTTTCACACGACTGTATATGGAAGTTCATTTACATTGGTCAGCCATAACATTCTGACCACCGACAGGTGAAGTGAATAACACAGCTTATGATGGCACCTGTCAGTGGATGGGATATATAAGGCAGCATTTCGTCCTTAAGGTTGATGTGTTAGAAGCAGGAAAAATGGGCAATTGTAGAAATCTTAGCGACTTTGACAAAGCACAACTTTTGTATGGCTAGACGACTGGGTCAGAGCATCTCCAAAATGGCAGCTCTTGTGGGGTGTTCCTGGTTTGCAGTGGTTAATAACTTTGAACAGTGGTCCAGGGAAGGAAAAGCGGTGAACCAGTGACAGGGTCGTGGGTGGCCGAGGCTCATTGATGCACATGGGGGGGGGCGAAAGGCTGCCATGTTTTGTCTAATCCAACAGATGAGCTACTGTAGCTCAAATTGCTGAAAAAAATAATGCTGCTTCTGTCAGAACACACAGTGCATCACAGTTTGTTGCGTATGGGGCTGCAGACCAGTCAGGGTGCCCAAGCTGACCTACTTGTGATCATATGAACTGGCCCATTGAGCAATGGAAGAAAGTGGCCTGGTTTGATGAATGTTTTCTTTTACATCTCGTGGATGGCCAGATGCGTGTGTGTCACTTACCTAAACAATATATGGCACCAGAAAGCATCCATGGAGGCCCTACCTCGCAACTTAAGGGATCTGCTGCTAACGTTTTGGTGTCGGATACCACAGCACTCCTTCAGAGGTCTAGTGGAGTCCATTTATAACAACTCTCTGTACTCTCACTAAGCCAATGTTCAACCCAAGAAAAATAATTTGCATCTAGACCAATTTCTTTCAGTTTGAATACTAACCTATTGTGCGGAACCATGTCAAACACCTTGGCAAAATCCAAGTAGATTACATCCACTGCAAGACCCTGATCTACACTTCTACCTACTTCTTCATGGAATGCAATTAAATTAGTTTGACATGACCTATGTTTCTTCCCAATGAATTCCTGAACATTATCCCTTAATAACCCTTCAAATACTTTCCCAGGCACAGAAATTAAGCTCACAGGTGTATAATTTCCAGGCAAAGAGTTTGAACCCTTTTTGCATATAGGAACCACATCTGCCTTCCTCCAATCTTCTGATACGACTGAAAGAAAAGAATCCCAGAAGATTAGAAAGGTTCACTTATTTTCAGACTCAGCTCTTTAAGTACTCGTGGGTGAATACCCGTCGGGCCTGGAGCTTTATTGACATTAACTTTATTTAGTTGCTGCAGCACCTTGTCCTGAGTCATCCAATCACAATTTGTCATTTGTATTTCCATTGCCATAGGTTCCTCCTTATTATATACGGAGGAAAAATAGTTATTTAAAGTTTCTGCTTTTTCCTGGTCCTCGTTAACTAACACTCCCATCTCTGTTTTTAGTGTACCTACGCTTTCCTTTTTTGTTTTTCTAGAATTTATATTTTTCTGGATTGGTTTTGCTCTCTTTGGCTATCCCTCTCTCGTGTTCTAGTTTAGCCCATCTAATCAGCTTTTATATAGGATGCCTCTGATTTGTCTGATTCAAATGCTTTAAAAGCCCTTTTATGTTTCCTTATTTATTTCAGATACATGGGAATTGGACTTTCAGCCCAGGGTGTCAATATGAACAGATTGCCAGGTGAATCTTTTTTTTTTTATTTATTTATTTTTTTTTGGTGGGGGCATTCTTTTTAATACGAATTTATTATAGGATCTGCAGTTAAAAGCTTCTGAACACTGTGTGTCGTTGCGATTTTATAATTGTGATGTATAGTTATTAATGGCACGGTTTACTGTCCCAAGCTGCCTCACCATTAAATAATTTGTTAAAGTACATTATAAATACTTTAATATAAATTATTTACCTGTAGGAAGAGAGCCACTCCCACTGAAATATTTGGGAGCACTTTCTGTGCATGTGTGGTGGGGGGTCTCTTTAAATCTTCTGAAACTCATGTGAGCCAGCTGGCAGTGAGTATGCCATGTCTGTGCAAGTAGGAAGAATAGATAAGTACCGTATTTGCTCGATTATAAGACAACCCCCCCAAAATCTGAATATTAATTTAGGGGGGAAAAGCCTAAATAGAAGACGACCCTGTAAGTTTTACTAGTAAATGTTAATTCATGTAAACTATGTGAACTATTTTTTTGTTGTTTTTTTTTAAATAAAAGCTATGATTGAGAAAAATATTTTTTTGTTTTTATTTCATTTTATTTTCCAACCTGCCCCCCCAGTTATGCACATCTGCCCCCAGGCTTGCCACTCTGCCCCAGAAATGCCTTATACCCCCTATATGCCACTGTGCCCCATGGTATACCTTTTAACCCTCTAAATGCCGCTGTGTCCCATGATATATGCCTTTTTGACCCCCTATATGCCATTCTACCTCCAGAAATGCCTTATATCCCTATGTGCCACTCTGGCCGTTGGCAGCAGGGGTTGTCTGCGTCCATCGCGCATGCACCCTTCGGCTGTCAGAGAGAATTCCCCTCAGCGCTGCGGGGAACTCTCCTCTCTGACAGCCAGGGAAGGTCTGTGCGATCGACGCGGACAACCCCCGCTGCTAACGGCACCTCCTTCCGGCTGCAGCAGAAGTTGCCTACGCGTATCGCGTAGACGGCTACCCGCTACCCGCTGTCCCGACTACATACCAGGGAGTCAGAAGCACCAGCCGCGGAGGTAACCAGACAGGAGGTCCCCTGCAGCGCTGCGGGGGATCTGGATCTTAGTCTCATAATCAGACCTCTATTTGAGGTCTGATTATAAGACGACCCCTGTTAGTGTGAAGTCCTCCCCTATTAGTATGTTTCATCATCACTGGCTCCAGTCTCATAGTTTAGGTGGAAAGCAACATCCATAAAGACATGGTTAGATGAGTTTGGTGTGGAAGAACTTGAGTGGCCTGCACATTGACCCCATGGAACACATTTGGGATGAATTGAAACAGAGATTGCGAGACAGGCCTTCTCCTGCAACATCAGTGGTTGACCTTACAAATGCTTTATGTGACCCTTTTGATCAACATGTTTATAGGATTGCCTGTAAGTGTTGTTTTTGTAATTTGAAAGAAAGACGAGGGGGATAAGGGAAAAGAGGAGAGGAAGCCATTATATCTTGTCGACTTGCAGCAATTAAACAATGTACATTAAAGCAGATTACAAATTCTATTCTAAGCAACACAAGCTAGAAATATTACTTTTTGCAATGGGCGAATGAATCTTAAGAATGTCTCCGATGCTTTTATGGATCACTTTAGTAAGTTAATACTCCTTGATTTACACTAATCTTTCCCAGCCATGTGACAGATGAAGACATTTCTGGAGTGATTTAAACAATCACAATGAGAACAGTGATACAAATTAATATGGCTGCCTCACCTTTTTACTGCTCCCTATCTTCTCCAAAACATACTAACTTACCCTCCATACAGGCTTTAAAATTTCTGCAAAATGTATTGACCCCCCTGGCTTCCTGCACCAGTGAAACTATTCAGTTTCAGAGGATTGCTCTTCAGCACTGAGATGCAAAGAGGATTACATTTACAGTCATGAGTCCAAGCAAGGCTTCCACGCAGAACGCAGCAGCAGAACCCTATACAAAACGGGTGTTAACCCCTAAAATGCCACGATCGTGGCTACATGAGAGCATCAGTGCAACGTTAACCCCTTCAATGCCGCGGCATTTTGTGAAAAACTGTTGAGCCGAGAAAATCACTCCGTGTGATTGATTGAAGGCTCTGGGTGGCTGTGCTGTCTGCTCAGACACCTGGGCAGACAGCAGCAGCAGCGCCCCCACGATCACCACGATTGTGGGAGCGTGGGGGCATTTTTTTTGAGATGTCGTACTTGTTACGTCTGAGGGTGACGTGTGACCAGGAAGTACCAGGTACATCCCGGTCTCGAAGGGGTTAAATCGCTTGGCTTCTTTTGGAAAACTAGCAGGGGATGCCATGGGGGGGGGGCAAAAATGTAGTAGACATAAATATCTTCCCACAAAATTTTACCTGTGGACCAGCCTTCACTGAAAGAGACTTGCCCAATTACAGTGGTCCAGAGTAGGAAACAGCAGGTGCAAAAGGTCAGACCAAAAGATACCCGCTGCCTAATTCCCATCCCAAAGCATATACCTACATAGCCGCAAGAAAATCTAAACTCCCCAATTAGCCCCATCAGAGTGGTCCTGTGTAATGCCAGATCAATAAGGAACATGACTGCTGATATTGCTGACCTTATTGAATTAATAGATCTTGCTTGCATTACTGAAGCCTGGTTGGATGAAAATACAGGCCTCGTCTTGGAAGCAGCTGTGCCAAGCAATTATTCAGTACACTGTTATTCTAGATCCAACCACAAAGGAGGAGGAATAGCAATCTGCATCAAATCATTTTCACGTTCTAGGTCACTGTCACTTAGTACACCAAAACATTTTGAATGCATAGTATTTCCATAGTAAAAGGTTTCAGGATTCTATTAATATATATAGGCCAGTGATGGGAATCACAGAGCGTATCATCTGGAATATGCTGTTCAGCTCCCACAGTACTGACATGTGGAGTACCACAGGGATCTATTCAATCTCCCACTCTATTTGCTATGTACATGCTGCCACTGGGGGACATCATGGTTTCAGATATCACTGCTATGCGGATAATACACAACTTTAGCTTTTCTTTGCACCAGGAATTAAGGATTGAACACCTCTAACTAAGAGATGCTTAGCAGACCTCGTAAAATGGATGGAAACTAGTTGGCTAAAAGTAAACACTGATAAGACAATTTTTGCTGATCAGAGGAAAGAGGATCATTTCCCCAATCCAGATAATTTCCCAACCCATCGGGTGTAACACTTGGTCATTCAGAGCTATCCAGATCAAGCGAAGTGCGACACCTTGGAGTGTTGCTTGAGAGTGGTTTGTCACTTAAAAATCAGATTTCTGTTGTGTCAAAATCTACCTTATTTCATCTGTTGAACAAGATATAAACTCCTAATACCACCTGAGGACACAGACACCCTAATCAATGCTTGTGTGACATCTCGTCTGGATCTCTGCAACGCACTATACCTAGACCTCACAGAAAAATAACTTCATCACCTACAGATGGTCCAAAATGCAGCAGCCAGGCTATTAACAAATCAGCCCTGCTTATGGCATATCACACACTTTGTCCTCTCTCTGCATTGGCTTCATATTAAATAGAGAATCTATTTTAAGGTGGGCTTGTTGATATTTGAAGCCCTAAAGAACCAGGGTCCCTGTTATTTAAAAGAGTTATCACCCTACATTGCCCCTTTGATCTACACATCTTTCTCTTCTTTCAGTGCGCACAAAACCAGACGCCAATGCATTCTGCCATGCTGCTCCTACAGTCTGGAACTCTCTGCCACATTCAGTCAGGGAAGCACCATCTTTAGAGACTTTAAGTGAAAGTCTTAAAACTCAACTTTCTCCCAAGCATTCAGCTAATTCACTTTTACTGTTCTCATTAATGTCCAATTATGTACGTAAATTAAGTTTATTTATATAGATATATATATATATATATATATATATATATATATCATATTTGCTCGATTATAAGACAATGGTTTTTTTCAGAGCAAATGCTCAGAAAAATAACCATCGTCTTATATTTGAGGTCGTCTTTAATAATTAGGGCTGAAACAACTAATCGATCAAATTGATAATAATCGATAATGAAAATCGTTGACAACGATTTTCATTATCGGTTAGCCGAATCGATTTTTATCGATTATAAAAAGAGGGTTTTTTTGCAGAGGAAATGCTCTGAAAAACTCCTCTCCTTTATATAATCCGACCTCAAACAGAGATCAGATTATAACACTAGAATCCAGATCCCCCGCAACGCTGCAGGGGACCTGGATTCCCCTCACTGTCATCCGGTGGGTGTCAGTGCGATGCGCACAGACAACTTCCGTCTCTCCCCTCCACTTCCGCTCCTACATGCAGTGGCAGCATCACATGATGTAGAAGCGCCAGCAGAAGTGAAGGTGAGTAACGGAGGGTGTCTGTGGGGGTCTGCACAATGCGCACAGACAGCCTCCGTTACTGCCCTTCACTTACGCTGAGGCTTCTATGAAGCTGCAGTGAAAGTGCCTGTCAGCAACAGAGGTTCACAAGACACTAGGGAGTCAGGAGAGACAGGCAGAGCGGTGTATGGGAGGGGGGAGGAGGCAGAGTTGTGTATTGGAGCCACCCTCCCATACACCACTCTGCCTCCTCCCCCTCCCATACACCACTTTGCCTCTCTACCCAGCTCCCTGGTGTTGCAACCTCCGTTGCTGACAGGAGGCAGAGTGGTGTGTGGGAGGGGGGAGAGGGGCAGAGTGGTGTGTGGGAGGGGGGAGAGAGGCAGAGTGGTGTGTGGGAGGGAAGTATAATGAATTTCAGGGAGGCAGAGTGGTGAATCAGGAAGTATAATTAATTTCAGGGTGGTGCAGGGCATTTATGGGGGCGGAGTGGCATATCGGTGCACAGTGGCATATAGGGAGGTATAAGGCATAAATGGGGCGAGTGGCATATTGGAAGTTATAAGGCGTATCAGGGGGCACAGTGGCATATAGGGGGTGTAAGGCATATCAATATTAGGCATATCGGGGGCATAAGGTATATCAGGAGGCTCAGTTGCAAATAAGGAGTATAAGGCATATCGGGGGCACAGTGGCAAGCTGGGGGTCAGATGTGCATAACTGGGGACAGTTTGGTAAATAAAAGAAAATATAAACAAGGCTTTTTTCTCATAGTTTTTATTAAATATGAAAAATAGTTAACATGAATTAATATTTACTAATAACTGTATTAAAACCTAGTGTGAGAAACACTGTTTGGGTTCTTGTAGCTTTTATTATTATGTCAGTAAAATAAGAAGGTGAATAGAGAGAGGCCTTTGCGATAAAGAGATGAAAGTGTAAATTGTACGTTTTTTATTACATTATTTTAAATTTAAAACAATTTGCATTTTTTTATTCGATTAATCGAAAAAATAATCGGCCAACTAATCGATTATTAAAATAATCGTTAGTTGCAGCCCTACTTATAATCAGACCTCAATTGGAGCTCTGTCTGAGACTAAGATCTAGATCCCCTGCAACCCTGCATGGGACCTGGATCCTCCTCTCCGGCAGATGCGCACAGACAACCTCCGCTGCTGCCGGCACTTCTGCCGGGGCTTATGTGACTGAGCGCCGCTGTCAAGTGACCTTCAGGTGCTCGGTCACAAAAGCCCCGGCGGAGGTTGTCTGTGCGTATCGCGGCTGCTGCCACTACACACCAAGGAATCTAAAGCACAGAGAGAAGTCTAGGGAAGCACTGGTAAGTCTGGGGAGGGTAAGAGTGGTATATGGGGGGTATAGGGGCTTTCTGGAAGTCTGCGGAGGGTAATAGTAGCATATAGGGGGTCAAAAAGAATATCAGTGATGCAGGATGGCATATAGGGGGTTAAAAGGGAATATCGGGGAGGGTAAGAGTGGCATATAGGGGGTATAAGGCAAATCTGTGGGGGCAGAGTAGCATATGAGGGGGTATAAGGCATATCTGGGGGCAAGTTGGCAAATAAGAGGAAATAAAAACAAAATGCATTTTTCTCAATCAGTTTTTATTAAATATGAAAAAATAGTTTACATGTGAATTAATTTTTAATTTCTTATAGGGTAGTACTATATTCAGGCTTTTTTTCTAAATTAATATTCAAATTTTGGGGGGGTCATCTTATAATCGAAAAATACGGTATATATAGTTACCCCTGTGAAGCGCTTTGAGTTCCGCTGGGAGAAAAGTCTATATAAATGCCTGTTTTTGTTGTCACAGTTGAATGTCAAAGTAAACGAAGTGATTAGGAAGCTGATTAGTAGTGTTTGCAGACTCTACAGTCCATGCAAGGTTTCTACTAAACAGACAGATGCTTCCTTTGGCATTGGCTTTAAGCTGCAGGAAGTGGAATGCCTGAACCTCAGTTTGTTTTACATCAGTGTAAAGGTGTTCATACTGAGTGCTATTTTACTGGGTATGCTGAGCCATCGATGCTGGCTCTACCAGAAAGACAAGAGACCCGCCAATATCTGGAGCTGCAGTTCAGTTTATAACCCATGTATAACCCCCCAAAAAACAGTTTTTGACATACTTGGTATGTCAGCAGTTGTATTACTGTTGCATTTGTAGAAACTGCAAATATGCCTTTTTGTATACTAGATTAAAAGTTGCGGTTTAAATAATATGAAGCATTTGTATTTGTTTTTTCTATACAATTCACTGCATACCTTCCAATAATAAGTTGGAGGAGTATTTCAAACACTGTCATGGTTAGCTGTTCCACTGTCCTGCTTTTGTGGGGAGACCCTTTATCTCCCTGGTTCATGGAGGTGAGTAATCAATGGAGGTTTATGCTGTTGCAGCACAGACTGCCAATGCAGCTGCTATGTGCCACAGGCTGCTGAATGGCCATGCCTCAGCCTCTTGCTGGACTTTCAACACAGATGGGCCTGACTTTGACACCTGAATTGTTGGGGCTATGTTACTATTATATTTTTCTAAGGCATTTAATAAATGCCATTTGAATTGCCATGCACCCTTTTATATGACTAAGCTATTCAGATAATGTTATGTAGAAAACAAGCTTGTGTTCCTTATGGACAGATGAATAAAATTATTTGTGTTTCTGTTTGCTAGGTTGGGATAAACATTCGTATGGCTACCATGGAGATGATGGCCATTCGTTTTGCTCTTCTGGGACAGGACAACCCTATGGACCCACATTTACCACAGGGGATGTAATCGGCTGTTGTGTCAACCTCATCAACAACACTTGTTTTTACACTAAGAATGGACATAGTCTTGGTAGGTTAGAATGCATAAACATTCTAGAACTTTCTAATTATCTACATTAAATGTTTTCCTGTTTGCGTTTTTGTGCATTCTCATCGTATGCCAGCATCTTCTATGCTTTCCCCTTACATTACTTGATGCTCGATCAGGCACAGCCCATACTCGAACTACATCATCTTCCCTGTTCCATGCTTTTCTTCACCTTTGGTGTTTTCTGCTTTTCTGCTTAGTCCATAATTTTTCTTCTCATTTAGTGTAACCACACAAATATATATTAATATATAGTATGAAATAAAAAATAAAAAACATTTATTTGCAAATTTTGTATTCAGAGTTACTAACTTCAATAGCGCTCAAAACTGCAATATAATCATATGTTTCAGAAAAGACGACAACAGGGTATAGCAGTAGGATCGTTTTGATATATCTTGTGAATCCCCAATGGACTTCTTGCAGAGGCAGGGACACATCCTGCAGCCTGGAACATCCCCCCCCCCCGGACAGCAGAAGCCAGCATCCCCGGCTTTCTGCTGCCCGATCTGATGTAACAGCTTCTGTCACGAAAGCCCTAAAACTCTTACATTTTTAAACGCCGATCAGGCATTCCCTTCCCTGTAGGTCATCGGAGGACAGGATATCCCCTGCAAGGATATCTGATCGCTCCGATGAGGCACAGACACTGTGATCTCTGTGCAAGTCTGTGGGGATCCAATCGATTCAATCTAATGGAACTATGCCTGAACTTAAAAAATCCTTGAAGATCAGTCTTCAGGGATTCTTTACGTCATCACGTCCGCCATCTGTTCAATTTACCTCTTTGAAACAATATATGTTTGGAAACTAGACACCCCTGAGTATTTCAAATGCATATATTGTAACTCTTTCCATGCACTAATTCTGCTACCAGCCTCCGTGGGAGTAATTTTCTTTTGTGTGTTTCCCCCCCCCCCACACACACATTTTACTTCATATAGAAATTTACAGCTCCTGGCATATGTCACCATCAAACACCCTAATATGTGTTAAGCAATATCTCCTGAGCACAGTAATACCACCCATGCATGGGTTTGGGTTGTTTGGGGGGTAAAAAGGTCACATTTGGGAGGTGGGTTTTTTTCGAAAAATTGGAATTTTGACATGCGGTCATTGTGCCCCATGTGTTATTTGGGACATCTTTTGAAGCCGGTAAAACTGACCCCATCAAATCATATATTTTTGGAAACTAGACACCCTAGGGTATTTCAAATGGCTGGTATTTTAACTCTTTCCATGCACGCATTTTACCGCCAGCCTTTGTCAAAGTTGAAAGATAACTTTTCAACAGATGTAGACATATCCCACTTGCCTTTCCAAGTGGCCCACTGCAACCACAAATCTAATGGGAACACAGGAATTTGAGTTTTTTTTTCTTTACTTTCACATGTTTCGGATGGGTGTTTCACACTAAACTACCTGGAAGAAAGAAAACACAACAATAAATCTCCTGCTTCTCCTAAACACATAAATACCACATACAGTGTGTGTGTGTGTATATGCGTATATGTGTATATTATATCCAGGATGGCACATCAATGCGAGCTGTGGCAAGAAGGTTTGCTGTGTCTGTCAGCATAGTGTCCAGAGCATGGAGGCGCTACCAGGAGACAGGCCAGTGCTTCAGGAGACGTGGAGGAGGAGGCCATAGGAGGGCAACAACCCAGCAGCAGGACCGCTACCTCCGCCTTTGTGCAAGGAGGAGCGCTGCCAGAGCCCTGCAAAATGACCTGCAGCAGGTCACAAATGTGAAGGTGTCCACTCAAACGGTCAGAAACAGACTCTATGAGGGCCTGACGTCCACAGGTGGGAGTTGTGCTTACAGCCCAACACCGTGCAGGACATTTGGCATTTGCCAGAGAACACCAGGATTGGCATATTTTCCACTGGCGCCCTGTGCTCTTCACAGATGAAAGCAGGTTCACACTGTGACAGACGTGACAGAGTCTGGAGACGCCGTGGAGAACGTTCTGCTGCCTGCAACATCCTCCAGCATGACCGGTTTGGCGGTGGGTCAGTAATGGTGTGGGGTGGCATTTCTTTGGGGGGCCGCACAACCCTCCATGTGCTTGCCAGAGGTAGCCTGACTGCCATTAGGTACCAAGATGAGATCCTCAGACCCCTTGTGAGACCATATGCTGGTGCGGTTTACCCTGGGTTCCTCCTAATGCAAGACAATGCTAGACCTCGTGTGGCTGGAGTGTGTCAGCAGTTCCTGCATGAGGAAGGCATTGATGCTATGGACTGGGCCGTCCGTTCCCCAGACCTGAATCTGATTGAGCACATCTGGGACATCATGTTTCGCTCCATCCACCAACACCAAGTTGCACCACGGACTGTCCAGGAGTTGGTGGATGCTTTAGTCCAGGTCTGGGAGGACATCCCTCAGGAGACCATCCACAACCTCATCAGGAGCATGCCCAGGCGTTTTAGGGAGGTCATACGGGCACATGGAGGCCACACACACTACTGAGCCTCATTGTGACTTGTTTTAAGGACATTACATCAAAGTTGGATCAGCCTGTAGTGTGGTTTTCCATTTTGATTTTGAGTGTGACTCCATATCCAGACCTCCATGGGTTGATAAATTTGATTTTGTTGTCGGCACATTCAACTATGTAAAGACGGAAGTATGTCATACGATTAGTTCATTCATTCAGATCTAGGATGTGTAATCTTAGTGTTACCTTTATTATTTTACGCAGTGTGTGTGTATATATACCGTATTTGCTCGATTATAAGACAAGGTTTTTTTCAGAACAAATGCTCTGAAAAATACCCCTCGTCTTATAATTGGGGTCGTCTTATAATCAGACCTCAAATAGTTCTGACTATGAGACGACTAAGATCCAGATCCCCCGCAGCTGCAGGGGACCTGGATCCTCCTGTTCCCCCCCGCCCCACTTACCGGTACTTCTGAGTCCCCGGTGTGTAGCTGGGGCAGCGTGTAGATGTCTACGCGATTCGCGTAGACTACTTCCGCTGCAGCAGGAAGGAGGTGTGGCTAGCAGCGGGGGTTGTCTGCGTCCATCGCGCAGACCTTCCCCGGCTGTCAGAGATCAGAGTTCCCCGCACCGATGCCGGTGCCGCACCGGTGCGGGGAACTCTGATCTCTGACAGCCGGGGAAGGTCTGCCTGCGCGATGGACGCAGGCCTCCTTCTGTCTGCAGCGTAAGTGCGTGGGATCTACACGCTGCCCCGGCTACATGACAGGGAAGTCAGAAGCACCGATAAGTTTGGGGGGGCGGGGGCGGGGAGTGTTAAATGGGGGCATAAGGCATTTCCGGAGGCAGAGTGCTCTGTGAAATGCCTTTTAACCCCCTTAATGCCACTCTGCCTCCAGAAATGCCTTTTTAACCCTCTATACGCCACTCTGCCTCCTGAATGCCTTAAACCTCCCTATATGCCACTCTTCCCCATAATATGCCTTTTAACCCTCTAAATGCCAGAGTGGCATATAGGGGTATAAGTCATTTCTGGAGGCAGAGTGGCACATAGGGGGTCAAAAGGCATATCATGGGGCACAGTGGCATATAGGGTTAAAAGGCATATCATGGGGAACGGTGGCATTTAGAGGGTTAAAAGGCATATCATGGGGCACAGTGGCATATAGGGGGTATAAGGCATTTCTGGGGCAGATGTGCATAACTGGGGGGCAGGTTGGAAAATAGAAGGAAATAAAACCAAAATATTTTTCTCAATGCTTTTATTAAAAAAAATAGTTTACAACGTTTACATGAATTAACATTTACTGGCAAAACTTTTTCCCTGTAGGGTCGTCTTATATTCAGGCTTTTTCATTTTTTCCTAAATTAATAATCTGATTTTGGGGGTCGTCTTATAATCAGGGTCATCTTATACTTGGGCAAATACAGTAATACAAAAGGAGGGGGTGGCTGGGGGTAATACACATGGCAGTGGGGGCATCAACAATAGCACTTCCCTCTTTCTACTGCTAATACATCTTGCTATACAACCAAGCATTCTGCTAGCATTACCTGCTGCTCTACTGCATTGTCTGCCTATCTTTAAATCCTCAGAAATAATTACCCCTAAATCCCTTTCCCCACATATTGAGGTTAGGACAGTATATAAATATTACAGGGGCGTCCAACATGCGGGCCAAATGCGGCACGCAAGACCTCGAGCTGCGGCCCGCGTAAGATCGGCAGCCAGGGCAACCGATCTTGCGCGGGCCGGACCTCAAGCCCTGCTACAACAAGAGCCCTGCTACTTACCTCTGGGAGGGTCTTTTGTACTGCATAGAGGAAGCGGAACCCAGCAGAGTTCACGTGACATCACATGACTCTGCTCCAGTCCTGCTTCCTTCCTGGTGCAGTACCAGAGAATGCAGAGGGAGGCCGCGCCCCCTGCTGAAGTCTGTGAGTGGCATCGAGGAGCAGCAGTGCAGGTAAGGGGGTGGGGAGGGTGTTTGAATGAGTATGCGTGATTGAGGGAATGAATCTGTGAATTAGTATATGAATGAATGAGTTTGTGTGTGATAGCATGGATGCGTAAGTGCTGTAACCTAGGCATGATGGGACTGTGATTGTTGTTAGCAATCACACTCCTATCATGCCAAGTCAGCCAGTACATAATGAAACCTAGCTAGCTGCCCCCTTGTGTATTGATGCTGCCAGCAGTATGGGGTCTGCACATCACTTACAGCCACCCTGTACCAGCATGTAATGGCTGACTTGGCATGATAGGAGTGTGATTGCTAACATCAAGCACAGTCCCATCATGCCTAGGTACCAGGATTTACTGGTTGCCTGGGTATGATAGGAGTGTGATTGCTGTTAGCAATCCTATCATGCCAAGTCATATTGCTAATTTTTTTTGTCCAATTGTGGTGCGTTACCTACTTTTATTAAAAATGTGAGTTTTTATTATTATTTTTAAAGGTGGGGGGTCATTTTCGGTTTTGGCTAAGTGAACCGTGAATGTTTTGGTCCAGAATTTTCATTTTGGTGCATCCCTAGAATAAATAGAACTATTTCATTTTTAATTATCCTGAATTTGTAGTCGCACAACTTTCTAAGCCCAGAAATCAGTGAGAGTAAAAGTAAAGGTTTTGTGTCATTTACTTTATTTTAATCTGCATATTTTATTAAAGGCCATATTTTCTCACAGTGAAAAATGAGTGCGGCCCTCGCACGTATACAATTCTGGTGAAGTGGCCAACTGCAGAAAAAACTTGGACACCCCTGAAATATTCTATACTCTGCCCTTGGGTGTCTATGCCCCAGATGCATTGCTTTGCATTTATCTACATTAAATGCCAATTGCCACAGCTCTGACCATTTTTCCAGTTTACCTAGATCATTTGCCATTTGTCTTCTTCCCCCAGGAACATCAACCCTGTTGCAATTTTTTGTGTCGTCGGCAAATAAACATACCTTTCCATCAAGACCATCTGCAATATCACTAATAAAAATATTAAAGAGAATGGGTCCAAGTACAGATCCCTGAGGTATCCCACTGGTAACAAGACCTTGTTCTGAATATACGCCATTGACTACAACCCTCTGTTGTCTGTCACTCAACCACTCCTTAATCCATTCAACAACATTGGGATCTAAACTCAGAGATTGCAGTTTATTATAAGTCTTCTATGTGGCACAGTGTCAAAGGCCTTACTGAAATCCAGATACGCAATGTCTACTGCACCACCTTGATCAATTACTTTAGTTACCCAATCAAAAAAATCAATAAGATTTGTTTGGCATGATCTTCCTGAGGAAAACCCATGTTGTGACAAAGCAGTGTAGAACATACATGTTTTATGCTTCAGTGTGGCAGAGGCTATTCTGGTGTGTGAGTGTCGGTGTGCACTGTACTTACTGTAGTAAAAAATTTATTTATTTAATGTTTACTTATCCAGAGATAAAACGCCCTCCTGAATTTGTAGTCACTTTAGAAGACAAAACTTTCTAGGCCCAGAAATCAGTGAGAGGAAAAGTAAAGGTATTGTGTTATTTACTCTTATTTTAATCTGCATATTTTATTATCACAAAGGATTAATCGCAGACACTTGAATGGTGGTTGGGATCTTCAGAGTGAAACCCAATTTAGTTGTAAGGACTAATTTCATTATTCCCTTTGGTTTCACAGTCCTTCCCCTTAAGAGAGGATCTTTTACATAAACACACTGGCAGACCACTGTGCACCATGAACTGTGTGCATTTTTTTAAACAAAATTAATAATGTATCTGGGCTAAGGTATTCTTTGGATGATTCAGTGCTAGAACAGTTGTGGTGGTATTAATAGCCAAAAGTTTCTTACAAGAATATCGTGAAGAATAATGTGATCACTGTTTTTTCCCACTGAATAAAATGGAGCTTTTTCATCTAAAAATGTTTGCAGTAGCAAATGTTTTTATTTCATTTATTAGGGCCTTTTAACATGTTTGCTTTCTTGGCATTTTAATACAAATAATGTGATACAAAGATTGTTTTATAGTTATTTGTATGGCAAATAGTGTGACTCGGGTATGTATTAGGGGTGCGTGTGAGTATAAGAGCTCGGCCGCGAGATAAACCATATGGTACTGATCTCCAAATGTTTCCAGGGCTGCTTTTCATTCCCAGTCCGGCCCTGGATATAACATTGTTGTGAAACAAGGATGTAGATGGGGTCTTCAGATATATCCATTGTTCCAGGATATATTTCCTTGCTACTGCCAGGATTATGCATATTAAGGTCACATAACATATTCCCTCAGTGGGCATAATACCATGAATGTCTTCCTCCAGTGTTTGGTAGTTTCTAATGCGTAACTGTTTCAAGAAACATTGAATAGACGCTCAATACATTTGTATTGGAGGGCAGGTCCAAAAATTATGGAACAGATCTACAATCGTGTTTTATACTTTGGGCAAGAATCAGTAGAGATTATTTAAATAATATTATTTAATTAAAACTATGTGGGGAGAGATAAGCTTGAGGTACAATTCTAAATTACATTTTAACCCCTTAACGACCTTTGCCGGTTCAGGACCGTCATGGAAAAACGGTTACTTAATGACCTTTGACGGCCCTGAACCGTCAAAAAATTAAATAAGCTTAGAAAGTGATCAACGATCACTTTCTCCACTAAAACGGCGTTACTGTAATGCCTCGATGTCGAGGCATTCAGCAAGGCCAAGATCGGCATCGGGGGCCATGTCTGGCCCCTCCCCGGGGGCGTCAACAGCCGCCATACATTGTATGGTGGCGGATGACCGTTTTAAAAGCGTTTAGGAGGCGATCAACTTAAATGGTGTCGCTGGAATGCCTCGATTAGGAGGCATCCAGCGACACCAAACACTTACCTCTGGATGGGCTGTGACCGTCAGTGATGGGCAGTGATGTCACTAGATGAACCATCCTGTACCAGCAAAATGTGTAAAAAATAATATAAAAAAAAGTATTAAAAAAATAAAATAAAAAAAGTTTATTATTTTGAGCAAGTGCTAAAATTTCTCAAAAATCTCAACAAAGAGTTAAAATAAAAGCACTTCAAATACCCAAGGGGTGTCTAATATAAAAAAAAAAATTGCTGATGGGGTAAATTGGAGTGGCCGAGCTCAAAGATAGGGCATAGGTACAGACTGACCAAAATGGAGAAAAAAAGCGCACCTCCCAAATGTGGCATTTTAAATCTCAAACAACACGACAAACCCATGCATGTCGGGTATCACTGCACTCAGGAGATGTTCCTGAACACACATTGGGGTGTTGTTTGACAGTGACATATACCAGAACCTGTATATCTATAATTAAAGTACAATTTGTGTGAAAAAAAAAATAAAACAAATTACTATCACAAAGTTTGACAAAGGGTAGTTGTATAATTGGTGCATGGAAAGGGTTAAAATAGCAGCATTTGGAATACCCTGGGCTGTCTAGTTTTCAAAAATATATGGTTTGACGGGGTTAAATTGAGTTAACCGGCTTCAAAGATATTCCAAAGCGGAGATGGAGGCAGAATGACCAAATGACCACCTGAATTACACATGCCCCAAAAGTAGCCCTTTACCAGCCAAACAATCTGACAAACCCATGCATGTGGGGTATCGCTGTACTCAGGAGATGTTCCTGAACACACATTGGGGTGTTGTTTGACAGTGACATATACCAGAACCTGTATATCTATAACTAAAGTACAATTTGAGTGACAAAAAAAATAAACAAAATTACTATTACAAAGTTTGACAAAGTGTGGTTGTATAACTGTTGCATGGAAAGGGTTAAAATAACAGCATTTGAAATACCCTGGGGTGTCTAGTTTTCAAAAATATATGTTTTGAATGGGTTAAATTGAGTTAACCGGCTTCAAAGATGTTCCAAAGAGGAGATGGAGGCAGACTGACCAGATTTGTTAAAAAAAGGTTTGGAAATCATAAAACGCTGCTTGTACTTATTGCCCTATAACTTACAAAAAACAGCAAAAAAAACATAAAAACATTGGGTATTTCTAAACTCAGGACAAGTAGTAGAATCTATTTAGCTAGTTTTTTTACTTGCTTTTTTAGGTGAGTAAAAGATTTTTCAAATAAAATGTGGTTTTTTTTTCAATTTTTCACCTTTTTTTTTTTTCTTTATTGTAAATGAGAGAAAATTACAGCTGAACACCACAAAAGTATTAAAACAGCCTCGGTCCCACAGGGTACAAAAAGAAAAAACGAGCCCGGTCCTTAAGGGGTTAATATACGAGCTAGAATGTCCCAATCTACAGGTAGCCAATGTACTTTTGAGCAAGTTCTCTCTGAGTGTTCAAGAAGTGCTCACAACACACCCACACATATGGGCTTGAGAAATTTGGTTGCATTAATCTATAAACTAATTTTGTAGATGTATGAATCATGGATAATGAGTGTTGGGAGTAGTGTGTGTGAGAGGGCAATGGAGGGGCTGAGGTATTGTTCAAGGATAGTGTCTGTATAATTCAAGTATGAGATCCAGTCCGCCGCATACTGGTATAGAACCACTACATTATAATCCCTAATTGTGGGTAGATTCAATACTAACCTCTGTTTGCCCTCTCGGAGATTAATAGCTGCAGTTTAAGATCTCTTATTATTCCAAATACAATTTCAAAACATCATAGCCAACCTCTTCCTTTTTATTTAAATAAAAAAATAAGGTATTCTGATTCCCAGGTATCAGATGGATTTGGCACTCCATTGTATACCTAGGTCAGGCATATTAGACGGTCATCTGAGTGGGTTTAAACCCTGGATATCCCTGGATGAATTGATCAATTGTAATAGTGGATCCAGTGTTAAATTAAATAACAATGGCAAAAGTGGCCTCGCTCCTCATCTTTCTAATTGGAGTAGAATCTAATCCATTGGTGGCTCAAACTTTCTTCGGCCGGGATGAATTGCTGATCTGGCTGTCTGTAATGAAGTTTTGAGGATGTCATGGAGTCCAGGCCTCAGGATTTCACAATGGAAAGTCCTTCTTCCAATGATGTGGTGGCGGTGTCGTTTCTGTACATGAAAAGGAGAATAGGATATCCCCAACGATAAGGAATTTGGTGAGAACGGAGGAGCTCTGTGACAAGAGCAAATGTTTGTCTTTGTTGAAGCGTGAGCTGCGAAGGATCAGTTAATGTTCTGAAAACGGATTGGCATGTCAGGTTTGCGCCTTGTGTATATATGTAACGGGATCTTCTCCAAGGAGAAATATGAAAAGTTATCGGACAAACTTAGGTAAGGCCTCCTGGACAGTTTCCTCAGGTATGCCCCTGAGATGGATATTGTTTTGACGAGAACCATCCTCTAGGTCCATGATTTGTGGAGAAATTCTAATTCCGATAGTGTATTAATCATCTACTATTGCATTATGAACTACGGTGAACTCCTCCATCCTCTGATCTTATTGGTCTGTTCTCTTGCCTAAGTTGTTGGCAGTCTCTCTCGCACGCAGAGACTCTGGCAGTCTCTCTCGCACGCAGAGACTCTGGCAGTCTCTCTCGCACGCAGAGACTCTGGCAGTCTCTCTCGCACGCAGAGACTCTGGCAGTCTCTCTCGCACGCAGAG
This sequence comes from Spea bombifrons, assembly GCF_027358695.1. NCBI lineage: Eukaryota > Metazoa > Chordata > Amphibia > Anura > Pelobatidae > Spea > Spea bombifrons. The sequence goes on along the minus strand of NC_071096.1, from coordinate 24,061,595 downwards.
ACTCTGGCAGTCTCTCATAAATAAGTGAAATCTACTGTAAAAAATGCACTTTGAACAATTTCCTGCTGTTTACCGCAAATGCCCTGAAAAGCTCTACGTGATTCACGTAGACAACTTCTGCTCAAGCGCGTAGAGCTCTACACGCTGCTCAGACTAAGCACCGGGGACTCAGAAGCACCTTAAGTTTGAAGGAGGGAGGGGGAGGGAGTGTTAAATGGGGGGGGGCATAAGGCATTTCTGGAGGCAGAGTGCTCTGTGAAATGCCTTTTAACTCCCTTAATGCCACTCTGCCTCCAGAAATGCCTTTTAACCCTCTATATGCCACTCTGCCTCCTGAAATGCCTTATACCTCCCTATATGCCACTCTGCCCCATAATATGCCTTTTAACCCCCTAAATGCCAGAGTGGCATATAGGGGTATAAGGCAATTCTGGAGGCAGAGTGGCATATGGGGTCAAAAGGCATATCATGGGGCACAGTGGCATATAGAGGGTTAAAAGGCGTATCATGGGGCACAGTGGCATTTAGAGGGTATAAGGCATTTCTGGGGCAGTGTAGCAAGCCTGGGTGCAGATGTGCATAACTGGGCGGGCAGGTTGAAAAAGGAAATAAAAACAAAATATTTTTCTCAATCATAGCTTTTATTAACAAACAATTGTTCACATAGTTTACACGAATTAACATTTACTGGTAAAACATTTTTCCTATAGGGTCGTCTTATATTAAGGCTTTTTCTTTTTTTCCTAAATTAATATTCAGATTTTGGGGGGTCGTCTTATAATCAGGGCCGTCTTATAATCGAGCAAATACGTGTATATATATGTGTGTGTGTGTGTGTATATATATATATATATAATGTAAAAGGGTGAAGCCGTATTAGTCCAGTAGACACGATGTCAAAAAATAGAGTATTGCAGAGTATTCGGTGATACCTTTTTTATTAGACTAACATAATATTAAAAAGACAAGCTTTCGAGAGTTATCCTCCCTTCATCAGGTCTGAAGCAATACTAATAAACATGATAGAGGTTACAACTTAAAACAAGTGATGGTGTAAGAGAAGGGGAGTGGTTGAGTGGGGTGTCGTAAATAATAGGTCTGGAGGTGAGACATGTAGAGAGGTAGAGGGATAACCCAGGGACAGAACAAATAAACTTAGGGAAACCAATAACCACAGTAAAACATCAAAGATAACAGCAATTAGACATTGGATGACTAGATGAAGTTCATATGAAGTTCTGGTAGTGTGTAAGGAAACCAGAATCCACATTAAGTCCCTCTTTTATGGTGTTGAAATGTGTAATCATTTTCATCTCAAATGTTTTTCTTTCCTGAGAGTCTCTGAAATTTCCTTTGAGTACTTTAATTTTTAGGTTATGGATGGAGTGATTGTTCTGTGTGAAATTATTTCCTACCGGGGTGCAATATTTGTCTTCCTCATGGTTTTTGATGGAGCTTCGGTGCAGGTTCATTCTAAGGTGCAGATTAAGCCCAGTTTCTCCAATGTAGCACCCTTTGTCACATGCAGAGCATTGTATCATGTACACCACGTTTGCCGATGTACATGAGTAAGAGTCTTTGATGATGTATGTTTTGTTGTTGTGACTGGCTGTGTTACTGTCACATATATGTTGGCAAAGTTTTGCAGCGGGATTTGTTGCATGGTACAGTGCCATTCTGTGTATGCTCCTGTTCTGGGGCCAGTTTGCTGCACACTAATCGTTTCCTCAGGTTTGGTGGTTGTTTGAATGCCAGTATTGGGGGCTGAGGGAATATTTTTTTCAGTATGGGGTCTTCTGAGAATATCGGCTGTAGGTCTTTAATAATTTAAATAATTTTGCGGATTTCCTCAAGAGTTGGGTTGTAGGTAACTACCAGAGGGATCCTGCTTGTGTTATCCTTTTTTTTGTATTCTAGAAGCCTTTCCCGTGGTGTTCTTACAGCAGATTTAATTTTTTTGGATATAGTTTTTTCCTTGTAGCCCTTCTTCTGAAATGACTCTGCCAGCGCGCCCAGGTGTTTTTCTCTGTCCTGAGCAGATACGGTGGTATCTTATGGCTTGGCTGTAAATGACACCTTGTTTAGTGTGTTTGGGATGAAAGCTTGAATTGTGAAGGTAGCTGTACCTGTCTGTGGGTTTTCTATACACGGAAGAGTGAAGAAAGCCAGAGGTGACAGTTATAGTGCAGTCCAGGAAGCTCACACTGTGTTTTCAAAAATTCATTTTGAATTTTATAGATGGGTGGAATGAATTGAAAGATTCATGGAATTTTAAAAGGGTTTTCTTCTCCTTCTGTCCATATTATGAAGATGTTGTCGATGTAACGGTAATAATTATGCGGTTTGTGGGGGTGAGTGGCTAGGAATCTCTGTTCCAAGTCAGCCATGAAAAGGTTGGCATATTGCGGTGATATTTTGGTGCCCATGGCTGTCCCGGTCATTTGTAGGTAGTTAGTGTCATAGAACTTGAAATAGTTGTGTGTCAGTATAAATTCTATGAGCTTGGCGATGGTTTCACTATCATATTTTTGTGTGGCATTGCTGGAGGAGAGGAATTTGATGCAGGCCTCAATACCATCTTTATGGGGGATGTTGCTATATAAAGACTCCACATCCATGGTTGCAAGTATAGTATTGGCAGGAAGGTTACTAACTTGGCTCAGTTTATTGAGAAAATCAGTGGTGTCCTGTATAAAGCTCTCAGTGCTGATAACTAGGGGCTTAAGAATGTTTTCTATAAGGCCAGATATAGATTCGGTAAGAGTTCCCATACCTGTAATAATGGGCCGTCCTGGGTTGCCTGGCTTGTGGATTTTGGGCAGCATGTAGAAAGTGCCTATTTGAGGATTTGAAGGCACAAGATTTTCTAATTCTTGTTGCATGTATTTTGAGAAGGATCTGATAAGTTTGGTAAGATCTTTTGTATATTCCTTGGTGGGGTCCTGGTTCAATTTTTTGTAGTAGAATTCATCTGCCAATTGTCTATTTCCTTCTGCCATGTCCTTCCTTCTGCCATTAGTCCTGGGTGTTCATGATGATTACTGATCCGCCTTTGTCAGCTGGCTTGATGATTGTTTTTATTATTCATTAAATTGTTCAAGGCATTTCTTTCTGAAGGTAGGAGGTTGTGTAGCATTTTTTTCTGTTGTGTGGTAGCGAGGGATGCTACTCTTGTGCGGAAGCTTTCAATGTAGTTGTCCAATTTCATATTACGTCCTGTTGCAGGTGTAAAGTCTTTGTTCTTTTTTCTCTCATTTTTAACAGGACTGGATGTGGTGTTTTCTTTCTCAAAGAAAAATTGCTTAAGCCTCAGTCTTCTAAAAAATTCCTCCAAGTCTGAGTATAATTGAATGTGGTCCAGTTTTGTGCTTGGACAAAATGTAAGCCCCTTGGATAGCACTGTTTTCTCAGGTAATGATAGATTATGATTGGAGAGGTTGACAATTTCATTATTGTCTGTGTTGCTTTCATGGTGGTTAACCTTCTTAGCTTGCATAGGGACATTGACACTTTCAGTGGATAAGGTTGATCTTTTTTTTGGAATGTCTTTGTTCTGAGCAAGGTTTGCCAGTTTCTTCTTTTTTTCCCTGATGAGAACTTGTTGATTTTTTCTGTAGAAATATTCCAATTGTGTTTCCAATTTTTTAGCTTCAGGTGCAAGTTGTAGAAGATTCTGGAGTGAGGATTGCCTCTGGTCGTATATTCTTTGTTTAATTCCATATAGCTGATGAATTAGGATGTTACGTAGTTTCTCACTGCTTTGTCTGCAGATGTTCTCAGCTGCTGGTGAGTTGTAGGTCGTTGAAAGTGGGTTCTTAATGCCGATTCCCTTCGGGATGAGGTTCATTTTCTTACACCGGGTAAGAAAAAATATATCACTGTTGATCTGAGTTTCTTTTCTAATCAGTTTGATTATTTGCTTCTTTAAGAGGCTGTATTCGGTATCCGCAAAATTATTAAAGACCTACAGCTGATATTCTCAGAAGACCCCATGCTGAAAAAAATATTCCCTTAGCCCCCAATACTGGCATTCAAACAACCACCAAACCTGAGGAAAAGATTAGTGTGCAGCAAACTGGCCCCAGAACAGGAGCATACACAGAATGGCACTGTACCATGCAACAAATCCCGCTGCAAACTTTGCCAACATATGTGACAGTAACACAGCCAGTCACAACAACAAAACATACATCATCAAAGACTCTTACTCATGTACATCGGCAAACGTGGTGTACATGATACGATGCTCTGCATGTGACAAAGGGTGCTACATTGGAGAAACTGGGCTTAAGCTGCACCTTAGAATGAACCTGCACCGAAGCTCCATCAAAAACCATGAGGAAGACAAATATTGCACCCCGGTAGGACATAATTTCACACAGAACAATCACTCCATCCATAACCTAAAAATTAAAGTACTCAAAGGAAATTTCAGAGACTCTCAGGAAAGAAAAACATTTGAGATGAAAATGATTACACATTTCAACACCATAAAAGAGGGACTTAATGTGGATTCTGGTTTCCTTACACACTACCAGAACTTCATATGAACTTCATCTAGTCATCCAATGTCTAATTGCTGTTATCTTTGATGTTTTACTGTGGTTATTGGTTTCCCTAAGTTTATTTGTTTTACCAGTAAATGTTAATTCATGTAAACTATTTTTTTTAATAAAAGCTATGATTGAGAAAAATATTTTTTTTGTTTTTATTTCTTGTATTTTCCAACCTGTCCCCCAGTTACGCACATCTGCCCCCAGGCTTGCCACTCCAATATGGCACTGTGGCCCATGATATGCCTTTTAACCCTCTATATGCCACTGTGCCCCATGGTATGCCTTTTGACCCCCTATGTGCCACTCTGCCTCCAGAAATGCCTTATACCCCTATATCCCATTCTGGCATTTAGGGGGTTAAAATGCATATTATGGGGCAGAGTGGCATATAGGGAGGTATAAGGCATTTCAGGAGGCAGAGTGGCATTAAGGGAGTTAAAAGGCATTGTATAGAGCACTCTGCCTCCAGAAATGCCTTATACCCCTATATGCCACTCTGGCATTTAGGGGGTTAAAAGGCATATTATGGGGCAGAGTGGCATATACGGAGGTATAAGGCATTTCAGGAGGCAGAGTGCTCTATTAAATGCCCCCTTAACGCCACTCCAGAAATGCCCTATGCCCCCATTTAACACACACACACCCTATACCCCCATTTAACACACACACTCACTCTCTCTCTCCCCCCCCCTCTCTCACCCCCCTTCCCTCTCTCTCACCCCCCTTTCCCCTCTCTCCCCTCTCAGCCCTCTCTTACCGGTGCGTCCAGCCGGGGCAGCGCCTTCCGCGTCGCCTTCCGCTGCAGCCGGAAGGAGGTGGAGTTGGCAGCGGGGGTTTGTATGCGTCCGTTGCGTATACTTTCCCCGGCTGTCAGAGATCAGAGTTCCCCGCACCGGTGCGGGGAACTCTGATCTCTGACAGTCGGGGAAGGTCTACGCGACGGACGCAGACAACCCCCGCTGCTAGCCACACCTCCTTCCGGCTGCAGAGGACGTTGTCTACGCGGATCGCATAGACGTCAACCCGCTGCACCGGCAATACAGCAGGAAGCACCGGTAAGTGTGTGTGTGTGTATGATGGGGGGGGGGTGAGACAGGAGGATCCAGGTCCCCTGCAGCGGTGCGGGGGATCTGGATCTTAGTCTCCTAATCAGACCTCTATTTGAGGTCTGATTAGAAGAAGACCCCCGATTAGAAGACGAGGGGTATTTTTCAGAGCATTTGCTCTGAAAAAAACCTCGTCTTATAATCGAGCAAATACGGTATTTGACTCAAATTGGTATATGCGGTTTTCACCTTTTTTTTTTTCAAAAAAATTTTTTTTTACAAATCTATGCCTCCTTTGATGTTTTATCAATTGCATTTGTCACATTAAAAAAAAATCTAAAGCAATCATCTAAAAAGCACCAGTGCATACGTTAAATTACCATTAATCACATTAACTCTGTCCCCAGTTTCCCATAGGCATATTTGTCACTAAATAGCTTCCCATAATCCCATGTTTAGTGACAAAGATGCCTATGGGAAACTGGGGACAGAATTTGCCTTTGCCCTCAGTTTCCCATAGGCATCTTTGTCACTAAACATGGGACTATGGGAAGCTATTTAGTGACAAAGATGCCTATAGGAAATTGGGGACAAAGTTTGCCTTTGCCCCCATAGCCATCTTTATCCCAGCCTCCCACTGCCAAGCATGCCCCCAGTTACTATAACTTACGTGACCGAAGACCCAGATGTGCACTCTGTCGGATTCCCGCTGTCAAACATCAGTGCGATGCAGACAACCCCGCTGCTGCTGGCGGCTCCACCCACCCTCCTCACTGAACGGGACTGGCACCACCCACAAAGGTCAATGAGAAGCGCTGGTGCCGCACACGAAAGTTATTGAGGAACGCCGGCTGACTCGCTTCTATTTCGAATCGTCAGGGGTGGCATTTTAAGAAGCCGTCCCCGTTGATCCGAAATAGAATTGAGTCAGCTGGCCAGTGCAACTTGGTGACCTTCGTGGGCGGTGACAGCCTCGTTCAGTGAGGAGGGTGGGAGGAGCCGCCTCAGCAGCGGGGTTGTCTGCATCGTTGTCTGCTGCCGGAAAGGAGGATCCAAGTCCCCTGCAGTGCCGCGGGGGATTGGGATCCTAAACCCAATTATATGCTGCACAACCACTTTAAGTGTGGGGGGGGCAGCCTATAATAGGGTAATTAAGAACCGGTTCGCGCAAACTGATCGTATTTTTTGTTTGTTTGTTTTTTTTAAGAACCGGCTGAATCCCACCACATGCGTAAAAGTAATAATTTTAAACCTTAAGGACAATCGGGGTTCTTACTCGTAGTATATTGAGGGACAATGGCTCTTTTAACATTTTTCAGTGTTGCTGTTTAGCTGTGATTTTCTTCTTTCTCATTTTGTGCTCTCACACATTTATTGTTTTTTTTCAGGACAAACAGGGCTTTCTTTAGATACCATTATTTTTATCATATCTAATTTACTATAAAAAAAAATTGATAAAACGTTGATTTTTTTTTTTTGTAAAAAAAAATTACTTTTTCTCACTTTTTAACCCCTTAAGGACCGGGCTCACTTTTCGTTTTGTACCCTGTGGGACCGAGGCTGTTTTGACGCTTTTGTGGTGCTTGTGTTCAGCTGTAATTTTCTCCTCACCCATTTAGTGTACCCACATAAGTTATATATTGTTTTTTTCAGGACAAGATGGGCTTTCTTCAGATACCATTATTTTGATCGTATCATCTTGTTTACTAAAAAAATTAAAAAAACATGGTGAAAAATTAAAAAAAAAACATTTTATGACTTTTATTTGAAAAATCTTTTACTCACCTAAAAAAGCAAGTTAAAAAACTAGCTAAATAGATTCTACTACTTGTCCTGAGTTTAGAAATACCCAGTCTGCCTCCATCTCCTCTTTGGAATATCTTTGAAGCCGGTTAACTCAATTTAACTCAGTCAAACCATATATTTTTGAAAACTACACACTCCAGGGTATTCCAAATGCTGTTATTTTAACCCTTTCCATGCACCAATTATACAACTACACTTTGTCAAACTTTGTAATAGTAATTTTTTTTATTTTTTTTTTTCACACAAATTGTACTTTAGTTATAGATATACAGGTTCTGGTATATGTCACTGTCAAACACCCCAATGTGTGTTCAGGAACATCTCCTGAGTGCAGTGATACCCGACATGCATGGGTTTGTCGTGTTGTTTGAGATTTAAAATGCCACATTTGGGAAGTGCGCTTTTTTTCTCCATTTTGGTCAGTCTGTACCTATGCGCTATCTTTGAGCTCGGCCACTCCAATTTACCCCATCAGCCATTTTTTTTTTATATTAGACACCCCTTGGGTATTGAAGTGCTTTTATTTTAACTCTTTGTTGAGATTTTTGAGAAATTTTAGCACTTTCTCAAAATAATAAACTTTATTTTTTTTATTTTATTTTTTTAATACTTTTTTAAATATTTTTTTTACACATTTTGCTGGCACTGGATGGTTCATCTAGTGACATCACTGCATAATTATTTTTAAATGTTAGCACATTTTTTTCCCATTTTTTTTTTAATTTTTGAATATTTTACTAATCACATTGTGATTAGAAAGCTGGGCTCCATTGACTTGCATGGTTGAATGCAGTACCTGTATTCAACCTGCAAGTGGAGCCAGAGTTCTCTAGAGGGTCTGGAGACCCTCTAGCGAACTTTTAAAACTTGATTGTTTTTTTTTTTTTTTTTACAGGGCGGCCGCCATCTTGCTGATGGCGAAGAATCACTTCCTAAGGTTATTTAATTTTTTGACGGTTCAGGATCGTCAAAGGTCATTTAGTGACCGTTATGTCATGACGGTCCTGAACCGGCAAAGGTCATTAAGGGGTTAAACAAATGACGCGATGATGTCACAGCGCAACTTTATTAATAACTGACAATTGTCAGTTAAAGCGGTATGGGGGCATTCTGCTTAGATGCCTGTATCTCAGGCATCTAAGCAGCTACAGACACCCAACATATACCGTTGGAAAGGTAATCGGTAAAAAATATTAAGTTAAAAAAATAAGTAAAAAAAAAAGTAAAAAAAATGATTTGGGGGTCTCTAAAGGCAGATAAATAAAGATCAAAATTGCCTGGAGACCCCCTAATTAAATTATCTAAACATAAACTAGTTTAACTTTAAAAAAAAATAAAATAAGTTTAAGTATTCTAGCTAAATGATCACTGTGGTAGCCAATGTTACCACGGTGATCATATAGCTATGAAAAGTCACATTCCCTTTTTAAAAATGGCCGATACTAAATTTTAACCCCATGATCCCTTTGATCATGGGGTTAAATTTAGCCAATGGTAGAGGAAGGCAATTTTTGAAATCCTGATGAACTGCAAATATTATTAAAATCAGCCATTTAGCCTGTGCGGTACGTGAGTAACCATCTCATCGCTGGAGTGCCTTGCATTTTTTACTGCAAAAACTTATTTTTGCTGTAAAAGTGATTTTTTTTCTTCCTTTACCATCATTTCTTTGGGATTGTAAGGGGAAAGAATGGTGTGTGCTTCTGTGAGTGAATGTATGGAAAGTATGGTGTGTGCTTCTGCAAGTGAATGGAGATATGAAAGGCGTGTGAATGGTAAGTAATTAGGGTTGAAGCCTTGGCGTGGCATTATTGCTCACGTAGGAAGTTAAATTATGGCACAAAAAGTACACATTTGCAAAAACTACACCCCTTGGCGCATCAAATGAGGGGCTGCATGTGTTTCTAGTACAAACCTGGAGTGCGCAAGACACAAATGAACATGTCGCTATGGTTAGAAAAAACATATTTTCTAGCCAAAGTGACATATTCCATCATTATTTGTGCACTCAACTTTTGTCCTAGAAATACATGTAACCCCTCATTTGAAGCTCCAAGAGGTGTAGTTTCTTGAAATGTATACTTTATGTACCCTAATTTAACTTCCCAGATGTCTAGACCACTTTAACTTCAGATATAGCAGATTGGAGAATCTTGTCAAAAATTGTCTTAAAACATTTAGGGGTGATGCCTGCATTTAGACAGCTCTAGACAGCTGAAAAGTTAAATTATGGTACATGAAGTATATACCGTATTTATCGGCGTATAACACGCACTGGTGTATAACACGCACCCCCATTTTTGAACAAAAAAACTGAACAAAAAAAACTCCATCAGAATCACTGCTATCTGGGAAACCACACACACACAGTAAGACACACACACACTCAGACACACACACCCTAACCCCCCTTCTCAGGATCTCCCCTCTCTCTCCCTAACCCCACCCCGGTCACTTACCTTCAACTCCTGTGTTGGAAGCGTGAGGCGTTTGTCTCGGGTGCCGGCGCTCACTGCTGAGCGCCGGCACCCGAGACAAACGCCTCACGCTTCCAACACAAGAGTTGAAGAGCTGAGGCAGGCGGCGGAGGCTGGCGGCAGGCGGCAGGCGGCGGCCGCCAGCAGAGGAGTCCTGGATTTCTGTCAGTCAGGGGGGGCCCGAGAGTTGCTGAAGACGACCGCTCGGCACCCCTTGGGCCCCCCCTGACTGGCAGAACTCCAGGGCCCGGTCGCAGTTGCGACCCCGGTAGTTCCGCCACTGGCTCTAGGATTTATCGGCGTATAACACGCAGGTAGGATTTCAGCTTCAAATTTTAGTTAAAAAAGTGCGTGTTATACGCCGATAAATACGGTATTTGCAGAAACTACACCCCTTGGCGCATCGAATGAGGGGCTGCATGTATTCGTAGCACAAGACTGGAGTGCGCAAGACATAAATGAACTTGTCGCTTTTAATTAATTTTTTTTTTTATTTTTAGAAGTGTGATATTCACTTATTTGTTGTGCACGTCAGATTTGTGATACAAATACAACTAAGACCTCATTTGTTGAAGCTGGGGGTCTAGTTTCTAAAAATATATAGTTTTGTTGGCATATTTTAACATCCCGGGCTTCTAGAGCTGTTTAATTGACGGCAGCCATGCATTAAATTTAAAGATGTCTTTTGTGATAGTCTAATAAATTTAACTTTTAGCTATAAAATATTAGAAAAACACAGTCTACTGTTCTCAATTTCTGTTTATTTTAGACCGGTTACCTACTACAAATATTTAGCAACTCAGCTTTTGATATTAGAGTTTAGAAAAATAACATTACAAACTAGTTTTTATTGAGTCGGAAGTGAAAAATTACACTTTTTTTCCCATTTTTGGCTTTGTTTTGCAAACCTAATGAGACATACACATATAAAAATGGTATATTTGGAATCTGCTGGGTATGCTGAAAAAAACAATATATGGTTTGTATAATTTATTCTCAAGAAATGTACTTCTAAACGCGTTTAAACGTGAGATGCACCAAAATGCCGAAAACCAGCATAGCACCAGGGTGGGAAATGGCTTAGCAGCCAAGGGGTTAATAAAAACTATGATTGAGAAAAATGCATTTTTTGTTTTTATTTCCCCTATTTAACAACCTGCCCCCCAGTTATGCACATCTGCCCCACACTTTGCTACCCCCCCCGATATGCCTTATACCCCCCCCACATGCCTTCCCCCAGAGATTTATGATGGCAATATCCAGACACCGTGCCGCCCCCTTAGAAACATTGGTGTTGAAACAACTTACCCATACATTGGTTTGGCGCCTCTTGAATCAAGAGACTGGAGAGTTTGAGTTGCAGGGCCTGTCTTCCGGTCATCTATTCTTAAATATCCTGGATGATGGTGTGGGGGTTCACTTATACCTGGAATTCTTTGGTACCTAAGAATGCAGGGGAGGCTGAGCTACATCCCTTAGAGATCAGATTAGATTTAATGATTTATTTTGAGAGGACTGCTCCATTCTACGATCCAGGAGGCAAATACTCCAAAGGCTCTTCGCCTCCTTTGGGACTTTAGGCCCATTCTATAAGATATTTTAGAGCCACCTCTTGGGCTCACACCATGCTTTTGTTAAGTATTAAAGACTTGTTGCCTCATCAATGTTTTGCCGTCAATTTCATTTAGTTTTTTTCCCCCACCCTTATACCTTTTTTTATATATCATATGTCAATGTTGCGGGGATTACAGGGAAACGATAAGTTGTTACCTGGGAATTTATTTTCTGCATGTGTCCCCTTGCAGCACCCTTTTGCCCCTCCAAATAAAGTTTTTCTCTGCAAATTTTTTTGTTATTCAACTGAGGAGACGGTTGGGAGGGGCATGTCTTTATTTCCCTGCCATACCTGGAGGAGAAGTTGCCTAACCTATATCATTGCTGCCGGGATGCACAAGCAAAAGGAATTTCCAGGAATGTCATTTTTGTAGATGTATACAATGCAGCTGAAATACTGAAGTCACATTTTCTTTTGGTGTGGTGTATGGTTAAAGGTCATTGAGCTTTGTAAATGGAAATACAAATTACATTTTCCTTATTTTCTTCTGCAACAGTATTTTTTTCTTAAATTCACTGTGTTGTATCATCTGGAAGATTTTGTATTGTATATTTTATTTTTATTTGAGGCATGTATCTTCTTGCTATATTACAATTGTACATATTATGAATTATTTATATCAATGCATTGTACAAGCAATTTACAACAGCTTTTTATTATTATTATTATTATCCTTTATTTATATAGCTCCAACAGTTTACGCAGCGCTTAATACAATACATAAATTCAAGGGATATGACAAGACAAGAATTGACAGACTAAGACAAACCGATACATTAGGTGGAGAGAGCCCTGCTCGCAAGCTTACAATCTAGAGGGAAATGGGGTGACAAACATAAGGCATAGAGAAAGGGTGAGAGGTATTGTGGTGGTATTAATGACAAGGAAGTTCTAGCAGCTAAGCTGGTATGCTTCTCTGAAGAAGTGGGTTTTTAGATGTTTCTTGAATGTTGGGAGGGAGGGAGAATGCTGAAGGTTCCTTGGGAGTAGATTCCAGAGATATGGGGCAGCTCGAGTGAAATCTTGTAGACGGGAAAAGGAAGAGGTGATGAGTGAGGAGGAGAGCCTTAGCCCATGGGAGGAACGTAGGGATCGAGTAGGAGAGTATTTGCTAATGAGGTCAGAAATGTACGGAGGAGCAGTATTATGGATGGCCTTATATGTCAGTACCAGGATCTTAAATTTAATTCTAAAGGTAATTGGGAGCCAGTGGAGGGTTTCACAGAGGGGGGGAAGCAGAAGAGGAGCCTAGCAGCGGCATTTAGAATAGACTGTAGAGGAGAGAGTCGAGACAGTGGAGTGCCAACCAGAAGAGTGTTGCAGTAGTCAAGACGGGAAATGAAAAGGGAATGAACCAGGGTTTTTGTGGATTCTTGGGTGAGGAATGGGCGGATACGAGAGATGTTTTTTAGGTGCTGACATTATTGTTATTTTTCTTTTGTTTTTGAGTATGCAATATGACTTCTATTTGAAAGACACACAATTTCAAGGTTCCTCAGGTTGGACCTGCCCATGTACACTAAACTTAATTTAGAAAGCTTGGAAAAACATGAATAGATTTCGATTCCTAAATAATGTCCCTTACTAATATTTTACATCTTTCTCACACAGGTATTGCTTTCACAGACCTACCTGTAAGTATAAAGGACAAGGTAACTTTTATTATCTTGATCGAAAACAAAACATCATTTTATGATATGAATAAAAACAAATGCATGTTATAATGGTTCCCTTATGCATTTAATGCGCTGCCTTTTAAGTATTCTGAACGGTTTATTAAAGAATCAAAAACTCTGTATGCCTATCCTAAGGGGAAAAGGGACAAGAGCCTTCCTCTGAAGAGCACAGCACGCAAACTCAAATACACCTATGTCTATGTGTCTAAGACATGCACAGAAAGACATGCAATGTCTAGTTAGGACCGAAAATATTTGGGCACCAACACAAGTCTTGTTTATTTTAGCTGTTTACCAAAATAAATTTAAGTTACAGTTCAATAATAATTAAGGGCTTAAAGTGCAGTCTCTCAGCTTTAATTTGAGGATATTCACATCTAAATTGAAGAAAATGTTTAGGAATTACATCCCTTTCAGGGGACCAAAGTAATTGGACAATTAACTAAAAAGCTGTTTCATAGACATGCGTGGGCTATTCCTTTTTGTTATTGTCACATTTGGAAGCTGTTGTGAACCCACAACATGCGGTTTTAGGAGCTCCCAATGGAAGTTAAACAGGCCATTCATAGGCTGCAAAAAAGTAAAAATCCATGACAGTGATAGCAGGAACATTAGGAGTGGCCAAATCAAAATGTAATGCACTGGTGAGCTCTGCAACACAAAAATGCCTGGACGTGCACGGAACAGCAACAGTAATGATCGTAGGATTGTAGGATCCTTTGTGTAGAAAAAAAGAAAAAAAAACCCTTGAATTAAAGCTGAAAGTCTACACTTCAGTTGCATCTCGGTTGTTTATTTCAAAACCATTGTGGTGGCGATTATAGCATATTACCGCTGACAAAACCAATATTGAGGTAAAACAGGAACTGGCATTATTAGCAGCACACAGATATTGATAATAACATGATTATATTAAGACAGACAATACCCTGCCCAGACTGCCTGGCATCATAGACCAGTCACCATAGCCAGCAATACCCGCGCAACAAAATGTCACTGACTTTGGGGTGATCCTCGATGGGGTGGTGGAAATCCAGGGGTACCCACGGCTAGCTCAGGGGCCTAGGATGTCTGTCCCCAACCCCCCCTGATCCATGGGCAGGACGCCGAGCAACAATGATGGAATGGTCCCCAGGTGCGGTCCGAGATATAGCCAAACGAGTTGTATGACCATGATTACTAAACCCTGGTCTCCAGGTGGCATGAAGAAAACAAAGGTTCCCAACTGTAAGCCTGAATCCGTGTGTTTCTAGCCCAGGATAGTTCCCATCACAGACAGCCTTTGAGGGTAGCATAGGGCTGAGCACACTAATCTCCGTCCCTTTATTTAACAGCTTTTAACAAATTATTTAATCAATGACTCTTTAAGGCACAGATCATTGATCAGTCTCACCAATGTCAGTGACCTTATGTGTGGTGGATGCATATTATACACAGGTACTTTTTTCCTGCTAAATTGAGTTATACTCGCATATTTTGCCCAAGATTCTGGTTTATGTAAATATTGGAAATGAGTCAAATACAGACCTTGTGTCTTTGTGTGTCAGGGTTTGTATTAGTGTATATTATTTTGCTTGCTGTGTATTGCTGAATGATTCTATGTAACTATAAGCTTGCTGCACTTTATAATCTTTGGATACTGTTAAATTCAAGTTGTGTTCTTTTAATATTACATATCCACCAGCCCTGTAACATGCTGATTGAAAACTTTCTCATTGTACCGTGTTTAAATTATCTGCTGTCTTTGGGAATATGTATTCGTGGAATCATATGTTTTAATAGCATTTATCAGTTTTTTGTAGTTAGGTACTTTTATGTACTCTATTTAAATACTTTCCTGTACCACTGTGAAATTCCGGTTGTAATTTTTACAAAATAGAATTAAAAAATACCCTTTCATAAATAATGTGAAAGCATAAATACTTAGCCAGCATTTAGAATCAGCTGGAGGTATTAGGGCAAACTTTACACATAACTAGATGTACAGCTACAGACCATGCTGAATGTTATGTTAAAATATACCATTGTAAAGGCATTCATAATCTCATTATTTCCTCAGTCCAACCTTTACCCTACTGTGGGTCTTCAGACTCCAGGAGAAATTGTGGATGCAAACTTTGGTCAGCACCCCTTTGTTTTCGACATTGAAGACTACATGAGAGAGTGGAGAGCTAAAATCCAGAGCACCGTCAAACAATACCCAATAGGTGATCGCCTGGGGGAATGGCAGGCAATGCTACAAAAGTAAATATATTTTAATGAAATCATTAATCAGTGTGACATTTAGAAAATCTTATCAATATAACAGTGCATTATACAAGGTCAATCCTTCTTGCAGATGAAACAGACCAGATGTCACCCTTTATGCGGCATAGTAAAATAAAACGTCTCCCATTATTCCTTTACATTAATACAGTATATTGCTATTCTTTTGTTTAGGTTAAGCTTGTTAACCCATTAAGGCAGCCTTCGTAAGAGAATGGTGACCCCAGGGCTTCCCACGCTTTGTTTCTGTGCTTCTGTTTATTGATGTTTCTATTACTTATTGTATAAAGCTGCAGATTCTCTTGTAAATACATTATTGATTTAGTTCATTTAGTAAAACTGGGCTGTTACTGGCTTTGCACATGTTAGGGTCAGTAATCTGAGTAACTTCTCTTTGTAAATTAAGGGGTTTCTTCTAACGATAAAAATTACAAATATATAAATGAAGAACCGTGGTTACCGTGTTTGCTCGATTTATAAGACGTCCGCATCTCCATGGACATAGCTTCCGCAAAAATGGTGACGCTATCTCCCCGATCAGAGTAGAAGGACATCACCGCAAGTGCCGCCAAAAAAAATCCTACCCTATAGGAAAAAAGTTTTACTAGTAAATATTCACATGCAAACTATTTTTTTTATATTAAATAAAAACGGATTGAGAAAAATGCATTCCTTGTTTAGATTTTTTGCCCCACAGTTATGCACATCTGCCCCCAGATATGCCTTATACCCTCCTATATGCCACTCTGCCTCCCTGAAATGCATCTCTGGTCTTGTCCTCCATGCTCCAGACTCCCTATTGTCTAGCGGGGGCAGCCGGTGGACGTCTTCGAGATGCGCGCAGACAACCTCTTCAGCTACACGGCACTTCCACAGGGGCTTCTATGATGGAGCACTGGTGGAATTGTCGGGTAGCAGTGGAGGTTGTCTGCACGCATCGCGCCGATGACCCTCGGCTGCCAGCGAGAAGGATCCAGGTCCCTTGCAGCATTTCGGGGGGTCATCCTCGCTGGCATCTGGTGAATGTCTATGTGATGCGGGCAGACAACCTCTGCTTCCCCAGAGACTTCTATGATTGAGCACCGGAAGGTCATGTCACGTCAGTGCTTCATCATAGAAGCCCCGGGTAGCAGTGGAGGTTTTCTGCGCGCATCGCCATCTGAAAAAACTTGTCTTATATTCCAGCAAATACGGTAGTATTAATAACATAATGTATGCGGTTGAAGTTAAAATGCATCGTAGGCTTTTCTCTGCCTAATTTGAGTTATTTCTAGTGGTGAGCGCATGTTCTGTTAGAGGATATCTGGCATTTTTGAGTTAACAAGCATTATATCTTTTTGGAAATTAACTTAACACCTGTTTTCTCCATTGTCATGTCTAGTATGGTATCTTCCTATCTGGTTCATTATGGCTATTGTGCTACGGCTGTTGCCTTTGCTAGAGTGACTGAAACAAAAATCGCAGAGGAACAGAGTGCCATTAAGAACCGACAAAGTAAGATTCTCTGGTCATAATGATTGAAGAACTATATATGTGTGTGTGTATGTATGTATGTATATATATATATATGTATGTATATGTATGTATGTATATGTATGTATGTATGTATATGTATGTATGTATATATATATATATGTATATATATATATATATATATATATGTATATAATAGAATATACAAATATATGTATGTGTGTTTGTGTGTACATTATTGAAAGCACAGTAGTGCTGAATTAGTCAAATAGTCTGGCCAGAATCTATTCAATCCCTACAAACAACTGTATATGCAAATCCTTTTCTGAGACCCAAACTGCAGATTTTATTTTCATATGCCTTGAAAACTTTTGTCAGAACACCAGCCAAACCCTCTAAATGGTTTGCCACCCATAATCCCAAAGCAATGCTCTGTTTCTGTCTCTCTTGGTCTCTGTCCTTCTTATGGTGTTTGAAAACTGGAAAGAGACAGCACAGTAAGAAACAATGAGCCTTTGGCCCCCAAAAATGTATTGTCACATTTTAGACAGTTCTCCATGACATGGAATTGCTTTAATTGTTCACACTTAAGAATTCCATCTGGGAAGACCATAATTTGTCTTGGGGAAAGCTGACACAGTAGTTAAGATCCCCCTTGAACACAGTTGTATTTCATAGCCCTGTTCAACTGCCTAAAATTATCTAAACTGCATGTACATTATAAGTTGTGGTTTCATAAAAGCTAACAAGCTAAGTTATCAGTCAGTCATTTGCTTTGCAGAATATACACAAAAATGTTTATGGTTCAGACAAAAAAGTGACCCCAGGTTGCCACAATAAGATGATTATGCAACAGTGTGCATTGCTTGATTTCAGATATAAAGATGCACTGCTATACATCATTTTATCAGATAATATCACTATTGTGTATTTATTCATTAATCATGGCTATAAATTCTATGTGACGAGGTGAGGGGCACACTTCAGCTGCCTGTTGGGAGTACCAGGATTTTCCTATCCTACCCCAGGAACCATGAGCCCTAGTTATGTCTCTTATTTGTGAACCTACTTTTGGAAAAGGGTAGCCTAGAACTGTAGACATTGAGAATGCTTATTTATTTTTATTTTACTTAGGAATACAGAAGCTGGTTCTAGCAGGCAGAGTGGGTGAAGCTATTGAAGCGACACATCAGTTGTATCCTGGACTCCTAGAACACAACCCTAATCTTCTCTTCATGTTAAAGTAAATGCACAATCCTCAAATTCAAAGATGGGTACAAGATGCATTGGGGTATCAGCATTCATAGTTTGATTTCTTCATTGTAATATTGATTAAATCTCATTTTAAAATTGATTTATTTCCTGGTAATGGCTGGCAGAAGGTATCCATAGCAAACTATATCCATTAGACATGTAAAAATGCTTTGGACAAGTTTTTCTGTTTGTTTTTGGCCCAATTGTTTTCAGGGAAACTATTTTTGTTCCCTCCCCATTTAAGTTCAGCCAAAAAAATCTTCATTCGATCTTGCTCTCGATCACACTCTCTCTAAATGTTTTCCTACCTTCTCTGCTGACCACTGATGACAATTTCTGCATCTTCTTACTTTTCCCTTTTTTCTCTTTTCAATAATCTTCTTTCTTCGTCCGCATCTCCATGGACATAGCTTCCGCAAAAACGGTGACGTCGTCTCCCCGATCAGGGCAGAAGGACGTCACCGCAAGTGCCGCCATATTGTCCTTAGTTGGTGCTTTCAGTGATGCCCTCTTCCCCAATTGGATGAAGAGGGAGGACGACACAGCAGTGCCACCATTTTAGCGGAAGTTGCTGTATTATATCCGCAAAGATGCATGGACTCAACTCAGATTTTCTGGCACCAAGACGTTAGCAGCAGATCCTTTAAGTCCTCTCAGTTGTGAGGTGGGGCCCCCATGGATGCATCCTGGTGTCATGTGTTCTCCAGTTATGGGACGCACACACCCTCAGCCATCCATGTGATGTAAAAGAAAACGTGATTCATCATACAGGCCACCCACTGTAAATCCTTTCGACAGTGGACAGGGATCAGCATGGGCACCCTGACTGGTCTGTGCCTACGCAGCCCCAAACTGTGAGGCACTGTGTGTTTTGACACCTTTCTACCAGAACAAGCATTACCCTTAACTCTTTCACTGGTTCACCACTTTTCCTTCCTTGGACCACTTTTGATGGTACTGGCCACTGCAGAAAGGGAACACCCCCCAAGAACTGCAGTTTTGGCGGGGCTCTGACCCAGTCATCTGGCCATCACATTTTGGCCCTTGTCAAAGTCGCTCAGTTCCTTATAGTTACCCATTTTTCCTTCTAAGACATCAACTTTTTAAATTTATTTTATTTATTTATTTTAAACATATATAAAAAAGTAAAAAGACATCAACTTTAAGGACAAAATGTTCACTTGCTGCCTAATATATCCCTCCCACTGAGAGGTTCCACAATAACAAGATTATCGGTGTTATTAGCTTCACCTCAATGGCCATAATGTTATGGCTGGTGTTTATTACAATTCAGTAATATGTAGCCTTTTAGGTAGCCGTTGATATTTTTTAAATGCTCTTTAAAACGCCCACAAGATTTCCTTTCTTGCTTTTGTTGATAACAAATTTTAATGAAAGTTTATTTCAATGTTCATCCAGTGTTCATCATTTTCATTAAATATTTCTATGTTTTGTCTCTTATGCAGGTGTCGTCAATTTGTAGAGATGGTGAATGGGTCAGACAGTGAGGTCCGGTGCTTCAATTTGAAAAGCCCTAAGTCCCATGGCAGTTATCCTGACTCGCCAAATCTCAGTCCTAGGCAGGGAGCTAATAACCTACATTCGCACATCATAGGTAATCTCAGCCAAACCACAAATATGTATAAAATGCATACACATGATATGTCAACCTGTGTTGCCATTTATACGTTTGCTTTTTTGTGTGCATGAGCCAAGCATAAAAAGTTCCTAGTTATTCTAAGAAAATGTATGGTGGAGGTTTAGCATTTTGTTTACCATTGATCTTTATCAATAAGTATAAGTTTCTGTTTCAAAATAATTTGTAGCTTTGTACAATATTGGTTTTGTTATTTGCAGTGTTTATTTATACTGTTATGGATCACATCAGTATTATGGTCACGGAGTCCTTGAGAGACCAAGTGGTTAGCTAATTGCTTCTGGTAGATAATATACCTGGCTGTTAATTTCCGACAGTTGCCATGTCCATGTGTCCTAAAGGAAAAGGATTTGGAAAGGACTTTATAAGCTCTACCATAATACAGCACAATGTCATGTATTACCTTTTAACCAAGGAGGGCTTGTAGTAATATATGCAATCAACTTGTAGGGAGAGTCCTAGTGGGCTTTAACCCCTTAATGACAGTTGACAGTCCGGACAAGTCACCCGAAAACGAACGGTTAACGACAATTGACGTGCCAGGACCGTCATGACTTTAAACGGGTGCAGAAAGCGATCTACGTCTGCTTTCTGCACCCAAACGGTATTGCTGTAATGCCTTGACCTCAAGGCATTCAGCAACACCACGATCGGCACTAGGGGCATCAACATCCGCCATACATTGCATGGCAGCGGACGCTCGTTTTAAAAGTGTTTAGGAGGCGATCAACAATCACCTCCTAAACTTAAATGGTGTCGCTGGAATTCCTCGATCAGGAGGCATTCAGCGACACCAAACACTTACCCCAGGACTGCAAGTGATCTTCCCCATCCGCAAGTTGGCGGCCGCCCGCGAAAAAAAAATAATAAAGATGAAAAAGTTCGCTAGATGGTCTCCCTCTAGAGAACTCTGGCTCCACTTGCAGGTTGAATACAGGTACTGCATTTAACCATGCAAGTCAATGGAGCCCAGCTTTCTAATCACAGTGTGATTTAGTAAAAATAAATTAAAAAATAAACTAAAATTAATAATAATTAGAAAAAAATCAGGGGGACCTTCAAGTTTAAAAAAAATGTAAAAAAAAAATATCAAAAAGGCAAAAAAAATACAAATATATATATAAAAAATATATTTTTGTGAGCAAGTCTTAAAATTAGCACATTAGCTTAAATCAATTCTCGCGTGGAAAGAGTTAAAATACTGGCATATTAAATGCCCATGGGGTGTCTTTTAAAAAATGTATGATCTGATGGGGTAAATTGAATTGGCCGGGTTCAACAATGTCCCAATTAACACGGGGGAAGGATGGCCACACATCTAATTTCCAATTAGAAAAATGCACACGTCCCAAATGTGGCCTTTTAGTTCACCCAAAAAATGACAAACCCATGCATGTGGGGTATCACTGTAGTCAGGAGATGTTGCTGAACACAAATTGGGGTGTTGTGTGACAGCGGCATATACCAGGAGCTGTAAATTCATACATAAAGTAGGTGTGTGGTGGGAAAAATACACACAAAAAATACTACTGCAAACGTTGAAAAAAATGCTGGTGGTAAAATGTGTGCATGCGAAAAGTTAAAATACCAGCATTTAAAATACCCTGGGGTGTCTAGTTTTCAGAAATATATGGTTTTATTGGGCACACTGAAATGGCCCGGCTCCAAGATGTACCAAATAGGGCATGGGCAGTGGATCCCCAAATGCCAAAGTTCAACATTGAAAAATGCGCATACCCCAAATTTGGCCCCTTTTCCCCCCAAACAGCCAGGCAAAATCATTCATGTGAGGTATCGCTGTACTCAGGAGATGTTGCTGAACACATATTGGGGTGTTTTATGATGGTGACGTATACCAGAACCTGTTTATTCATACCTGAAGTAAAATGTGTGTGAAAAAACAAATGCAAAAAAATGACTACCACAAAGTTTGACAAAGACTGGTGGTAGATATGGTGCATGGAAAGAGTTAAAATACTAGCATTTGAAATACCCTGTGGTGTCTAGTTTTCAAAAATATATGATTTGATGGGGTAAATTTCATTGGCTGGCTTCAAAGATACCTGAAATGGCACATGGGGGGAAGAATTACCAGATTTGGAAAAAATCGCTTTGAAATAGCAAAATGCTACCTGTACTTATTGCCCCATAACGTGTAGAAAAAAGCAAAAAAACATTGGGTATTTCTAAACTCAGGACAAATAGTAGAATCTATTTAGCAGGTTTTTTCATTACCTTTTATAGATGAGTAAAAGATTGTAAAAGATGTAATCTAAAGAAAGCCCTTCTTGTCCTGAAAAAAAAACATATATAACTTGTGTGGATTCCTTAAACGAGAAAGAAGAAAATTACAGCTAAACACGAGCAGCACAGAAATGTTAAAACGGCCATTGTCACGAAGGGTACAAAAAGTAAAATCAGCCTTTGTCACGAAGGGGTTAAACACTTGTGTACTTGAACCCAAGTCAGCATGGCAGCTGTGTATCAAAGATATGCTGAATAAAGAAGTTGGTTTTATCTTAAATGAGTGTACAGTAGTTTGTATTATAAGACATGATGTCGCTACACCCAGAGAGGATAGTAACTATGCAAATGTATCCACAGGACAACCAGATCAAATTCCTTGCCATCTGTGGATGCACACCTGAGATAACTGGGATTGCTTAGTAGGGCAGGGTCAACTGACCTATTAAAATAAAAATAATCCCCCAGTTCCACGTTATTTTGTCCCTGCCTTGCCCAAGCTAGACAATGAGCCTTTAAAATGTTTGGGGTTTTTTTGTTTTTTTTTGTAAATGGAGCTCTAGGTTAAGCCGGGGACATTTCTTGGGCAAAACATCCACAGCCTTACCTTGGTTATAGAGATTCAAGATATAGTCCACATTACCCCCCACCCAGATTGACAGGATTCATTGCTAGCTTTCAGTTGCAGATCAGCAGCTTGTACAGCACTTCTGGCTGGCAAACACACGATCAGAAATCATAAGTAGAAATCTTTAGGTAGCCCACCAGTGTTTTCTTCTAAGACATTCTGTTCTTCATCTGAAGTTACTTTTCTGGAACTTTCTTTGCAAAACATATCAAAAAAGTTTTGCTTTCCTTACTCCCAGCTCAAGTGATAGAGGCTAAACATGCATGGGATAGGCATAACACTATGCATTACAAGTTCTATGTAACATCACTCTGTAGGGGTCATCAGATCTAGATCTGGAGAGAATGCATGTCTGGATCAAATTGTGCAATCTCTTAAAACTATTTTACATATTTTAATTTTGGTAGGGATATAGAGTCGGTTATTAAAGGGACAGTTTAGTATCCCTGACACCCTCACCAAAGAAGAACGCATATTAATGGTGTCTTATACTTATGGATTATTTGACCCCTTTAGGAGAAGGGATTTTCCAGAGTCAATGACTAGAGCAATTTGTTTTTCGTTGTTGATATGTGGTTGTTTTTGAGGTCATTGAATGCACCCATACAAGTTATATGTTGTTTTTTTAAAAAAATATTTTAATATATCTTTGGATATTCCAGCAACATCCCCTAAATAAAGTGATGTTGGGTGGTTTGGGGGTGAAAGGCCACATTTCAGACATTTTGACACCTGGTCATTCTTCCCCGTGTCCTGTCTGGGACATCTTTGAAGCTGGCCAATTCCCATTAACCTCTTACTAATTATATAGATTTTTCAAACTAGACCCCCTGGTATTTCAAATGCTGATATTTAAACTTTTCATGCACTTACTGTACTACCAGCCTTTGTCCACATTTTGATAGAAATTTGTTTACACACAGGTATGACTTTTCAGGTCTTGGTATATATCTCTGCCAAACAACCACCAATATTTGTTCAGCAACATCTCCTGAGTTCATGGTTACCACCAGTTTTCTACTTGGAATTATTTCATCTGATCATCCTGTGCTGATGTACTATTTGGAATTATTTCATCTGATCATCCTGTGCTCATGAACTATTTGGAATTATTTCATCTCATCATCCTGTGCTCATGAACTATTTGGAATTATTTCATCTGATCATTCTGTGCTCATGTACTATTTGGGACGACTTTGAAACTGGCCAATTAAATTTACCCCCATACCTATATATTTCTATAAATAGACACCTCAGTGTTTTCTTTTTATTTTTTATATATAAGTACAACTGCACATTGCCTGTTTAATTACCTTACAAGTTAACTCGTCACAAGGACGGAAAGGGGTTAAAAGGCTAAAAAATAAAGTACTTGCCCACTAGTAGTAAAATAGTTTTAAGAGACTGCACAATTTGATCCAGGCATGCATTCTTTCTAGATATATCTGATGATCCCCAAACTTCTACAGTGTGATGTTACATAGAAACCTAGAACTTGACATCAGATAAGAACCATTCGGTAAAATTAGTCTGCCCTGGTCAGACCATTGGTTGAAACTAATTTGAACACTTTTTACTGCTCCTTGAGCTGATTGCCTGTAATTATATGACATACTAGGAGATGTGTTCAGCCAATCAAATGTCCTGATTGGGAAATGGTTGGGTGCGCTGAGAGGGGAAAGTTTTTTCTTTTTAATATGTTTTTATTTTTTACTTTACAGTATGTGGTGCAGTGAACATAACATTGCATAGAATTGGTATTTTGCTTGCTAACAATGGTTTAGTGTTAGTTACTAATGTAAAGCTTACTATGTTGACTTCACTACTAATTATATTTTCTTCCCTGGTGCAGGCAGTCTGACTTGCAGCAATGGTGTGGCCTCAATGAAGCGCAAACAGTGTCATAATAAATATGTATCCCTGAGCTCATCATCATCTTCCTCCTCCTCATCCTCCCCTTCATCTGTAAACCTTTCTGAAACAAATTCTACAGATTCCACCAAATCGCAGCAGCACAGTAGCTCAAGTAATCAAGACAGCAGGTATGAAATAGAAATAAATCAGAAAAACTGGATGCCAAGAGTAAAACACATAAGATAATCTGCTCAATCGCAAGACAAGCCCCCAAAATTTGAATGTTAATAGAAGAAAAAAAAAAAGAAAAAGCCTGAATTATAAGACTACCCTATAGGAAAAAAAGTTTTACTAGTAAATATGCACATTTAAACTATTTTCTCATATTTAATAAAGACTATGACTGAGAAAAATGCATTTTTTTGTTTTTATTTCCTTTTTATTTGCCCCCAGATATGCCTTATATCACCCTAAATGCCACCCCCTCCGAACTTCTTGAATGTGAAACTGGTAGTAACAAAGTTGTAAAATATGTATCTTAGAGGTACCTTTTAGTTTCTGTGGTGTCCGCTTCTCAAATGCATGGGGAAACCCTGCAGATTCCTATATGCATTTTCCCTTTGCCCTGCCCCTCCGCTCCCAGCTATTTCCAGTGTAGGTCCGGTCACTGGATATTAAATTGTTATGGTGGTTTTTCAAAACTTTATTTTTTTCCTTCGATAATAATCTCTAACACTAATGCGCATAGATTTTTTCATCCCCCAACTTTTTTTTTTTTTTTTCCGCAAGTGATAGTGATATGGAAATGGAGGCAGAACACTATCCAAATGGCGTACTTGAGAATATAACCAGTAGAGTAATGAATGGCACATACAAGCATGAGGAAATCCTGCAGACTGATGAATCCAGCATGGGTAACAGTTTTACTTGTTAAACGGGTTTTCAGCGTACCTTTTTATTGCTATGAGCAGTAGTATGTTTTTTTAATCTAATATAGATCCAATGTTCATTATTGTTTCTTTTTATTGCTGCAAAAAGTACCTCACTACAAAGTGTTCAAAATATTTTAAATGCATGAACTCGCCTGTTTCGTCACATCAGACACAATTGTGCTAGAGCAGTGACGCTCAAACTTTTTTGCCCCATACATGTCAGAATGTCACACTCCTTTCCAAGATTGACTCAAAAGTTGCATTTCAAGTAATGCATATAATGCTGAAAATCTCCTTTTTTCTATATTGGCACACATACATTTACTTATCTTTATAGTGAAGTTTTACATTTAATTAATTTAATAGCAATAAAACGTTTAAAACTTGAATAAAAAGTTATATTCATCACTAATTTCTTCTTACCCAAAAAGAAGCGCCTGTGTGTGTGTGTGTGTATATATGTGTATATAATATACATATATACACACACACAAACACTCTCAAAGGATGGTCAGCACTCCAGGTCTTCAAGTTAACAACTTTTCTTTATTCAAACAAAGTCAACTCAACGTTTCAGTCATTGCTGACTTTCATCAGGACATACCCAGTCAGCAATGACTGAAACAAAATTCACAATTTGAATTGTTTGATCCAGCTCCGCCAGCGAAGTGTTTTTAAGGCCAGTGCCTGACGATGGATCATACAATGAATGCCTTTCACTTTTGGAACTAATTATTTCACACTTGAAATCCAGATTTTCCCCCAACATAGCTGGCGCTCCCTCTGTACAGCAAAATATTCAAACCTTTTCCAAAATATCTGAGGCCTTCGTGGTAGTTTCAAGACAAGAACAAAAGACAAACTCCTCTTTAAATTAACCTGGGTGAACATATCTTGCCACGCCAGCAAGTGGGAACATGATGCCACATCAGTCGAATCATCATGTTGAATTGAAAAAAAAAACATCAGAATAAAAGACTTTACATTGACGTGACTTGAAAGGGGCGGGACGAAGATCTCTGATGCACTGCCACTGGGCGGCACAGTGTGCGCACACTGGCCGCTTTAATTTCATTAGGCCGGTGGAGACGGTCTACCACTTCGAATCGCACAAGCACACGTTTTTGGCCGATTTACTTATTATTTATCTAGTTATTGTTTCGTTTTCATCATGGAAAACATGCAGCTGACAAAAACTATGCCGACAGTTTTTCATCAACAAAATTAACACTGCCTTCCGCCAGGAGGGAATTCTCCCCTGCCTGAGAACACCTTAGCTAAAGCATGATCTGAGGCAGCAAAAAATAATAAGGTAAAAGCGCGAAGAACAGTAAAAACAGCAATAAAAATGTCCATAAGTACACTTGGACAAAATAAAATGTCCTAAAATGCACTTTGGTGAAATCAAAGTCCTATAAATAGCGGCAGCACACTCGCCAATGTTTCCTCCTCTTGGCTTGATAAAGAACTTGGAGGTCACAGGGGATAGTGCCTGCGCATAGACGAGAAGAAAGTCACAGTAGTATAATATGTGGCTAGCGCCGTGTGGTAAAGAGTTAAAGAATGGGTACTCCCATTTTTGGGTGAATTTAGCAAATACAATCCTTGCCTGGGGATATCTTTAACAGCAGTCCTGTGCCATTCTTTCTTGTGCACATAAAAAGTTAAACAGAAATAGACAATGCTTTCTGTATATGTAAAATGAATAAAATAAATAAAAACAGTTCACTATGTATTCACAATATGGTGAGCAATAAATGGATTGCTCACACCTTCTGTCGTAGGTGGAATGATCCCCACCAAGGATATAGTGGTCGCAGGTCAGATTTTGGCACTTGCGTGTTTAAAACATTAGACGGATACCAGGAGCAGAATTTTTTTTTTTTTTTTTAAACGTATTTAGTTTCAGCTTTCTGGTTAAAAACCATTAAAAGATCAGTAAAAATATAAAATTAGCACTGTGCTAAGAGTAGTAGGAACGTAGCATTAATTTTTTCTTTTTTTTTTTTTAAATTTAGAATAAAACATTGCATCAGAAGCATACAAAATATAAATAAGCTTACAAAAATGTAGAACATCCACAAAATGGATGTTTAAAGTTCACATACAATTAATGATGCAACCATTTACATAAGAAGGTTTATACATTAAATAGACCAGAGCTACTACATACCGCCTGGTCTAATCACCATAGAATAAGAAAAAAGGAAGAAAAGAAAAAAACGAGAGAGAAACAAATTCCATCACACTACCCCACATTCACACCATCCATACTGACCATTCTTTCAGATGGGTTTATTGTTATAAATTTGAAAACTAGAAATATCATGAAGAATGTGGGTACTGAACCAGCCAAGGCCTCCAAATATTATGAAATGTGTGAAGTCTCTGAAAAGATTGGTAGGCATTGATATCGGACTTGGTTAACTACGTGATCTAGATTTACTGGCCTTGTTAGTAGCCATTGCATAGCAATCACGATCTTCATTGCCAGTAAACATTGTACAGTAAAGGCCCTTTGATTAAAAGGAATACTATTCAAATTGAGATGCACGAGAGAATTTTGTAGTGTAGGTGTTATATTTTTAAAAGACCAGAAATAATCTTAAATAACTCTTGCCAGACATGCTGGATCATTAAACACTCCCACCAGATATGGGTGAAAGAGCCTAACGCCAATCCAGCATAAGGGGGACACACTCTGGTTAAATTTTGCCTGTTTAACCGGGGTTAGATACCAACGCATCATAATCTTATAATGAAGTTCAATCATATTTAAACAGTGCGAAATTCTATTAATTTTCAAAAGGCTACCTATCCAGAGATTTTGGTCTATTTGAGTTTTAAGATCTTGTTGCCATGATTTCAAAGCAATATTAATGTGAGGATTTTCTGTCTCTTGCAACAATAAGTACCATTTTTTCAAATGTTTAGAAATTATCTCTGTAGAGATTGTCATTAATCTTTTTGACTCTGGGTAGAAAATCCCTCAACATGCAAATGGGATTTTAAGTAATAGCCTATCCTAAGGACGTTTAAAGATTCCATATTGCCGAAATCGAATTCCTCTGAGAGTTGAGATTAGGGCTGCAACAACTAATCGATAAAATCGATAATGAAAATCATTGCCAATGAAGTTCATTATCGATTAGTTGAATAGATTTTTATTGATTATAAACGTAGGTTTAAACCTGGATCCTCCTGTCTCCCCCCCCACTTACCGGTGCTTCTGAGTCCCCGGTGTGTAGCGTGTAGATGCAACTTACGCTGCAGCCGGAAGCTGGTGCGGGGGAATTCTCTCTGACAGTCGGGGAAGGGTTGCGCGATGTAAACTATCTTTCCAATGGTATATGTTGTGGGTCTGTAGCTGCTTAGATGCCTGAGATACAGGCATCTACGCAGCATCCCCCCATACCTCTTTAACTGACAATTGTCAGTTTTCAATAAAGTTGCGCGGTGACTTCATCGCGTCATTACGCGCTACGTCACCGGCCAGATCGGGTGGTCCCAGTGATGCCCTTCAACATGAGGGGCAGATCGATGGGGTAGGTGGTGATGGGGGTCGACAGACCTCCATCAAGGTAGGGTAGCGCTAGCGACGGCATGGTACCGTCGTTGGCACCTGACTGGGACTGCTAGCGATGGCACCATGCTGTTCTGTTAGAGGTAAAGGGGAGCAAACTAAGGGGAATCTAAATCCTGGGGGCAGTGAAGATTAATCCAGTATTTATTTATAAAAGTATTGTCAGTGTGCTGTGAACGAGTCTGTGAATTTATGAGGGCACTATGGCATATCTGGGGGGTATAAGGCATATCAGGGGGTATAAGGCATATAGGGGAGGGCAGAGTGGTATATCTGTGGGTATGTGACATCTGGGAGGTAGTGTGGCAAGCCTGGGCTCATATGTGCATAACTGGGGGGGGCAGATTGGGAAATAAAAACAAGAAATGCATTGTTTTTAACATTATTTTAAATAAATGAAAAATTTACATTTATTTTTTGTATCCGATTAATCGAAAAAATAATTTGTCAACTAATCGATTATTTGCAGCCCTAGTTGAGAGAAGGTTTTTATTTTATCCTGAAGCATGATAACTTTGATTCTCTTACTCCTGAAATAAGACCAATTTCTCAAGTTTACCGTAATTCCCCAAGTATACCGTATTTCCCCAAGTATAAGACGCTCCCCTTTTTTGGGGGCTGAAATGTGATTGATGTCAGCTACTAGCAACTGCTAGCTATCGCACTCCTATCATGCGCAGGCAGCCAGTACATGCACATCACTTTCAGCCTCCCTACACACGGATCCATGATAACACACACACACACACACACACACACACACACACACACACACACACATACATACATACATACATACATTTACTCCCCCACCTTACCTGAACTGCAGATCTCCTGCTGCTGCTTGCCAACTTCCGTGGGGGCCGCTGTTCCCCCTCTGCCTTGCTCGAGCAGGAACAGGAACTGAGCGGAGTCATGTGATGCGATGTGCATTCACATGACTCCACTGTATAAGACGCACCCAATTTTTAGACCCCAAATTTTTCTAAAAAAGGTGCAGAACTGGGGAAATACGGTAACTGAGAGATATTGTTTGGGAGAATTTCTAGCGGAGCTGATACAACTATTTTATTATAAACTCCTAAACAGTGCTTGATAGAGCCCCAGAATTCTATAGAGCTTTTGAGGTAAATAGGAAGGATGTTTGTAATTGATTTTAGCTTATGGTGCTGGAACCACAATAGACACTCTTAATTCGACATTCCGGTCAGCTCTTGTTCTATCTGAAACCAGCCTTCATTATTGCTATTCTTATATTGCAGCTTCGCTATGTGCGTAAGCATGCTAGCCTTGGCATATCTACTTAAGCATGGAACATTAAGTCCTCTAGGGCTGCAACTAACGATTATTTTTATAATCGATTAGTTGGCCGATTATTTTGTCGATTAATCGGATAAAAAAATACATTATTTTAAATTGAAGAAAAATTGCAATAAAAAACGTACAATTTACACTTTCATCTCTTTATTGCAATGTCCTCTCTCTATTCACCTTCTTATTTTACTGACATAATAATAAAAGCTACAAGAACCCAAACACAGTGCTTCTCAAACTAGGTTTTAATACAAAGTTATTAGTAAATATTAATTCATATGTTAACTATTTTTCATATTTAATAAAAACTGAGAAAAAAGTTTACCAAACTGCCCCCAGTTATGCACATCTGACCCCCAGCTTGCCACTCTGCCCCATATATGCCTTATACCTCTTATATGCCAGATTCCACTGTGCCCCCTGATATGCCACTGTGCCCCTGATATGCCTTATACTCCTTATATGCCAGTGATATGCAACTGAGCCCCCTGATATACCTTTTACCCCAGATTTGTTTTATGCCCCCCTGATATGCCTAATATCGATGTCTTATACCCCCTATATGCCACTGAGCCCCCTGATATACCTTTTACCCCCAGATATGTTTATGCCCCCCTGATATGCCTAATATCCATATGCCTTATACCCCCTATATGCCCTAAAAATTCATAATACCCCCCATACACAACTATAACTCACCCATACACCAGTCTGGCTCCTCCCCCTCCCATACACCACTCTGGCTCCTCCCCTCCCATACACCACTCTGGCTCCTCCCCTCCCATACACCACTCTGGCTCCGCCCCTCCCAAACACAATTCTGGCTCCTCCCCCCTCTCATACACCACTCTGCCTCCTCCCCCTCCCATACACCACTCTGCCTCCTCCCCCGCCCATACATCACTTTGGCTCCTCCCCTCCCATACATCACTTTGCCTCCTCCCCCTCCCATATACCACTCTGCCTCCTCCCATACATCACTTTGGCTCCTCCCGTACACCACTCTGGCTCCTCCCCCTCCCATACTCCACTCTGGCTCCTCCCATACTCCACTCTGCCTCCTCCCATACTCCACTCTGCCTCCTCCCATACATCACTTTGCCTCCTCCCCCCTCCCATACTCCACTCTGCCTCCTGTGAACCTCCGTTTCTGACAAGACACCAGGGAGCCGCGTAGAGAGGCAGAGTGGCGTATGAGAGGGGGAGGAGCCAGAGCGGTGTATTGGAGGGTGGCTCCCATATACCCCTCTGACTCCTCCCCCTCCCATACACCACTCTGCCTCTCTACCCGGCTCCGTTACTGAAGGCACTTTCATTGCAGCTTCATAGAAGCCACAGTGTAAGTGAAGGGCAGTAACGGAGTCTGTCTGTGCGATGCAGACCCTCACCGGCTATCAGAGAGGATGATTCTCTGTCAGCCGGTGGGGGTCTGCATCGCACAGACAGACTCCGTTACTCACCTTCACTTACACTGAGGCTTCTATGAAGCTGCAGGGTAAGTGCATGTCAGTAACGGTGCCGGGTAGAGAGGCAGAGTGATGTATGGGAGGGGGGAGGAGGCAGATGGGAGGGGGAGAGAGACGGAAGTGAGAGACCGGCCGACAGTGAGGGGAATCCGGGTCCCCTGCAGCGTTGCGGGGGATCTGGATTCCGGTGTTATAATCCGATCTCTGTTTGAGGTCGGATTATATAAGGAGAGGAGTTCTTCAGAGCATTTGCTCTGAAAAAAACCTCTTTTTATAAAAGATAAAAATCGATCCGATTAATCGATGATGAAATTCGTTGACAACGATTTTCATTATCGATTATTATCGATTTTATCGATTAGTTGTTTCAGCCCTAAAGTCCTCCCTTGCATTTACTGGCAGATGGTGCTTTTCTTGATATTTACCTGCCCAAAAAAATATTTCAGTATTTTTGGAAAGGCTAGAATCCAAGTAGTCGGGAGCCTGACTGGGATCATTCGGAGCAAATATAACCATTTAGGGACTATGTATGATCTAATTACATTCATTCTCCCGAGCCAAGAAATAAAAAGACCTTTCCACTCCTTAGTTTGTTTCATCAGTTCATTTCGTAGTTTACTGTAATTAACCTCAATAATTTGGAATATTTTAAGTGGGATTACAACTCCCAAGTAGTCAATCTTATGAACATCCCAGGTAAAATCATAAGATTTCACCAAACTTGTTTTTATTA
This sequence comes from Spea bombifrons, assembly GCF_027358695.1. Classification (NCBI taxonomy): domain Eukaryota; kingdom Metazoa; phylum Chordata; class Amphibia; order Anura; family Pelobatidae; genus Spea; species Spea bombifrons. The sequence goes on along the minus strand of NC_071096.1, from coordinate 24,029,016 downwards.
CATCAGGGAGGTTCACCATTACAGCTTGTGACTTTTTAATATACAGTTTATAATTTGAAAACTTGCTAAATAAATTGATTTCTATCATCAAGCTTTCTACAGAGTTTATCAGATCGTACAAAGATATTAGTACATCGTCCGCATATAAACAAATTTTATTTTCCAAGTCACCAATTCTTATACCTTTGATTTCATTATTAGACCTGATTCTAGATGCTCAAGAGTGAGTATATATATATAGTATGGTGCCAACAGGCAACCCTGTCTGGTCCCATTGTTACAGTGCAGAAAGTCAGACATGGAATGAGGCTTTAGCCAACTACGTTCAGCAGTGCCGGAACAATGTCGTAGGTGTCGGGTTACAGTCGTGTGCCAGAGTTGGAAACGTGAGCGTTGTGAACAGCGAGTAGTAACTGGGGCTACATCCTCAAGAGCAGATGTGAGAGTGGAGTTAAAGAGAGGTAGCGTTGTTAGAGCACGACATGTTTGAGATGAGAGGGAGTAAACTGGTTGAGAATTTCTGAAGGTTAATAGAGCTGAGGTCTCTGGTTAGGGGTGCAAGGGAGCGAGTAGGAGGCAAGGTTAGATAGGAAAGGAAGTGGTGGTCAGAGAGGAGGAAAGGAGAGTTAGAGAATTTAGTGAGAGAGCACATGCTAAAAAAAAAAGTCCAGGGTGTAACCCTCATCATGAGTAGGGGAGTTAATATGTTGTGTGAGAAGAGGAGGTACCGTATTGGCTCGAATATAGGCTGCACTTTCCCCCCCCACTTTAAGTCTTTAAAGTGGGGGTGCGGCCTATATTTGGGGTCTGACGCCCGGGACATGCAGTTCCGGGCGCAGGGCAGGCAGCAGGGTTAGGATACAGATCCCCCGCAGCGGTGCAGGGGACCTGCATCCTACTCTATGATATGCTCAGACAGCCTCCCCTGCCAGCACTTCCCACGGGGGGAGTGCCGGCACGGGAGGTTGTCTAAGCGCATCGTGCAGACGTTCACCAGCAGCAGCGATGCGCGTAAACAGCCTCCGCTGCTGGCACGTCTGCACGATGTGCTTTACCAATCTCCCTTGCCGGGACTCCCCCCCGTGGGAATTCCCGGCAAGGGAGATTGGTAAAGCACATTGTGCAGATGTGCCGGCAGCGGAGGCTGTTTACGCGCATCGCCACAGCCGGTGAACGTCCGCACGATGCGTTTTACCTCTGCCCCCAAGACTTACCAGAGCAGACTCCCGGGTGTCTTGCGGAGCCGGCGGGGGACATCTACGCAATACACGTATACAACTTCCGGTGCCGGCACATCCGCTGAGTGCGGTGCTCGTATTTAGATGTAACTTTCCCCTCACTCATTTAGTGTACCCCCACAAGTTATATATTGTTTTTTTTTTCAGGACAAGAAGGGTTTTCTTTGGATACCATTGTCCTATCTAATTTCCCATAAAAAAAATAATAAAAATGATGAAAAATTGGAAAAAAAACATCCAAAAAAGCTAATGAAAAAACCTGCTAAATAGATTCTACTATTGTCCTGGGTTTAGAAATACACTACAATGTTTTTTTGCTTTTTCTGCAAGTTATTGGGAAATAAGTACAAGTAATGTTTTGCTATTTTAAAGCCATTTTTTCAAAATCTGGTAATTCTTACTCCATGTGCTATTTCGGGCATCTTTGAAGCTGGCCAATGCAATTTACCCTATCAAACCATATATTTTTGAAAACTAGACACCTCAAGGTATTTCAAATGCTGGTATTTTAACCCTTTCCATGCACTAATTCTACTACTACCCTTTGTCAAAGTTTGTGGTAGTAATTTATTTTGGGTTTTTTTATCAGTAAAATTGCTCTTCAGGTATGGATTTACAGCTCCTGGTATACATCACTATCAAACACCCCAATATGTGTTCAGCAACATCTCCCGAGTACAGTGATACCCACATGCATGGGTTTGTCAGGTTGTTTGGGACGTAAAAAGCCACATTTAGGAAGCGCGCATTTTTTAACTTGCAACTTTTACATCTGGTCCTACTTCCCCCATGTCCTAATAGGGCCATCTTTGAAGCCGGCTAATTCAATTTACATAAAACCATGTATTTTTGAAAACTAGACACCCCAAGGTATTTCAAATGCTAGTATTTTAACCCTTTCCAAGCCTTTGCCAAAGTTTGTGGTAGTAATTTTTTTTTGTATGTTTTTCGCACAAATTGTACTTCGGGTATAAATTTATAGCTCTAGGTATACATCACTATCAAACCCCCCAATATGTGTTCAACAACATCTCCCGAGTACAGTGATACCACCCATGCATGGGTTTGTCTGGTGTTTGGGGGTTAAAAGGCCACATTTGGGAAGTGTGCTCCTCCCCCCATTTTGGGCAGTCTGTGCCTATGCCTTATCTTTGAGCCCGCCCATTCAAATTTACCCCATCAAACCATTCTTTTTTTTAAAAAAAATTAGACACCCCTTGGGTATTTGAAATGCTTTTACTTTAAATCTTTCCATGTCAATATTTTTGGGAAGATACGGTGCTTATTTTAATTTTCTGGAGACCCTCTGGCTAACTTTGGCAACGATTTTCATTATCGATTATCGATTAGTTGTTGCAGCCCTCGAATAAATCTTGGCTGTGAACAATAAGCCATCTGAGATCTAAGAGCCAGTACTTACTGTAAATCTTGTAAAAAGCAATATATGGAAATCACAGGAGGGACTGTGAATGTATCCTTTCTGCCCAGAACCCAATAACACAATCTCCTTTGGGACAACACTTTCACATCACACTTTACTATATATTATTAAACATTACTAAACAATTCAAGTTATCTGTTAGAGATGGAAATGCATTTCTATCACAATGCCAATGTGAGGCATAATGGATATTTACATTATCCCTCACATTGCCCCTACATTATGCCTTACATTGGGATAATTAGTTCAGAATAAATTTTTTTGATTGCTTCATACTTGCCTGCTCATGTGGAGAAGTCATTGAAGACTAACAAATGTTTAATTGTATATTGATCTCTACCCTTGCACTTAATTGTCATTCCGAGTGCCTTATAGATGGGCAATATTGCCTTGTTTAGTACTGTTTGGATTTGCTTGGTTAGGGACCACTTCACATGTTTAACACGGGGTGAATATTTACATATACCCACACTGAGTTCAGTTAATTTATTTTTTGTGTCCATATTGTCTAAGTTACAGCACACATTTTTTTATAAATGATATGTATTTCTTTGTGATAGAGGATGAATGTGCACAAAGGCAGCTTTGTGGGGGTAACCAGGCAGCCACAGAAAGAATGATCCATTTCGGACGGGAGCTACAAACTCTGAGTGAACATTTGTGCCACCAGTATGGCAAGAACGCCTCACACAAGAAGATGCTACAGGTTCAGTATTCTACTTTATGTGTGTATGTATCTGCGATTTGTGTGCGGTTAAGGCGAGTTAATGTACGGGAAGTTGCTGATTGGTGGGGGGAGGCTTAAGGACAAGTAGCTACTACTTCACACTGTCAGATTTAGTGTACAGGAGGCTATCCATTCCTAGTGTGTGTGTGACAAGAGCCCCTCTTGGTAGTGCTGAAGGCTGCTAATTCACACTGTACACAGTGTACACACCACTTTTCTGCAGGCTGCCGCCACCCCCCCATGCAAATAAGCAGCACAGTTAATAGTATGAATGACTGAGGTGGAGTATAGAAGGCTGCTTATTTATAATGTGAACATTGAGGGTGGGTTGAGGTAGTCGTGTATTTTGGTTTTGTGCTGCCCTAGGCAAGACTAAACTCGGGGACCCCCCTAATCTAAAATTGGCCCACCCCTAACCATAACTGCCCCTAAATTAACCCTAATAACCCCATTAACCGTAACTGCCCCTAAATCAACCCTTAAGACCCCATCAACCATAACTGCCCCTAGCTGTGAATATGTGTGTGTGTGTATATGTGTGTGTAATATATATATTTACACAAATATATTGGCAAAAGCACAGTATTTCTAATAGAATTCATACTTATTACTTCACTCTAAACTTCTGCAGGATGCTTTTAGTTTGTTGGCCTATTCAGATCCTTGGAGCTGTCCTGTTGGCCAGCAGTTGGACCCCATACAAAGAGAGCCTGTTTGTGCAGCATTAAATAGTGCAATATTAGGTAAGAATTTGACAAATGCAAAATTATGCTTATGTTTGTTTTTCCTGATGTTGGCCTCATATGAAATAATGGATAAACAGAGTTTCATTTTAAACAAATTGTAAAAATCCCTCACACTCATGTACATACAAATATACTAAATAAATGTTTGTTAGGTTAAAAATAGTCACACACACAACCATTTACTAAGTATTCTGTAAACCTTTCTCTATGATTAACTAAAAAAAAACTTTACATCAGGGGCCAAAACTGAAAGAGCCTCACATAAAACCGCAGTAGGCATTCCAGAAAATACATGTAATGTAGCGTTTTATAAGATTACATGACTACATAACTTGTATATGAACTATGCAGTTAGTAACATGTAGCTGCCTAAAATAGACCTTACTGTGTATAACGTTAGGTAATACTCCTTGTGTGATAGTTAGGTACAAATTGCTTAGCATAAAATGACAAAGTTGTAATCAGCAGTGGTTTGCATTATACCAACAATACTAAAGAAGGCTGTTAGTCAAGCTGGACAGTATACCAAGTATACTGGTAGAAAATGTTTGGGTTTTTTTGTTAATATTGTCTCCCAGTACTTGTTGATGTGAATGAAACCAACTGGTCTGAGGCAGTTCCTCCTTGAATCTTAATCTCTTTTGCCTTACTGACCCAGTGCATGTAAGGAGTGCATATCTTGCCATTTGGGCTGCATTTGCCCTGTTTGTTTATTTGCACAAATTGACTAGACTGGTTATAGTATAGTTGAGGAGCACTGCATCCAGGCTTAAGGGTGCTTATAATTCCACCGCCTTTTGTAAGGTGAACTAGATATTCCCACTTCCCTATGATTGTTGGAGAATAGACAGCAATTCTTCCAACAAGCACCTATACAAAAAAGTTGCTCCTGGGATGGACAAATGTCAAAGATCCCAAAAGCATCTTAAATCAATGAAATTAATTTAAGTGAGATAATTGAGCATGCTGGAAAGCATTGGTCCTGCAAGCACATGTTGAAGGGAGTTTGCCTATTGCTTGTGATTTCTGATACCGTCTCAAGGTAAAGCATGAGAAGACGTTTTAAATCACGGATATCCAAATACTCAGCTAATATATAGCTGTGTTTTGGGCAAATGAATGGATATAGAATGAAGTCTATGTCACAGCAGGGAGTAAGGTAGTCACTTAGCTGTCAGTACAGTTTCACTAAAGGTCTTGTAGTACCTCAGTAGACACTATCCTATCTTGGGCACATTTCTGCTTGCTATTCATGGCCAAAGAAATATCCTCCTCAGATATTGATCCTTTTAGTGATTCTGGCTGCCCCTAATCAAGTCATCATTTGAGATGTTCTTTAACCCCTTCGTGACAAAGGCTGATTTTACTTTTTGTGTCCTTCATGACAATGGCCATTTTAACATTTCTGCGCTGCTCGTGTTTAGCTGTAATTTTCTTCTTTCCCGTTTACTGAACCCACACACATTAGACATTGTTTTTTTTTCAGGTCAAGAAGGGCTTTCTTTAGATGACATTGTTTTGATTGTATCATATTATTTGCTATTAAAAAAAGTATAAAATATGGTTTAGAAAAAAATGACTGTTTCTAACTTTTAGTTGAAAAATCTTTTACTCATCTATAAAAGGTAATAAAAAAACCTGCTAAATAGATTCTACTATTTGTCCTGAGTTTAGAAATACTCAATGTTTTTTTGCTTTTTTCTACACATTATGGGGCAATAAGTACAGGTAGCGTTTTGCTATTTCAAAGCCATTTTTTCCAAATCTGGTAATTCTTCCCCCCATGTGCCATTCCGGGTATCTTTGAACCCGGCCAATGCAATTTACCCCATCAAGTCATATATTTTTGAAAACTAGACAGCCCAGGGTATTCCAAATGCTAGTATTTTAACCCTTTCCAAGCACTTATTCTACCATCAGCCTTGTCAAACTTTATGGTAGTAATTTTTTTTGCATTTGTTTTTTCACACACATTTTACTTCAGGTATGAATAGACAGGTTCTGGTATATGTCACTAAAACATAAAACACCCCAATATGTGTTCAGCAACATCTCCTGAGTACAGAGATACCTCACATGAATGATTTTGTCTGGCTGTTTGGGGGCAAAAGGGCCACATTTGGGGCATGTACATTTTTCAATGTTGAACTTTGGCATTTGGGGATCCACTGCCCATGCCCTATTTGGTACATCTTTGAGCCGGGCCATTTCAGTGTGCCCAACAAAACCATATATTTTTGAAAACTAGACACCACAGGGTATTTTAAATGCTGGTATTTTAACTCTTTGCATGCACACATTTTACCACCAGCATTTTTTCAAAGTTTGCAGTAGTATTTTTGTGTGTGTATTTTTCCCCCACACACCTACTTTATGTATGAATTTACAGCTCCTGGTATATGCCGCTGTCACATGACTCCCCAATATACGTTCAGCAACATCTCCTGAGTACAGTGATACCCCACATGCATGGGTTTGTCATTTTTTGGGGGAACTAAAAGGCCACATTTGGTACGTGTGCATTTTTCTAATTGGAAATTAGATGTGTGGCCATCCTTCCCCCCGTGTTTATTGGGACCTTGTTGAACCTGGCCAATTCAATTTACCCCATCAAGTAGACACCCCATGGGCATTTAATATGCCAGTATTTTAACTCTTTCCATGCGAGAATTGTTTTAAGCTAATATGCTAATTTTGGTACTTGCTCACAAAAATATATTTTTTATATATATATATATTTTTGCCTTTTTTTAAAAAAAAATGTAACATTTTTTTTCAACTTCAAGGTTCCCCTGATAGTGACATCAGTGGGAAATTATTTTTACATTTTACTGGTGCTTTACTATTTTTTTCTAATTATTAATTTTATTTTATTTTTAATTTATTTTTACTAATCACATTGTGATTAGAAAGCTGAGTTCCATTGACTTGCTAATTGATCGTTGATCGCCTCCTAAACGCTTTTAAAACGGGCGTCCGCCGCCATACAAAGTATGGCGGATGTTGACGCCCGGGGAAGGGCCAGAGATGGCCCCTTTGTGCCGATCATGGCGTTGCTGAATGCCTCGAGGTCGAGGCATTACAGCAACGCCGTTTTGGTGCAGAAAGTGAAAATAGATCTCTTTCTGCACCCGTTTAAAGGCGTGCCGGTCCTGGCACGTCAATTGTCGTTAACGACTAGATTTTCGGTGACGTGCCCGGACCGGCAATTGTCATCAAGGGGTTAAGATACATCCAAGGAATTATTTTGTAATTCATTCCTACCATACCTATATGGATGTAAATTACACAAGTTGAAATAGCTGCAAATATCCTCGGATATTTTAGCCGGAGCACTATATTTTCTTGTTGTGGAGAGCCTTAAGGCACTTTTGGTGCCAGAGGAGGCCCTTGCCTTTCTGTCGCAAACTAAAGGTCTCTTTACTTCTCTGTTTTGTTTTGATCTTAAGACTCCTGTCACAGCTTTTCAAGTTTAGTTGAACATTAGCAATCAGCTAGTTAATAGCAAAACATTACTTCTGGAAAAACAAAACCAGGTAAAAAAGTTTTTTTAGCCGCTGACAGAGACAGTTAGGGATCTCTGTCAAATGCCCATGGACTGCCACATTCAATGACTCTGGCACACCTGCCAAAGAATATTGCAGAAGAAAAATTACATTTGCCTGCCTATCCACTAAAGTAAGTAAAACTCTTTGCACATATATTAACATTCACCATATCAAAATGTGTATAGGTATATGTGTGTGTGTGTATGTGTATATGTATGTGTGTATATATTGTGACACAATACCCCTTCACTTTGGTACTCTATCCGGGAATCTTTACTTACACACAGTCTTTCAGGCTGCAGAGACGGCTCAGACTAGTGATGGGAAGTTCGGATCATTAAAGTGAATCAGATCATTTCGATTCGTTCACTGAAATGATCCGATTCATGATCCGAATCTTCGGATCACTCAGTGTGACTCACAGGAGTTACTGTTTTCCAGTAACTCCGTGCAGGCACGCTAATGATTGGCCCCGCCCCTTTCATTATGAATCCTCCCCCCTGCCTCCAGTGATGTCAATGAAGGCAGAGAGTCGTTCAAAGATTCGGATCTTACAGGGATCCGAATCTTAGTGATCCGGATCACTGTAAGATCCGGATCGTTGTAAGATCCGGATCGTTGTAAGATCCGGATCGTTGTAAGATCCGGATCATTGTAAGAACCGGATCTTTGAACGACTCTCTGCCTTCATTGGGATTCTAATCATTCAGAGAATATCACCATACTGTTATAAATAATACATTAATAATCACTGCCCCCAGGATTTACATTCCCCTTTACCTGCAACTGCACCTTTAGCTAACTTTATTAAATTAATTAAATTAACCCTCGCCATTAAATTAACCCTAAACACCCCATCAACCATGTCTGCCCCTAAAATTAACCCTTAACACCCCATCAACCATGTCTGCCCCTAAAATTAACCCTTAACACCCCATTTAGCATAACTGCCCCTAAATTAACACTAAAGACCCCATTAAGCATAACTGTCCCTAAATTAACCCTAAACACCCCGTTAAGCATAACTGCCCCCAAATTAACCCTAAACACCCCATTAAGCATAACGGCTCCCAAATTAACACTAAAGACCCCATTAAGCATAACTGCCCCCAAATTAACCCTAAACACCCCATTAAGCATAACTGCCCCCAAATTAACCCTAAACACCTCATTAAGCATAAATGCCCCTAAATTAATACTAAAGACCCCATTAAGCATAACTGCCCCCAAATTAACCCCAATTACCTCATTAAGCATAACTGCCCCTAAATTAACACTAAAGACCCCATTAAGCATAACTGCCCCTAAATTATCCCTAAACACCCCATTAAGCATAACTGCCCTTAAATTAACACTAAAGACCCCATCAACCATACCAATGTATTAGGTAATTTATTAGGAGTACATGCAATTAATTTAGGGGCAGTTATGGTTAATGGAGTATTTAGGGTTAATTTCAGGGGCCGTTATGGTTAATGGGGTCTTTAGGGTTAATTTCAGGGGCCGTTATGGTCAATGGGATCTTTACGGTTAATTTCAGGGGCAGTTATGGTTGATGGGGTATAAGGGTTAATTTTATGCTGATGACTGAGGGTTAATTTAATTAAGTTAACTGTAGGTGCAGTTATAGGTAAAGGGGGGCAAACTCAGGGGAATCTAAATCCTGGGGCAGTGTGAACATTATTAATGTATTTATTTATAAAAGTATGGTATCAGTAATATTCTCTGAATGATTCGAATCTCTGTAAGATTCGGATCCTTGTAAGATCCGGATCCCTGTAAGATTCGAATCATTTGAATCATTTGACTCTTCGGATCATTTGACTCTTCAGATCATTTGACTCTTCGGATCATTCGACTCTTCGAACGACTCTCTGACTCTATGAGTCATCGTTCCTCTGTGAATTAATGAACTGTAACCTGACCCCAGAGTCTGTGTCTGAGTGCTTGAACCGCTACAAATGTCTCTCTCTCTCTCTCGGAACCAGGTGAGTACTAGGAGAGTATCCATGAATCTCCGGACTGGAATTCCACCTGTTGGTCTTCGGCTGCTATAAACTGTGGAGTGGAGCACTGGCCCGCCCTACTCTCCAAATGCTCCACCCCAGGGACCCAAAATACACAAATAACGGACATCCAACAATTCCATTAGTTGACAAGACATCTCCCTGGGGCTGGTAAAACTATTGAGGGTAACCACCCTGCAAAATATAAGGGGATAAATACACTCCCTCCATTATCATCCCCTGCTTTCTGTCACTATATATATATATATATATATATATATACATAAATATATATATATATATATAAATTTCCAGCAATATTTGGATACTGACACAATTTTCATAATTTTGGCTCTATACGCCACCACAATTGATTTGAAGTGAAACAAATGAGATGCAATTGAAGTGCAGACTTTCAGCTTTAATTTGAGGGTTGGAAAAAAATATTCCACTTCTTTGCCTTAAAAGAAAAAAAAAACAAAAAACTCCTGGGTTGCTTTTGCAGCACATTTTGGGTCATTGTCCATCTGTAAAGTGAAATGCTGGGCAATCAGCTTTGCTAAATTAGGCTAAATCTAAGCAGACAATATATCCCTATACACTTCAGAATTCATCCTGCTGCTTCTGTCTTCTGTTAAATCATCAATAAACGCTAGTGACCCAGTGCCATTTTAAGCCATGCATGCCCATGTCATCGCACTTCCTCCACTGTGTTTTACGTGTGTCATGCTTTGGATCATGAGCTGTTTGAAGCCTTCTCCATACTTTTTCTTCCCATCATTCTGGTACAGGTTGATCTTAGTTTCATCTGTCAAAAGAATGCTGTTACAGAACTGGGCTGACTATTTTAAATGTTTTTTTGGCAAAGTCTAATCTGGCCTTTCTATTCTTGTGGCTTATAAATGGTTTGCCCCTTGTGATGAACCTTCTATATTTGTTCTTGTGAAGTCTTCTCCATATGGTAGACTCGGTTAATGATATGCCTACCTCTTGGAGAGTGTTATTCACTTGGCTGGAAGAGGTTTCTCTTTACTATTGAAAGGATCCTACTATCACCACTTTTGTTTTCCATGGATGTCCAGGCCTTTTTGTGTTGCAAAGCTTTTCTTATTCTCAGACTGTTGGCCACTCCTAATGTCCCTGCTCTCTCTGATGGATTTTTTTTTGCAGCCTAAGGATGGCCTGTTTCATTTACATTGAGAGCTCCTTTAACCCTTGGGTTCACAACAGCAGCTTGCAAATACAAATGCCACACCACAAATCAACTCCAGACCTTTTAACTGCTTCATAATGAAGTAATAGCCCAAACCTGTCCATGAAACAGATTTTGAGTCAATTGTCCAAATAATTTTGGCCCCTTGAAAAAGAGACTGTAAGCAATCAGGATGAGTAGTTGTAGGAGGAATAGTGGGACAACAGCAGGAAAGTTCAAATAGCATAAACAGGTCACAGTCCAAAGTCGAGGCAGGCAGCAAACAGACAAAGTCCAAAAAGCAATCCAAAGTCAATCCAGGCGGCGATCAGAGAGTAGTCAGGAACAAAGCAGGAGTCAGGAAACCGGAAACCAGTAAATCAGAATATAACACACTGAGACAGTGATAACGTTTGTACCACACAAGGGCTCAGATTAGAGTGAGCAGGGGGTTTAAATTTGGTGCCAAACAGCTGCAGCAAATAATCAGCTAATTAGATAAATAGCTAGAGGACCCGCCCCCTAGCGTGACGTATGCTGTTGCCGGGTATGGGATTCCCGGCCGCCATGACAGTGTGCACGTGTGCGCACTTCCAGCTCACCGAGGACGAGCGAAGAACCCCTCCAGGACCCCGCCGCAGACCCCCGGCAGGAGAGATACCGACGGCCGAGGACGACGAAGAGGGTGATCCCCGGAGGAGAGCAGCGCTGGAGGACCCGACGGAGGACGCCCCCACCCGCGGGACGGACGCACGGCAGCAGCGGGACCCCCCGGACAGACTTGCCGGCGAAAGGTGACAGAGGGGGGCTACATGTTAAAGAGCTGTAATTCCTAAGCCATTAACATTCAAATTGGATGTGAATACTCTCAAATTAAAGATGAGAAGTTATTTCGGTAAATAGCAGAAATAACAAAACTTGTCAGTGTCCAAATATCCCCAAACCTGGGTGTGTTTGTGTATGTATGTATATATATATATATATGTATATATAATTATTGGGGCACACCTCTTAATTATTGCATTCAGGTGTTTCAATCCGACCTATTCCCACTGGTGTATAAAATCAAGCACTTAGCCATGTTGCCTGCATTTACAAATATTTGTGGGAAATATGGGTCGTTCTGAAGAGCTCAGTGAATTCAAGCATTCCACCTTTGCAATAAATCAGTTTGTGTAATTTCATCCCTGCTAGATACTCCACAATCAATTGTATGGTATTATTGGATATAATTGTGTGGTATTATTGAAAAGAACAGCAGCAACTCAGCCACGAAGTTGAAGACTATGTAAAGTCACAGAGTGGGTTCACTGAGTCACCAGCATTCTGCTGATTCCATAGCTGAAGAGGGAAATCTTAATGCTTCAGCATACCAAGATGTCTTGGACAATGCTATGCTTTCAACTTTGTGGGAGCAGTTTGGGGAAGGCCCTTTTCTATTCCAGCATGACTTTGCCCAGTGCATAAAGCAATGTCCATAGACATGTTTGGATGAGTTTGGTGTGGAAGAACTTGACTAGCCCACACTGAGCCCTAACCTTAACCCCATCAAACACCTTTGGAATAAGCTGGTACGGAGATTACGAGATGAATGGCGATGTAGCTGTTATAGCTGCAAAGGGGGGCACCAACTCCATATTAATGTCAATGTATTAAGAATGCAATGTCATAAAGGTCACTACCGGTGTAATGCTCAGGTGTTAATAATTTGTGCGTGTGTATATAATGTACACTGGTTGAAATGATACTACATTCTACAGTATCTTTATTTTTCAGTATTTTTATGTTGTGTTTTTTTCTCTCTTTAGAATCCCAGAACCTACCAAAGCAGCCTCCTCTAATGCTGGCACTTGGCCAAGCCTCTGAATGTTTGAGACTCATGGCACGCATAGGTTTGGGCTCCTGTTCCTTTGCCAGAGTGGATGATTATTTGCACTAACTACAATTAGAATATATTTTTTTCTTCTTCTACTGGTCACCTTGTTTTCTTTTCAACTACCAAATTGTATACATGAGATATGTCATAACACCATAATCTAAGCATCCAATATTATATAATTGTGTCACCAGAGAGTATGCTGTGCAAATTATTAATAATTTCATGTCACATCTCTGATTTCAAGCCAAATTTGTCTATTCTAAGATAACAATTCTATAAATATATGTGCAAGCAGTAAATGTATCTCAATAGATTACCAGGGATCACAATTTGCAAGCAAACCTCTCTTCCAGACTCAAAATCAAAAAGAACCACACAGAAGAGTCACAGGTGTTGCTAATATAGTCTTTATTTTGCTTCTGTTTGAATGTTTTATAATTTATGCTATAACAATATATATATCCCAGTTCACCAAAACTTGCATTTGCATAAGCTAAAGTTGAATTGAAGTAATGATATTGAGTGCTACATTGGCATAATTTCTCCTACACAGTTGTTATTATTTGGTTATGATGATTGTGTGATGATTTACATAAATTACTAGATTTTTGCTAAATCAGCACTATTTAAAGCTGTACTTAATAACAAAACACTGAATGACTGCCAAGCAGTAATCTATTCTGGATCTTCATTAGTAATTTGTAATTAACCAACACCCTGCTTCTATAACTATAAAAGTACATCTCTAGGTAGAGAAGTCTATGTACTTGCAAAGGCTATTTTTGTTTGCACCAAATCAATGCATATACAGTTAGCTAGATTTGAAATCCAGGTGCTGGTGTAGTATATTTACAAACCGCAACATTGACTTCACTATGCATTATAAAATGGCAATCCGTGACGTGACAGCAAAGAAAGATCCCCACAATATCTGTGTGGTTTTTCAGTGCTAACTAGGCCCTTCTTATAGGAGACATAATCAGGGATTGACACTTCAGATTGCATAGTGATATCTGAGTTTAAAGTCAGGTGCATTTTCTGTAAAATATTTATTTTGTGCAGAAACTCTCAATAAGTCACAAGTTATACTTTTTAAGAAAGTATGCCATTCATAAAATTAAAAGAATATTGATCAGATGCCTGAACCATTTAACACTGACAATGCTTTTATCTTTACAACTTATATCATTTAGTTTGGTCATATTTGATATTTACTTTTTATTGGATGAAGTTTCAATTGGTGTCTTATTTTATTTACTATTTCTAAAAATAAACTGTTTTATGAATGCAACTGGCCAGTCAACGTGTTAATTTGCAATTGAGTTTACATTTCCGTATTCAAATCAGTTTAATGGATTTCATGTGAAATGAAAACAATGAAATAAAAGTTTTATCTACACTAACATTCTTGCAACGTTCGTTTATGTAAAGGAATGCTGTTGGAGAGAAATCAGAAAGATGATGTACCACATATTTTGCTACATTTTCTAACTTTGTAAGTAAAGGCACTGATTGTTTCCATAAAAACTGAGTGTTTTGTTTTTTTAATATTTTGTGCTTAAGTGGAAAAGCCCCTTTAAAACGTCTTGTGTGTGTGTACTATATTAGTATTGTGCAAATGTTTTAGGCAGATCAATCAAATCAATATTTGTAGTGGGCCACCAAAACCGCATCATTTCTTCTAAGTACAATTGCACAAAGTCAGGGATTTTGTAGGCAAATAGTTAGGTTTATTATTAAACAAAACATACCACACAGGTGCTTATGACTAATTTAATATGTAGGTTTAAACACAATCATAAACATGAACACTTGTGTAGGTGGAATAAAACTGGGTGAGGAACAAGTAAATTCACTAACAAGTGTGGCATGACTGAGCAAGCAACAAGACAAAAAGGGCCTCTCGCAACAGAAATTTCAAGGCAGACAGTGGTTTCAAGATTTTCTATCCCAAGCTCTTGAAGAAGCACAAAGAAATGGGCAATTTTGAGAACTATAGAGGTGGGCTAAGGAAACGCATATCATGCTTACTTCTCGGCAACTGGAGGATGCCCAGCAGTGTCACCAGCTTGGCATTGGCATTAACCGGTGGGACCCTTGTACACCCATCTACTGTAAAGTCTGATCAGAAGTGGTTTCAACTTATCACAAGAACCTGGGTAAAGGAAAATGGTACCTGCTCATTGAAGGTCTGGAGAGTAGAACAATAATTAGTGTTTGCAGTAACCATGATGGCGTTTTCTTTCAGGTTTAAGGGGTTCCTTTTTACAAATGGAGTTGGGGATTTGCTACGGTCTCCTCAATGCTGAGTATCTATCATGCAATATCAGGGATGCATCCGAATACAGAAAAAATGTTGCAAATGTACCTAGAAAAATTTATGCTATTTTGATGGGAAAGTGTGGTTATCAAATATTATTATTATTATTATTATTTTTAGCTTTTTCTATTTATTCACTCTGCCTTTTGATGAATAATAAAGAAATAACTATTAACATGTCCATTTTTTATAGCATTCATAACAATAATTTTCCACACCTGCCTAAAACCTTTGTAGTGTGTATGTGTGTATATATATATATATATATATATAATATATATATAAATTCACACACCGTATTGGCTCGAATATAGGCTGCACTTTTTTCTGTGCGGCCTATATTCAGGGTCTAGCGCCCGACGCCCGGTACATGCAGTTCCGGGCCCCGGGCAGGCAGCAGGGTTAGGATACAGATCCCCTGCAGCAGTGCAGGGGACCTGCATCCTACTCTCTGGTACGCTCAGACAGCCTCCCCTGCCAGCACTTCCCACGGGGGGAGTACCGGCATGGGAGGTTGTCTAAGCGCATCGCGCAGTTGTTCACCGGCTGCAGCGATGCACGCGTAAACAACCTCCGCTGCCGGTACGTCTGCACGATGTGCTTTAACAATCTCCCTTGCCGGGAATTCCCGCCCCTGTTAACAAAGCCGGGTCCATAGTCATGCTGGAACAGAAAAGTCCCTTCCCAAACTGGTGCCACAGAGTTGGATCCACACAATTGTCTACAATTTATTTGTATGCTGTAGCGTTAACGTTACACTTGTAAATGCTTAGCCCAAACCCTGAAAAACAGCGTCAGACATTATCCACGCTACCCAAAGCGTCAAAACAAGACAATTACTGGAGGAAGTCCTTGCTGCTCCCTGTGCCCTTGGAAACACACAAAGCCTAACCCTGTTTGTAGAATTATATCCCCCCGGGGTCGACCTGCGTACCGGAGGCGGTCTTTAACCGTTCACAAACATAACTTATAAGAAAAACACAAACAGAAATAAAATACTAAATAAAAACTTCAGACAGATGACAATAGAGGCTAAACAAAGAAATTGGGGATGATACAGCCGACATATATCCACCAAATATTTTGCCTCATCATGTTTAAAACAAAATTGTGGGATTATACAATATTATTCACTTATGACCAGAATAAATTAGGGTCAATACTATATAAAGATCTACTTATTCAATTTGCATTTGACATATTGAAATCCCCTGGAGTTCCTAAATGATACTTAAATTCCCCACATATAGAATATACAGACATAATATATACAATACAATATCTGTCAATAATTCAGATGTTTAACACATTAGTTCAGATTGGCTGGGAGCATATTCATTTGAAGGGGCAAATGTATCGTTCAAAAGACCAGAGGCTGAAATACATAGAGCTTACTTTGAAAAATAATATACTGTTACCACCAATGTTCCCTCTAATTTTTCTTAGGTGGTGTGCGCAGAAAATTTCTCTTGTGCAAACATTTTCTGTTAAATTTAAATTGTTCTATATTTTTGGTATAGCTCGCTCATGGTTAATAACACTACATTATAGTGTGATAATGTATTAGTTACACAACAGTATTACTTACTGTAATGTTTTTCTAAAGGTGAAATTCTCACTGCATAAGTAAATTATGAGCGAATCACGAGCGGAGGCCCCAGGCCGCATAAAGGATAAAAAAAAAAAAAAAAAGAAAAATTGGGAAAAACTGTTGTCCACAGGGGCGTACCTAGAGTATTTGGCACCTGGGGCAGATCCTGTACGTGGGACACACACACACACACACACACACACACACACACACACACACACACACACACACACACACACACACACACACACACACACACACACACACACACACACACACACACACACACACACACACACACACACACACACTTACACACTTTAAAACTGCATAGCTTCTATCATTAGGCAAACATTAACAGGGGTACAGCATACAGCACAAGCGCACAGCTTAGAGGGAACACTGGTTACCACCACCTCTCTCAATAAAGGTGAAGAACCCCCACTTAATTCGCTGTACAGTAACACCACGATGATATAGAAAAAGGAATACACCATGGCCTATACAAAGTATGAAGTTCAGTAATCAATCCCCCTGCTTGATATGTTTGAAACCTGTGTATCCACTCTTTCTTTTTTTGGCAACCACATCGATGCCTATATTAAGGAATTAATCCAAGGAAAAAAAGGCTACACCCATTGCAGTGTTTTGTGATGCTGTGTTTTTCACTTTTATTTCTGATCGTTCTTCCTATATACTGTATACCACGTTTACATTGTAGTAAATATTAGGCCTCAACAACTAATCGATAAAATCGATAACGAAAATCGCTGCCAACGAATTTCATTATCAATTAGTCAAATCGATTTTTATAGATTATAAAATGAGGGTTTTTTAAGAGCAAATGCTCTGAAAAATACCCTTCGTTTTATAATCCATTTCATTCAGTGTGACAGCAGTTATTACTTACAGTCCCTCACTGCAGTCACTCTGATGATTGACCCTGCCCCTTTCTTCTCCCAGTCCCTCCCTTCAATCACACTGCTGATTGGCCCCGCCCATTTCCAATAGCATCCACATGGCTCAGACACTCATCTAACTGTAACTATAACATTAACCCCTTAACGACCTTTGCCGGTTCAGGATCGTCATGCAAAAACGGTCACTTAACGACCTTTGCCGGTCCTGAACCGTCATTAAATTAAATAAGCTTAGAAAGTGATCTACGATCACTTTCTTCGCTTAAACGGCGTTGCTCTAATGCCTCGATGTTGAGGCATTCGGTAACGCTGAGATCGGCATCAGGGGCCATGTCTGGCCCCTCCCCGGGGCGTCAACATCCACCATACACCTCCTTAACTGGTGTCACCAAACACTTACCCCAGGACCGGAGAGCGGTCACAGCCGCCACTGCAAGATGGCGGCCGTCCTGTTAAAAAAAAATTATCAAGTTGAAAAAGTACGCTAGATGGTCTCTAGACCCTCTAGAGAACTCTGGCTCCACTTGCAGGTTGAATACAGGTACTGCATTCAACCATGCAAGTCAATGGAGCCCAGCTTTCTAATCACAATGTGATTAGTAAAATATTAAAAATAAAAAAACAATTATGGAAAAAAAAATGCTAAAAAATTAAAAAAAATGTGCTAACATTTAAAAATAATTATGCAGTGATGTCACCAGAGGAACCATCCAGTACCAGCAAAATGTGTAAAAAAATAAATAAATTAAAAAATAAAATAAAGTTTATTTTGAGCAAGTGCTAAAATTTTTCTTCAAAAATCTCAACATAGAAAGGGTTAAAATAAAAGAACTTCAAATACCCAAGGGGTGTCTAATTTGAGCGCAAAGATACAGACTAACCAAAATGGAGAAAAAAAGCGCACTTCCCAAATGTGGCATTTTAAATCTCAAACAACACGACAAACCCATGCATGTGGGGTATCACTGCACGCAGGAGATGTTCCTGAACACACATTGGGGTGTTGTTTGACAGTGACATATACCAGAACCTGTATATCTATAACTAAAGTACAATTTGTGTGAAAAAAAAATTAAAACAAATTACTATTTCAAAGTTTGACAAAGTGTGATTGTATAATTGGTGCATGGAAAGGGTTAAAATAACAGCATTTGAAATACCCTGGGGTGTCCAGTTTTCAAAAATATATGGTTTGATGGGGTTAAATTGAGTTAACCGACTTCAAAGATATTCCAAAGAGGAGATGGAGGCAGAATGATCAGATGCTAATAGTCTGTGTTGCCTCAAAAGTAGCCTTTTACCAGCCAAACAATCTGACAAACCCATGCATGTGGGGTATCTCTGTACTCAGGAGATGTTCCTGAGAACATATTGGGGTGTTGTTTGACAGTGACATATACCAGTACCTGTATATCTATAACTAAATTACAATTTGTGTGGAAAATTTTTTAACAAAATTACTATTACAAACTTTGACAAAGTGTAGTTGTATAACTGGTGCATGGAAAGGGTTAAAATAACAGCATTTGGAATACCCTGGGGTGTCTAGTTTTCAGAAATATATGGTTTGAATGGGTTAAATTGAGTTAACCGGCTTCAAAGATATTCCAAAGAGGAGATGGAGGCAGAATGACCAAATGACCACCTGAATTACGCATGCCCCAAAAGTAGCCTTTTACCAGCCAAACAATCTGGCAAACCCATGCATGCGGGGTATCGCTGTACTCAGGAGATGTTGCTGAACACATATTGGGGGGTTGTTTGACAGTGACATATGCCAGGACCTGTATATTTATAACTAAATTACAATTTGTGTGAAAAAAAAAATAAAAAGAATTACTATTACAAAGTTTGACAAAGTGTATAATTGGTGCATGGAAAGGGTTAAAATAACAGCACTTGAAATACCCTGGGGTGTCTAGTTTTCAAAAATATATGGTTTGAATGGGTTAAATTGAGTTAACTGGCTTCAAAGATGTTCCAAAGAGGAGATGGAGGCAGACTGACCAGATTTGTTAAAAAAGGTTTGGAAATCATAAAACGCTGCTTGTACTTATTGCCCTATAACTAGCAAAAAAACATAAAAACATTGGGTATTTCTAAACTCAGGACAAGTAGTAGAATCTATTTAGCTAGTTTTTTTACTTGCTTTTTTAGTTGAGTAAAAGTCATAAAATGTGTTTTTTTTCAATGTTTCACCATGTTTTATTTTAATAGTAAATAAGATGATATGATCAAAATAATGGTATCTGAAGAAAGCCCATCTTGTCCTGAAAAAGACAATATATATCTTGTGTGGGTACACTAAATGGGTGAGGAGAAAATTACAGCTGAACACAAGCACCACAAAAGTGTTGGTCCCACAGGGTACAAAAAGAAAAAATTAGCCCGGTCCTTAAGGGGTTAACATGTGACAAAGGTGGGATCCTATGATTGTGCTATGTTTAAAGTCACTGAGCTGTTCTTTACAACCCATTATACTCCCAGTGTTTGTCTATGGGGGTGGCACGTTCAAATAGAGGTCGGACTGTAAGACCAAGATTCAGATCCCTGCAGCGCTGCAGGGGACCTGGATCCTCCTCTCTGGCAGCCGGTGGGAGTCTGCGCGATGTGCTCTGTCATAGAAGCCCAGCTGTAGTGGCAGGCAGCAGAGGTTGTCTACGTGCATCGCGCAGACGTTCACCATCTCCCTCCACCAGACACCAGGGAGTCTGGAGCACGGGAGCAAGTCTGGGGATATATTGGTAAGTGTTGTGGGAGCAGAGAGGCATATCAGGGGGGTTTAAGTCATATCATCAGGTAGAGTGGCATATAGGGAGGTATAAGGCATACCAGGGGGTACAAGGCATCAGGGCCGGACTGGGACTGAAAAGCAGCCCTGGAAAAATTTGGAGACCAGCCCCATATAGTTTATCTCACGGTGAAGCTCTTATACCCACACGCACCCCTTATACACACCCGAGTCACACTATGTGCCATTCTTTTTATCTCATTATTTGTATTAAAATGCCAGAAAGCAAAAGTGTTAAAAGGCCCTAATAAATGAAATACATTACACATAATGGGATCAAAACATTTACTACTGCGAACATTTTTAGATGAAAGAGTTCCATTTTATTCAGTGGAACAAAACACTGATCACATTATTCTTCACGATATTCTGGTAAGAAACTTTTATTTCTTTATTAATTCATGTAGACTATTTTTTCCATATTTAATAAAAGCTATGATTGAGACATGTTTGGTTTTTATTTCCTTTCATTTGACAACCTAGCCCCGAGTTATGCACCTCTGCCCCCAGGCTTGCCACTCTGCCCCCCTGATATGCCTTCTAACCCCCATATATGCCACTCTGCCTCCAGAAATGCCTTATACCCCCTATATGCCACTCTGTCCCATGATATGCCTTCTAACCCCCTATATGCCACTCTGCCATATAGGGGGTTAAAAGGCATATCATGGGACAGAGTGGCATATAGTGGGTATAAGGCATTCATGGAGGCAGAGTGGCATGAAGGGGGTTAAAAGGCATATCATGGGGCACTCTGCCTCCAGAAAAGCCTTATGCCCCCTATATGCCACTCTGCCTCCCTGATATGCTTTATACCCTCCTATATGCCACTCTGCCCCATAATATGCCTTTTAATCCCCTATATGCCACTCTGCCTCCAGAAATGCCTTTTACTCCCTGTCACTCTGCCTCCAGAAATGCCTTATACCCCCCATATGCCACTCTGCCTCCCTGATATGCCTCAACCCTCCTATATGCCCCTCTGCCCCGTGATATGCCTTTTAACCCCCTATATGCCACTCTGCCTCCAGAAATGCCTTTTACTCCCTATGTCACTCTGCCTCCAGAAATGCCTTATACCCCCCATATGCCACTCTGCCTCCCTGATATGCCTCAACCCTCCTATATGCCCCTCTGCCCCGTGATATGCCTTTTAACCCCCTTTTTTGCCACTCCACCTCCAGATATGCCTTTTGACCCCCTATATGTCACTCTGCATCCAGAAATGCCTTATACCCCTATATGCCACTCTGTCCCATGATATGCCTTCTAACCCCCTATATGCCACTCTGCCATATAGGGGGTTAAAAGGCATATCATGGGACAGAGTGGCATATAGGGGGGTATAAGGCATTTCTGGAGGCAGAGTGGCATAAAGGGGGTTAAAAGGCATATCATGGGGCACTCTGCCTCCAGAAAAGCCTTATGCCCCCTATATGCCACTCTGCCTCCCCAATATGCTTTATACCGTCCTATATGCCCCTCTGCCCCAAGACATCCCTTTTAACTCCCTTTATGCCACTCTGCCTCCAGATATGCCGTTGACCCCCCATATGCCACTCTGCCTCCCTGATATGCCTCAACCCTCCTATATGCCCCTCTGCCCCGTGATATGCCTTTTAACCCCCTTTTTTGCCACTCCACCTCCAGATATGCCTTTTGACCCCCTATATGTCACTCTGCATCCAGAAATGCCTTATACCCCTATATGCCACTCTGTCCCATGATATGCCTTCTAACCCCCTATATGCCACTCAGGCATATAGGGGGTTAAAAGGCATATCATGGGACAGAGTGGCATATAGGGGGGTATAAGGCATTTCTGGAGGCAGAGTGGCATAAAGGGGGTGAAAAGGCATATCATGGGGCACTCTGCCTCCAGAAAAGCCTTATACCCCCCCTATATGCCACTCTGCCTCCCTGATATGCCTCAACCCTCCTATATGCCACTCTGTCCCATGATATGCCTTCTAACCCCCTATATGCCACTCTGCCATATAGGAGGTTAAAAGGCATATCATGGGACATTTTTGTTTACTTTATATGGCAAGCCGATCCAGCTTGCCATATTAAATAAAAAATAATATATGCCACTCTGTCCCATGATATGCCTTCTAACCCCCTATATGCCACTCTGCCATATAGGGGGTTAAAACGCATATCATGGGACAGAGTGGCATATGGGGGGTATAAGGCATTTCTGGAGGCAGAGTGGCATGAAGGGGGTTAAAAGGCATATCATGGGGCACTCTGCCTCCAGAAAAGCCTTATGCCCCCTATATGCCACTCTGCCTCCCCAATATGCTTTATACCGTCCTATATGCCCCTCTGCCCCAAGACATCCCTTTTAACTCCCTTTATGCCACTCTGCCTCCAGATATGCCGTTGACCCCCCATATGCCACTCTGCCTCCCTGATATGCCTCAACCCTCCTATATGCCCCTCTGCCCCGTGATATGCCTTTTAACCCCCTTTTTTGCCACTCCACCTCCAGATATGCCTTTTGACCCCCTATATGTCACTCTGCATCCAGAAATGCCTTATACCCCTATATGCCACTCTGTCCCATGATATGCCTTCTAACCCCCTATATGCCACTCAGGCATATAGGGGGTTAAAAGGCATATCATGGGACAGAGTGGCATATAGGGGGGTATAAGGCATTTCTGGAGGCAGAGTGGCATAAAGGGGGTGAAAAGGCATATCATGGGGCACTCTGCCTCCAGAAAAGCCTTATACCCCCCCTATATGCCACTCTGCCTCCCTGATATGCCTCAACCCTCCTATATGCCACTCTGTCCCATGATATGCCTTCTAACCCCCTATATGCCACTCTGCCATATAGGAGGTTAAAAGGCATATCATGGGACATTTTTGTTTACTTTATATGGCAAGCCGATCCAGCTTGCCATATTAAATAAAAAATAATATATGCCACTCTGTCCCATGATATGCCTTCTAACCCCCTATATGCCACTCTGCCATATAGGGGGTTAAAACGCATATCATGGGACAGAGTGGCATATGGGGGGTATAAGGCATTTCTGGAGGCAGAGTGGCATGAAGGGGGTTAAAAGGCATATCATGGGGCACTCTGCCTCCAGAAAAGCCTTATGCCCCCTATATGCCACTCTGCCTCCCCGATATGCTTTATACCCTCCTATATGCTCCTCTGCCCCATGATATACCTTTTAACCCCCTTTATGCCACTCTGCCTCCAGATATGCCTTTTGACCCCCTATATGTCACTCTGACATATAGGGGGTTAAAAGGCATATCATGGGACAGAGTGGCATATAGGGGGGTATAAGGCATTTCTGGAGGCAGAGTGGCATATAGGGGGACACACTTACATACACACACATGCCGATTTTTTTTGTTTTTAACAAATACAAAAAACATACAGTACAAAAAATACATTATTTTACTCACCTACTTCTCTTGACTTCCTGGTAGTTGCACACTGTTCTCCTCTACCTGACATCCGGTGCTGCAGCAGTCTGAGCGCGAGGGGGCGGAGCTTCCACCTCACGCTGCTCCCATCACTATGCAGCCATCAGACTGCTGGGAATGTAATCTAAACGGCCGGCGCGTGCTGATGCCGCCGGCCGGAGCTACTTTAACACTTTTTTTTTATTATTTATATGGTAAGCTGGATCGGCTCGCCATATAAAGTAAAAAAAAAAGTATTAAAGCAGAGGCGGCCGTTCAGATTACATTCCCAGCAATCTGATGGCCGCATAGTGATGGGAGCAGCGTGAGGGGTGAAAGGTCAGTGCGAGGGGGCGGAGCTTTCACCCCTCACGCTGCTCCCATTACAAGACGGCCATCGCACACGGCTGCTGGGTGCTGATGCCGGCCGGCCGCATCAGCACCCAGCGGCCGCTTTGTTTAGATTTCGGGCAGCCTGGGGGGCAGCTCAGCGGCTGTCTTCATGGCCGCCCAGCCCACGGACCCTCCGGCCCACCGGGAAATTTCCCGGTATCCCGGTGGGCCAGTCCGGCCCTGCAAGGCATGTCTGGGGGGCAGGTTGGCAAATAAAAGGAAATAGAAACAAGACATGCATTTTTCTAAATATGAAAAAATAGTTTACATGTGAATTAATATTTACTAGTAAAAGTTTTTCTTAGGTATTAAAACATGGTTTGAGAAATGTTGTGTTTACGTTCATAGATCGGGCATAGGTACAGACTATGGAAGCAACACATGGAAACAGCACGTGCAACTGAATAACACATAAAAACCCTGTATTTGAAGGTATACATAAATAATGTATGGAAACATAGCATTGCAGATATAGATCTGGCACGCCATGGCCCCCTCTGCCGACACCACTGACTGGCCAGCTTCAAAGATACCCGAAATAGCACATGGGGCAGAATGACCAGATTTGGGAGCAAAAACATTTTAAATAGCAAAACACTACTTGTAATTATTGCCCAATAACTCGCAGAAAAAAACATAAAAATATTGGGTATTTCTAAACTCAGGAAAAATGGTAGAATCTATTTAGCATGCTTTTTTTTAGATAAGTAAAAGATTTTTATATGGGAGAGGAGAAAATTGCGGCTAAACATGAGCACCACACGTGTTAAAACTTACAATTAAAAAAACCAGCCTGGTCCTTAAGGGGTTAAATACTTTAATATGCATTCCTCTTCAGTGCTGATGGCAAGGACAGTAAAGTAAACCGTCCCTTTATTATATCTTTCATAGTCAGTGTCTTTTTAGCAATAGGCATAATTTAGCTGAGGCAAAAAAGAAAGGTTGAACTATTTAGGGCACTGTCTAAAATGAGGAGGCTTATGAAAATATCACGCAGCGTCGCAATCACGGTAATGTTGGCATTAAGTGACAGCACTTTAAACATGTAACGTAAGTTATTTGAATGCCGTATATATCCATTTTAAGGATGTTTGCATGCTAAGCGTAAATATTACACCTGCGCACATAAAACATCTGTTGCCAGAAAATATTTACTGCCAATGCTAAAGAAAAGGTTCCCACTGACAAGCCATAGCAGCAGCACTGACTGAACTCATTTTCCCGCAAGTAAATATCAGCGGCAGCAGAGAAATTACGTTTCCGAACAGACTCCGCCCATACATTGTGTCTGATATCTCTTCTCCAGGCCAGAGCCTGGTTATTTCCTGATCGTTCTATCCCAGTGGCACGAGGAGCGTATATCGCATTGGAGCTGCATTTATTTGGGTTTAGAAAAGTAATTTTGGAGCGCGGTTTGTAAGCGGAGACTATAAATACGCTCTACAACTTCGATATATGTAAGTATATTTCTTCTGGTAATGATGTCCCCCCCCCCCTGTGTATGTTAAATGTTATGAGGGATTACAGCAGGGAATCATTCTTAAAATTATATGTTTTGTTGTCAAGAATTCGTGCACAAGCGGTAGAGGCTACTACTGTGAGGGAAGCGCGGGAGAGCCCTATGGCTATCAGAACATAACACAAAACCAAGGATTGTATAAGGGTTGGGTGTTTCTGAGAGGCCAAGTGGTTCTTATCTGCTGTCAATGTTTTTATGAAACCCTGTGCACACTGAGTAACCCCTTAAGGACAAGACTGTTTTCTTTTTCTTTTTTTGTATCCAAGGCTGTTAGGGCCGGAATTTATTTTTTTAACAATGTTTGTACTAAATGACAATGACTAAATGACCATGTTTTTGTGCCTTTACTTTGACTTTATTCAACTCTGATTGCACACTAGCTCATTTAGTGCACCCTCACACATTGTATATTGATTTTTTTTCAGCACATTTAGTTTGACAAATATATAAAAATGTGGGGAAAATTAGGAGAAAAAGGAAATATTTTCACCTATAAAAACTATAAATTACCAGTGCAAATCGGAGGGGGACTCCAAAAGTGTATTTGGGGATTTGTCCTGTTTTTGGAAATACCACATATGCCTGGTATTTTCATTTATTTTGGTACCTACAGGGTTAAAGATGAATGACGTGCATTGCTGTTTCTAAACAAGATTTTTTTTTTTAAATGTGGTATGCTGGGAGTTGCTCCCCAATAACACATAGTATATATTTTTTGAAAGTTAACATCCCAAATCCCAAAGTATTTTACTAGGGGCGTTTTATCACTTTTGATTTAACCATTTTATTGCTAGTCTGCCCTAAACATTGGAGAAAAATTTCATTTTTACATTTTTTTTTTTAACAAACCCATTCCATCCAAACACAGTATTTCAGTAAATGTCCTTGGGTAGTTGACATTACTGAAACAACTTGTGATTTGTATTCAGAAACAGTACAGGAATACCCAATATACATGGGTCGGGTATGTCTTTTGTAAAGGCCTTTTACTCATGTATAAAAGCTAATAATAATTTAGAAAAAACCCTGCTAAATAGATTCTACTATTTGTCCTGAGTTTAGAAATACCCAATGTTTTTATGTTTTTCTGCTCTTTTCTGCACGTTATGGGGCAATAAGTACAGGTAGCGTTTTGCTATCTCAAAACCATTTTTTCCAAATATGGTAATCCCCCCCCCCCATGTGCTATTTCGGGTATCTTTGAAGCCAGCCAATGCAATTTACCCCATCACACCATATATTTTTTTAAAACTAGACTAATTGCTGGACAAATGCTGGTGTTTTAACTCTTTCCATGCACTAATTCTACCACCAGTCTTTGTCAAACTTTATGGTAGTCATTTTTTTCACACACATTTTCCTTCAGGTATGAATTATCAGGTCTTGGTATATGTCATAAACACCCCAATATAGGGCTGCAACTAACGATTATTTTAATTTCTTTTATTTACCAAACTGCCCCCAGTTATGCACATCTGATCCCCAGCTTGCCACGCTGCCCCCAGATATGCCTTATACCTCCTATATGCCAGAGATTCCACTGTGCCCCCGATATGCCTTATACTCCTTATATGCCAGTGATATGCAACTGAGCCCCCTGATATGCCTAATATCTATATGCCTTATACCCCCTATATGCCACTGTGCCCCCTGATATGCCTTATAACTTCCAATATGCCACTCACCCCCATTTATGCCTTATACCTCCCTATATGCCACTGAGCACCCTGATATGCCACTCTGCCCCCCACAAATGCCCTGCATCACCCTGAAATTCATTACACTCCCTGATTCACCACTCTGCCTCCCCAGATATGCCACTCTGAAATTCATTATACCCCCATACACCACTCTACCTCCCCCTATACACCACTCTAACTTCCCCAAATATGCCACTCTGCCTCCCTGAAATTCATTACACCCCCCATACACCACTCTGCTACCCTGAAATTCATTATACCCCCCCATACACCACTCTGCCCCCCCCATACACCACTCTGCCCCCCCATACACCACTCTGCCCCCCTCCCATACACCACTCTGCCTCCTCCCCCCTCCCATACACCACTCTGCCTCCCCTCCCCTCCCATACACCACTCTGCCTCCCCTCCCCTCCCATACACCACTCTGCCTCTCTCCCGACTCCCTGGTGTTTTGTGAACCTCCGTTGCTAACAGGCACTTTCACTGGAGCTTCATAGAAGCCCCAGTGGAAGTGAATGGCAGTAACGGAGGCTGTCTGTGCACATCGTGCAGACCCCCACCAGCTGACAGAGAGGATGATCCTCTGCAGGAGACCTCGATTCTCTGTCAGCCGGTGGGGGTCTGCACGATGTGCACAGACAGGCTCCGTTACTGCCCTTCACTTCCGCTGGGGCTTCTACATCATGTGATGCTGCCAATGCATCGTAGGAGCGGAAGTGGAGGGGAGAGGCGGAAGTTGTCTGTGCGCATCGCACGGACACCCACCGGCTGACAGTGAGGGGAATCCAGGTCCCCTGCAGCGTCGCGGGGGATCTGGATTCTAGTGTTATAATCCGATCTCTGTTTGAGGTCGGATTATATAAGGAGAGGAGTTTTTCACAGCATTTGCTCTGGAAAAAACCTCTTTTTATAATCGATAAAAATCGATTCGACTAATCGATAATGAAAATCATTGTCAACGATTTTCATTATTGATTATTATCGATTTTATCGATTAGTGGTTTCAGCCCTACCCCAATATGTGTTCAGCAACATCTCCTGAGTACAGTGATAACCCACATGAATGGTTTGCCTGGCTGTTTGGGGGCAAAATGGCCACATTTGGGGCATGCACATTTTTCAACATGAATCTTTGACATTTGGTGATCCACTGCCCATGCCCTATTTGGTACATCTTTTCAAAACTATGGTATTTCAAATGCTGGTATTTTAACTCTTTTCATGCACACATTTTACCACCAGCATTTTTTCAAAATTTGCAGTGGTATTTTATGTGTATTTTTTCCACACACGTACTTTAGGTATAAATGTACAACTCCTGGTATATGTCACTAGGGCTGAAACAACTAATCGATAAAATCGATAATAATCGATTATGAAAATCGTTGGCAACGAATTTCATCATTTCATCGATTTTTATCGATTATAAAAAGAGGTTTTTTTCAGAGCAAATGCTCTGAAAAACTCCTCTCCTTATAATAATACGATCTCAAACAGAGATCGAATTATAACACCGGAATCCAGATCCCCGCAACGCTGCAGGAGACCTGGATTCCCCTCACTGTCGGCCGGTCTCTCACTTCCGTCTCTCTCCCCCCTCCCATACACCCCTCTGACTCCTCCCCCTCCCATATGTCACTCTGCCTCTCTCCCGGCTCCATTACTGACAAGGACTTTCACTGCAGCTTCATAGAAGCCACAGTGTAAGTGAAGTGCAGTAACGGAGGCTGTCTGTGCGATGCAGACACTCACAGGCTGACAGAGAATCATCCTCTCTGTCAGCTGGTGGGGGTTTGTATCGCACAGACAGCCTCCGTTACTGTCAGTAACGGAGCCGGGTAGAGAGGCAGAGCGGTGTATGGGAGGAGTCAGAAGGGTGTATGGGAACCACCCTCCCATACACAACTGTGGCTCCTCCCCCTCCCATACGCCACTCTGCCTCTCTACCCGGCTCCCTGGTGTCTAGTGAAGATCCGTTGCTGACAGTGGAGTATGGGAGGGGGGAGGAGGCAGAGTGGAGTATGGGAGGGGGAGGAGGCAGAGTGGAGTATAGGAGGGGGAGGAGCCAGAGTTGTATGGGAGAGGGGAGGAGCCAGAGTGGTGTATGGGAGGGGGGAGGAGACAGAGTGGAGTATGGGAGGAGGCAGGGTGAAGTATGGGAGGGGGGGAGGAGGCAAAGTGGTGTATGGGAGGGGGAGGAGGCAAAGTGATGTATGGGAGGGGGAGGAGCCAAAGTGATGAATGGGAGGGGGAGAAGGCAGAGTGGTGTATGGGAGGGGGAGGAGGCAGAGTGGTGTATGGGAGGGGGAGGAGGCAGAGTGGATTATGGGAGGGGGAAGAGCCAGAGTGGTGTATGGGAGGGGGAGGAGGCAGAGTGGAGTATGGGGGGAGGAGCCAGAGTGGTGTATGGGAGGGGGAGGAGCCAGAGTGGTGTATGGGAGGGGAGGAGCCAAAGTTGTGTATGGGTGAGTTATAGTGGTGTATGGGGGGTATTATGAATTTCAGAGTGGTGTATGGGAGGGGGAGGAGACAGAGTGGAGTATGGGAGGAGGCAGAGTGAAGTATGGGAGGGGGGAGGAGGCAAAGTGGTGTATGGGAGGGGGAGGAGCCAAAGTGATGTATGGGAGGGGGAGGAGGCAGAGTGGTGTATGGGAGGGGGAGGAGGCAGAGTGGAGTATGGGAGGGGGAGGAGGCAGAGTGGTGTATGGGAGGGGGAGGAGGCAGAGTGGTGTATGGGAGGGGGAGGAGCCAGAGTGGTGTATGGGAGGGGGAGGAGCCAAAGTTGTGTATGGGTGAGTTATAGTGGTGTATGGGGGGTATTATGAATTTCAGAGTGGTGTATGGGAGGGGGAGGAGACAGAGTGGAGTATGGGAGGAGGCAGAGTGAAGTATGGGAAGGGGGAGGAGGCAAAGTGGTGTATGGGAGGGGGAGGAGCCAAAGTGATGTATGGGAGGGGGAGGAGGCAGAGTGGTGTATGGGAGGGGGAGGAGGCAGAGTGGAGTATGGGAGGGGGAGGAGGCAGAGTGGAGTATGGGAGGGGGAGGAGGCAGAGTGGTGTATGGGAGGGGGAGGAGCCAGAGTGGTGTATGGGAGGGGGAGGAGCCAAAGTTGTGTATGGGTGAGTTATAGTGGTGTATGGGGGGTATTATGAATTTCAGGGCATATAGGGGGTATAAGGCATATCGATATTAGGCATATCAGGGGGTCATAAAACATCTGGGGGTAAAAGATATATCAGGGGGCTCAGTTGCATATCACTGGCATATAAGGAGTATAAGGCATATCAGAGGTACAGTGGCATATCAGGGTGCACAGTGGAATCTGGCATAAAAGAGGTATAAGGCATATATTGGGGCAGAGTGGCAAGCTGGGGGTCTGATGTGCATAACCGGGGGCAGTTTGGTAAATAAAAAAAATTTAAACAAGGCTTTTTTTCTCATAGTTTTTATTAAATATGAAAAATAGTTAACATATGAATTAATATTTACTAATAACTTTGTATTAAAACCTAGTTTGAGAAACACCGTGTTTGGGTTCTTGTAGCTTTCATTATGTCAGTAAAAAAAGAAGGTGAATAGAGAGAGGCCATTGCAATAAAGAGATGAAAGTGTAAATTGTACATTTTTTATTACATTATTTTAAATTTAAAATATTAAAATAATTTAAATAAATTATTTTTAAAATCGAAAAAATAATCGGCCAACTAATCGATTATTAAAATAATCGTTAGTTGCAGCCCTATATGTCACTGTCGCACAACACCCCAAAATGTGTTCAGCAACATCTCCTGAGTACAGTGATATGGGTTGTTGGGTTTTTGGGGGGCTAAAAGGCCACATTTGGGGCATGTGCATTTTTCAAATTGGAAATTAGATGTGTGGCCATCCTTTCCCCCCCGTGTTAATTGGTACATTGTTGAATCTGGCCAATTCAATTTACCCCGTCAAAGCATGCATTTTTTTAAAAAGTAGTCACCCCATGGGCATTTAACGTGCCAGTATTTTAACTCTTTCCATGTGAGAATTGTTTTAAGCTAAAGCGCTAATTTTAGGACTTGCTCATAAAAATATTTTTATATATATATATTTTTTTTATTTTTACATAAGTGGTGACATAAGTGGGAAATTATTTTTCCATTTTACTTTTTTTTTTTTTTTATAAACAATTTCTTTTTTTTGTCCTAATTCTTTTCTTTTTTTTTTTTTTAATTTATTTTACTAATCATATTGTGATCAGAAAGCTGGGCTCCATGGACTTGCCTGGTTGAATGCAGACCCTCCTGAGAACTCTTCAACTTCATTGGTTTTTTTTGTTTGTTTTTTTAACCCTTTTGCGACCTTTGCCGGTTCAGGACCGTCATGACAAGAAGGTCACTAAATGACCTTTGACGGTCCTGAACCGTCATAAAATTAAATAAGCTTAGAAAGTGATCAACGATCACTTTCTTCGCTTAAACGGCGTTACTGTAATGCCTCGATGTCGAGGCATTCAGTAACGCCG
The DNA here is from genome assembly GCF_027358695.1 of Spea bombifrons. Lineage (NCBI taxonomy): Eukaryota > Metazoa > Chordata > Amphibia > Anura > Pelobatidae > Spea > Spea bombifrons. Next base: position 23,997,069 of record NC_071096.1, on the reverse strand, counting down.
AGATCGGCATCGGGGGCCATGTCTGGCCCCTCCCCGGGGCGTCAAGAGCCGCCATACATTGTATGGCGGCAGACGCCCGTTTTAAAAGTGTTTAAACACACTTAAATGGTGTCGCTGGAATGCCTCGATCAGGAGGCATCCAGCGACACCAAACACTTACCTTTGGATGGGCTGTGACCGCTCCGGAGAGCGGTCACAGCCGCAGCTGCCGGTGATCTTCGCCATCAAGCAAGATGGCGGTGGCCCGGGAAAATAAACAATAAAGATGAAAGAGTTAGCTAGATGGTCTCCAGACCCTCTAGAGAACTCTGGCTCCACTTGCAGGTTGAATACAGGTACTGCATTCAACCAAGCAAGTCAATGGAACCCAGCTTTCTAATCACTATGTGATTAGTAAAATATTCAAAAAAATAAAAAAAAATAAAAAATGGAAAAAAAAAATGTGCTAACATTTAAAAATAATTATGCAGTGATGTCACTAGATGAACCATCCAGTACATTGCAAAATGTGTAAAAAAAAAATATAAAAAAAAGTATTAAAAAAATAAAATAAAATAAAAAAATAAAGTTTATTATTTTGAGCAAGTGCTAAAATTTCTCAAAAATCTCAACAAAGAGTTAAAATAAGCACTTCAAATACCCAAGGGGTGTCTAATATATAAAAAAAATGGCTGATGGGGTAAATTGGAGTGGCCGAGCTCAAAGATAGGGCATAGGTACAGACTGACCAAAATGGAGAAAAAAAGCGCACTTCCCAAATGCGGCATTTTAAATCTCAAACAACCCGACAAACCCATGCATGTCGGGTATCACCGCACTCAGGAGATGTTCCTGAACACATATTGGGGGGTTGTTTGACAGTGACATATACCAGAACCTGTATATCTACTGTATATTTTACTGTGTATTGTCTATTACAAAGTTTGACAAAGTGTAGTTCTATAATTGGTGCATGGAAAGGGTTAAAATTACAGCATTTGGAATACCCTGGGGTGTCTAGTTTTCAAAAATATATGGTTTGAATGGGTTAAATTGAGTTAACCGGCTTCAAAGATATTCCAAAGAGGAGATGGAGGGAGAATGACCAAATGACCACCTGGATTACGCATGCCCCAAAAGTAGCCTTTTACCAGCCAAACAATCAGACAAACCCATGCATGTGGGGTATCGCTGTACTCAGGAGATGTTCCTGAACACACATTGGGGTGTTGTTTGACAGTGGCATATACCAGGACCTGTATATCTATAACTAAAGTACAATTTGTGTGAAAAAAAAAATAAAAACAATTACTATTACAAAGTTTGACAAAGTGTAGTTCTATAATTGGTGCATGGAAAGGGTTAAAATAACAGCATTTGGAATACCCTGGGGTGTCTAGTTTTCAAAAATATATGGTTTGAATGGGTTAAATTGAGTTAACCGGCTTCAAAGATATTCCAAAGAGGAGATGGAGGCAGACTGACCAGATTTGTTAAAAAAGATTTGGAAATCATAAAACACTGCTTGTATTTATTGCCCTATAACTTACAAAAAACAGCAAAAAAACATAAAAACATTGGGTATTTCTAAACTCAGGACAAGTAGTAGAATCTATTTAGCTACTTTTTTTACTTGCTTTTTTAGGTGAGTAAAAGATTTTTCAAATAAAAGTCATAAAATGTGTTTTTTTTCAATTTTTCACCATGTTTTTTTTATTTTTTTTTATAGTAAATAAGATGATAAGATCAAAATAATGGTATCCGAAGAAAGCCCATCTTGTCCTGAAAAAAACAATATATAACTTATGTGGGTACACTAAATGGGTGAGGAGAAAATTACAGCTGAACACAAGCACCACAAAAGTGTCAAAACAGCTGCGGTCCCACAGGGTACAAAACGAAAAATGAGCCTGGTCCTTAAGGGGTTAAGGACGCCGCCATCTTGCGAGTGGCAAAATCACTCGCAGTGGGGTTGTGATCGAGGCATTTCAGGGACACCATTGAAGTAGATAGCTTTCTGCACCCTTTTGAAGTCATGACAGTCCTGGCACGTCCGTTGTCATTAACCGTTTTTCAGGTGACGTGTCCCCTGACCGTCAATTGTCATTAAGGGGTTAAAACTGGTTAAAATGTTATGCTTACTGCATAAAGTAGCTGTCCTGGGTCTCAACATTAATCCAAGGTGTTTTCTGCAAAATTCAGTATTAAGAAGCGAAAAAAGCATCCTCTCAAAAATATATATATCTTTGCAGAGGATTAGTTAAAAAAAAAAAAAGGCTACACTGGTGCTAATACCTTAACCCAGAGGCCCCCTGAGTCCAAAATTTATTGTAAACTCTTTCTAATACAGTATTTTACGATGGATAGTGAAGTCAAGGCATTTTAGAACTTGCTCATAAAATATTTTTCTTTGAACTGGATGATTCCCCTTATGTCATCATGGTGACCTCACTGGTCTTATTTTTATTTTTACAGTTTCAATTTTCAATATTTTTTCATTTGATTTTACTGATCACGTAGTGATTATTGAGCTCGCAGGTCTCAGGAGGGCCTGGAGAGACCCTTTGTGAACTATTTTATTTTGAATGGGTGCCGCCAAGAAGACAGCATGTCTCTAACAGGTGGCTGATTGAAACGCTCCTAGGAGTGCTCAAACGGGGCCCCTGGCTTTTTTGTGTTGCTGAACGCCTCTACGTAGAGGCACTTCACCAACTCTGGCCTTTTCTTTAATTGCTGGGCGCCACCATAAATGAATGGAGTGAATACGATGGCTCGTACAGGGTACCAACATTCACTAGCTGAGTGAAGAAAGCAATCGATTCTTTTCTATGCTCTGTTAATCTCATGACGTGACTTCAGTTGTCATTAAGGGGACATATTTCTGTGACGTGCCTGGCACATCAGTTGTTCTCGAGGGGTTAAACTTGACAGCAAACAGGTCCTTAGGGACATTGCGGATACATTTCACAGAAGCTGGTGTATAGGGTTAGATTTTAAAATGCTTGTATATAAAATATATATTTTTCCATGTTTCCCCCTCCAAAGTATTTAACTGTGGCTTTTTGTGTGGTTACAATGGGATTAAGCCCTCCTCAGGTATATACCAAAAGTGGAGATGTAATTCTGTTTATTTCTGGTTTGCTTGCTACACATTAGATTTTGATTATGAGTCGGCAAAGGTGATGTGTCTCACATTCAGATGATGTTTTGCGTTTCCCCTCCTCTATTCTCTGTTCTGTATTCCAACTTTGCATTCATCTGATTCAAGACATTTTTTCGAAAAATAATATATATTTTAAACTGTGACCTTTTCTCCCCTCTGTCGTTTACCTGTCAGTGTTGTGCACTGACTCTGGAGACTAGATGGTTTAGGAGTTTGTGAATATCAGTACTGGATGTTGCACAGGGAAAGTTGGAAGTTAATCGTTAAGGTCCTGTTTTTGATAAATTTGAATGCTAATAATTGAACCCTTATGGTTGTTTCCCACTGTTTTTCTTGAAACATTAGCTTTATATTTATAATTTTGAAGTATCTTTGTGTGTACTGCGCCTTATTTGATACTCTATGGTGTCGTAATACTTTGACTATAATAGCCGTTTTGTTTTATGCTATATGAAGCACTAAGCACGATATTTTAAAAAATGTATTTAATACTTTTGACTTGCACTTTTAGCTATCCCTATTACAATTCTTTGTAGGTAATCTTTGCCTTCTAATTTATCAATGATGAAGACACTTCCTGGGGTTGGTGTTTTTGGAACAGGGAGCACAGCAAGGGTCTTAATTCCATTGCTTCGATCTGAAGGATTTTGCATTAAAGCGCTTTGGGGGAAAACGGATGAAGAAGCCAAACAACTGGCAGAAGAAATGGATATTTCATTTTACACTAGCCGTACAGATGATGTGTTACTTCACCAGGATGTAGATCTTGTGTGCATCAGCATACCTCCCCCTCTCACACGGCAAATTGCAGTGAAGGCATTAGGTAAGGTCACACTTTATGATGTGAAAGTCCATATAAACCTTCAACTGTTAGTGGTATAATAACCTCTTATACATGTTCTTATTGGTTTTATTTTTAATATTGTGCTTTATGAGATTAAAAAAAAAACACTTCAATGTGTCTTACTACATGTAGATTGTGCATGCATTGTTCAGTTATTGGAGCCAGAACATCCGGGGTTCTGTCTCATTTAATGTCTCCCTTGGCCATCTAAGGTGAAACAGGCATACTTCCAGCAAATGCTCAGTTGTACTCCCATTTAAGTCACTAGGGGCTTGGCTTCCATTTAAGTCCACTGGAGTAACAGGAGGCAATTGGATGTATACATGCGAGCAAAACATCGGTGTTCAAATGCCATACTCATGAATGGCTACTACTACACTCATAGTAGCACTATTGAGCATGTGTCAGAAATACAATGCATATTTTTGGGTTTTCAGATGTACTAGAAAAGAAAGGAACTAAAATAATAAGGAATGAACAAAATGTGTATTAGCATAGCTTATTTACATTTTATACAATAATGCTGGATGTGAATTTAACAATTAATGAAGACCAAGTAACCATCAAATTCAAATGAATGGATGAAGAGCGTTGAAGAGAATGTAGAGAAATACTACTGTTAGGAAAAGCTAATCATAGATTCAGATGCCTTTATTACACCCATACTACTGTGCTTGCGTGGAGGATGCTAATCAGGTGACATTTTTGGTAATGTACAAAGTATGATGAATGTGTTAATATAGATAGTTGCATCAGAGGTCCCAATTGTCCTGGAAATTCCAGAAGTCTCCTGGAAATAAGATTGTTTTGTCTGCCTCCCTGATGCATGGATATATCAAATGCACGCTATCTCAATGTCTCCCTACCGACTTCTTCCATGTCCCTGTCTCCTTTTCCACAGCTCGGCTTTTTTCTTGCCTTTTCTTGACATTCTGTTTTCGTCCATTTCTCCCTGGTATCAGCTCCGTTAACCATGCCTCCCAGATTACAAATTAAAGTTTGAATGCTAGTACACAAGTCTAATTTGGACTAAAAATTCATTTCTAACAATTTTAATTGCAGGGAATATTCTTTTGTGACGTGACCATCAAGTTTTAAAAATACACAGGCAGAAAAAATGCATAACCACATTGTAACATACAAAGTATGTGTTTTCTAAAAGCTACACATATGTAAATTTTGAGACAACTGTGTCTTCGGTGATTTTAGATGGCATTAAATATATAAAGTCATTCCGGTTTCTGGAATAAATACCATTGTACAACCGTGGGACCTCTGTTAGCATCAAACTAGACTTACCACTAACACATTGCAAGTACAATTTGCAGTACAAATAATATATCTGTCCAAAAAGCCCCCAGTATATATGAGACGGCATTGTGGTTTAGATCGCTAATTTCATGGTCTGTGTACATAATAATTTTGAAAAGACTTATCAATCATGTATGCATGTTCAAAAGGAAAATTCACATTCTGACAATTTGAGACAAGGAGGGGTTTCTTTATGTTGTTGCTATAGTCACATTTAGGTGCCACCTCTAAGAAACGGCCTAACTAGAGTGATACAGTATAACATACACACTATAGGGACAAAAGTATTGCAACACACTGAATTACTAAATTCAATTCCATCAGACTCGTTGCCACAGTTGTATAAAATCAAGAATATAGCCATGCATTCTGCATTTATAAACATTTGTGAAAATAATGGGTCATTCTGAAGAGCTCAGTGAATTCAAGCTTGGTACTGTGGTCGGGTGCCACCGACAATTCTGTGGTTTCATGAGTTGGAGTATGGAGTTGCATTAATTGCTAACACTTTTGTCACCCTGCATCCACTGATCAAGCCACCATTACGGAATTTCGCTCCGTTGATATAACCAACCACACTGTGTTTTTCTATTACAATGAATTATGCTTCTCTGTTTGGCAGTGATGGGCGAATCTGGGTTTGGCAAATGCCAGGAGAACTTTACCAGCCCTGTGCTTGTGCCAGTGGTGGGCGAGGTATAATGGTATGGGGCTGTTTTTTAAATTTTTTTTTAGGGGTTGGGCTAAACACCTCACTTCCTGTCGAGAAATCTTAGTGCTTCAGCATAACAAGACATTTTGCATAACGCTACGCTTTGGGAACAGTTTAGGGAAGGCCCTGTCCCATTCCATCATGATGGTGCCCCAGTGCACAAAGCAAGATCCATAAATACATGGTTGGGGGAGTTTGACGTGGAAGAACTAGAATGGCCCGCATAGAGCTCTGACCTCAACCACATCAAATGCTTTTGGGATGAACTGGAACAGAGATTGCAAGCCAGGCCTTGTCGAACATCAGTGCCTGATTTCACAAATCTTGTGGAAAGCTGTCCTAGAAGGGTGAAAGCTGCTGCTGTTGCAAATGGGGGCCCAAATACATATTAATGTCTATCCTTTTAGAATGCAATATCATAAAAGTCCCTGATCGTGTGATTGCCAGGTGTCCCAGTACTTTTGTCCATATATAGTGTACACTAGATAATTATTGGCCTGACACATGGGGGAAAATTCTAGGAAAGTTTAAGGTATAATCAGTAATATGAAGGATAGATTGTGCCAGACTAACTTACAGTTGTGCTCAAAAGTGTGCATACCCTGGCAGAAATTGTGAACTGTTGGCATCTATTTTGAAAATATGGCTGTTTATGCAAAAAAACTAAAGCTGATCATATGAAGCCAATTACTACATAGTTTGGTGCCTTTTCTAAATCATAATGATAACATATATCGCCCAAATGGCCCAGATCACTGGTTAAAATGGCAATTAAAGGTTAATTTCCCACACCTGTGGCTTTTTAAATTGCAATTAGTCTGTGTAAAAATAGTCAATGGTTTGTTAGCTCTCGCGTGGAAGCACTGAGAAAAGGCTAGATACTGAGCCATAGGGAGCTCAAAAGACCTGCGTAACAAGTTAATAGAACTTTTGTAAAGATTGAAAAGGATATAAAAAGATATCCAAAACCTTGAAAATGCCAGTCTGTATGGTTCAATCACTTTAACCAGCCTCCCTGTGCCATGCTTCACCCACTAACACATTTATGCTATCACACACATTCATACAGATACTCATTCATAAATATTCCCTTATTCATATACACACTCATTCAGATATTCCCTTATTCAGAGACTCATTTACACATACTCATTCATACACCCTCCACCACACCCTTATCTGCAGATCTCTGTGTTTACCGCCCAGGGGAAGCAGGAACCAGGTGACTTAATTAGGGCTGCAACTAACGATTATTTTAATAATCGATTCGTTGGCCGATTTTTTTATTTATTTTTTTTCAATTAATCGGATAAAAAAATGCAATTTTTTTTATTTAAAATAATGTAATAAAAAAACGTACAATTTACACTTTCATCTCTTTATTGTAATGGCCTCTCTATTCACCTTCCTATTTTACTGACATAATAATAAAAGCTACAAGAACCCAAACAGTGTTTCTCAAACTAGGTTTTAATACAGTTATTAGTAAATATTAATTCATATGTTAACTGATGTTCATATGTTAAATTTTACTATTTTATTTAATAAAAACTAAGAGAAAAAAGCCTTGTTCATATTTTCTTTTATTTATCAAACTGCCCCCAGTTATGCACATCTGACCCCCAGCTTGCCACTCTGCCCCCAGATATGCCTTATACCTCCTATATGCCAGAGATTCCACTGTGCCCCCGATATGCCTTATACTCCTTATATGCCAGTGATATGCAAATGAGCCCCCTGATATACCTTTTACCCCCAGATATGTCTTATGCCCCCCTGATATGCCTAATATCGATATGCCTTATACCCCCTATATGCCTTATAACTTCCAATATGCCACTCGCCCCCATTTATGCCTTATACCTCCCTATATGCCACTGTGCACCCTGATATGCCACTCCACCCCCCCATAAATGCCCTGCACCACCCTGAAATTCATTATACTCCCTGATTCACCACTCTGCCTCCCCCAGATATGCCACTCTGAAATTCATTATACCCCCCATACACCACTCTAACTCCCTCTATACACCACTCTAACTCCCCCAGATATGCCATTCTGCCTCCCTGAAATTCATTACACACCCATACACCACTCTGCTACCCTGAAATTCATTATACCCCCCCATACACCACTATAACTCACCCATATACCACTCTGCCTCCTCCCCCCTCCCATACACCACTCTGCCTCCTCCCCCCTCCCATACACCACTTTGCCTCCTCCCCCCTCCCATACACCGTGCATCGTGCAGACCCCCACCGGCTGACAGAGAATCGAGGTCTCCTGCAGACTTAATGCGACATGACTCCGCTGGGTCACGCCGGTGCTCCGTCACAGAAGCCCTGGCAAACGTGTCGGGTAGCAGCGGAGGTTGTCTGAGCGCATCACACGGATGTTTACCGGCTGCCGGAGAGGAGGAACCAGGTCTTCTGCAGCACTGCGGGGGATCCTCTTTGGCAGCCAGGGGACGTCTGCGCGATGTGCGCTGACAACCTTCGCTGCTGCCGGCCGGTACTTCCGCCGGGGCTTCTATGATGGAGCACCGGAGGGTCATGTGGCGCCAGTGCTCCGTCATAGAAGCCCTGGCAGAAGTGAAGATTGCCAGAGAGGAGGATCTTATTATAAGACAACCTTGAATATAAGTTGAGGGGTATTTTTCAGAGCATTTGCACTGAAAAAAACCTTGTCTTATAATCAAGCAAATACGGTAGTTTAAAATAAAAATAAAATAAAAAAATGTAAAAAAATTTGAAAATTAAAAAGACCCCAGTCATGTCATTATGACACCGTAAGGGGAACCATCCAGTTTAAATATTTGCGCCAGTCCTAAAATTGGCACTGTAGATTCCCAAAGATTCTTATGTTGAAAGTGGTAAAACACAACTATTTTTGAAAGTACATCGCATATTAATTCGCAACTTTTGGTATATGTCTCTTCCAAACATCCCTGTAAGAATAGTAAAGATGTGGACTTCATTGGTTACAGAGGTTGTGCTATGAAATTCAATTGATGTGTTTAAAGGGATAGTCTAATTTCCCTGAAACCCCTATTATAGAAGAATGCATATGAAAATACTCTGTATGCTTTAACCCCTTAAAGACAAGGTTATTACTCGTAGTATATTGTGGGACAATGGCTCTTGTAACATTTTTCAGTGTTGCTGTTTAGCTGTGATTTTCCTCTTTCTCATTTCATGCTCCAACACATATTATATATTGTTTTTTTCAGGACAAAGAGGGCTTTCTTTAGATACCATTAACTTTATCATATAATCTAATTTACTATAAAAAATGATAAAATATGGGTAGTTTTTTGTTTAAAAAGTGAGAAAAAGTAATTTTTTAACACTTACTCATCTGCAAAAACAAATGAAAAAACCTACTAAAAAGATTCTACTATTTGTCCCGAGTTTAGAAATACCCAATGTTTTTATTTTTTTTTGCTTTTTTCTGCATGTTATGGGGCAATAAGTACAGGTAGCGTTTTGCTATTTCAAAACCATTTTTTCCAAATCTGGTAATTTCCCCCCCCCCCCCATGTGCCATTTCGGGTGTCCTTGAAGCGGGCCAATGCAATTTACCCCATCAAATCATATATTTTTAAAAACTAGACACCCCCAAGGTATTTTTACCATTTCCATGCACTGATTTTACCACCAGCCTTTGTGAAACTTTATGGTAGTAAATAGTTTTTTTGTATTTTTTTCACACGTTACTTCAGGTATAAATTTACCGCTCCTGGTATATATCCGTGTCAAACACCCCAATATGTGTTCAGTAACATCTCCTGAGCGCAGTGATACCCCCCATGCATGGGTTTGTTTGGATATTTGGGAGGTAAAAGGGGCGCCTTTGTGAGGTGTGTATTTTTGCCATTTAGACATCTGATCCTACTGCCCCCATGTCCCATATTTGGGACATCTTTGAACCCAGCCAATTCAATTTACATCATCAAATCATACATTTTTAATACTAGACACCCTATGTGCATTTGTAATGCCAATATTTTAACTCTTTCCATGCGGGAATTATTGTGAAGATAAAGAATTGTAGGACTTGCTTATTAAAAACTTTTTTTGGTTACAGTGCAAAATGCAAAAAAATGACTACCGCAAAGTTTGACAAAGACTGGTGGTAAAATGAGTGCATGGAAATAATTAAAATACCAGCATACTCTGGGGTGTCTAGTTTTGCATTGCATTGGCCGGCTTCAAAGATACCCAAAATGGCACAGGGGGAAGAATTACCAGATTTGGAAAAAATGGTTTTGAAATAGCAAAATGCTACCTGTACTTATTGCCCACTTATTGTGCAGAAAACAGGAAAAAAACATAAAAGCATTGGGTATTTCTAGATGAGTAAAATATTTTTCAACTAAAAGTTAGAAGAGTATTTTTCTAAATTTTTCACCATATTTTATACCCCTTTTTATTTTTTTATTTTTTTTTTATAGTAAATAATGATACAATCAAAGCAATGTCATCTAAAGAAAGCCTTTCTTGTCCTGGGAAAAAAACCAATATATAACTTGTGTGGGTTCAGTAAACAGGAAAGAAGAAAATTACAGCTAAACACGAGCAGCGCAAAAATGTTAAAATGGCCATTGTCATGAAGGGTACAAAAAATAAAATCAGCCATTGTCACAAAGGGGTTAAGGACTAGGCTGTTTTTTTTTTATTATTATTATTATTTCTATTATTATTATTATTATTATTATTTTACACCATTTGTGACAGAGTCTGTTTTTAACGTTTCTATGGTATCTGTGTTTAGCTGTAATTATCTTTTTTTTTTCTAACTTAGTGTATCAACACAAATTTGTTTTCAAGAATGGCTTTCTTTAGATACCATTATTTTGATCATATCATCTAATTTAACTTTCATCGGTTTATAATCTGTTATCTACAGAAGCTAATTGAAAGTTGATTCTAAGTTTTGTTCTGAGTTTAGCAGTGACCTTTTTTATTCATTTTTCTCTTACCTTTTTTGGCAATAAGTTAAATTAACGTGCTATAAAGCCGGCCAAATTCGTATTCAGTTTACTCCCATCAAACTATTTCTTTTTCCAAACTAGACACAACAGGCTATTTCAAATGCTGGTATTTTAACACTTCATGCCAATTTTAGAACTTGCTCATAATTATAAATTTTTGGGGATTTGTTAATTTTTATTTTTTGTGTTCTTGGAATTGGATGGTTCCTCGTATGATGTCATGGTGAGAACACTGGGGCCTTTTTTTTTTTTTTTTTTTTTTTTTTTTTTTTAACGTTATGTTTTATGATCCAAAACCTGGAGAGTTCTCAGGAATGGGATCCTAGTTAACTTTAACTTATCATAAAATGCACTAATAGATTGAGCTTAATTTAAACTGCTTCTGGATGCTTTTTCAAACAACTATTTCTCAACACCAAGCTCATTTGAAACATCAAATTTGCCTGGTCCATCCAAAGTTTATACCATGCTGGCAATAAATGACCTTTTTCAAAATTGTTATGTCCCAATTGCCACGTTAGGCTTTTTTTTTCTTTCTACATTTTCCAAAGGCCTCAACTGCCTAACCAAATAAGCATTGGAACCAATTCTGACAGCACCAGGTCCCAACCAGCAGCCAGGTCCTACTTTTAACAAATTAATCAATCCAGTATTTGTAATTCAAGTCATTACCAACTCTGAGTATAAATTACTTATGGTTCTGGAAACTTACATTTACATTTAACTACTTCCAGAATCCCTGACTAAGGCCTTACACACACCGTGCCAACACACTTGAAACTGTTAAACATTAAAATCTACATTTAAACTATAAAGCTTTTACCGTGCCTGTGAAACAGTCCAAAAAAAACCCAACAAATTAAGTCTATAAAAATAAAACAAATCATCATGCAAAAGCTCAGTCCTTATATAAATCTTATATCTATTGAAATACCATCTACCTAAGTTCTTTAATTATTCCTTCACCCAAACCAAGCCTTGCAACTCCAGTGACCACCCCATTCGATTTATTAAGCTGTACAATCCATTTCAATTAGACCAAATGGGCTGACTGCATAAGCACACAGGTGGGGGGAGTATTTGATGCATGGATTAAACATTTATTTGGGCCAGCGCCCTGCATCACCATTGCCTACTGAAGGGCAGCATGCTGCAAGTGTGTCGGGGAAAAGCTAATCGCCACGTTCAAAGAGGTGCTCTACTGGATCTTCTGCAGAATATCAACCATGCGCAAAGAGGTACAGGGCATGCAGACCTCTAATTTTGAATCGTTTGAGGATAGCTGGAATTAATTACACTACTGGTTTTTACTTTTCCAAAAAAATAAAATATATTTTTAACTAGATTTGGTTTTTATAGCTTTTCAGCAGTTAAGGCGGCTTCGGGAATCCCCTGAGGTATTGCCAAAAGACCTTAAACAGAACCTGGTGGTGGCAGTGAATAAAGTTTGGGGGTTGTGGGGTGAACTGGTTTGGGGTTAAGGTGTGTAATTGCTTTGTGGGGAGGGCTGTGAATGAGCCTGCAGGGCGGGTTTTTACCATTAACCCTTTCAGCCCACGTTCCACCCTTACTGCCCAGCAAGGCAGCGGGTAGTCGTTATGGCTCCTGCTGCTGTTGTGTTTTATGGGCTTTCCTGGGAGTGCTTCACTTTTGAGACTTTTTTGAGTAGGGGTGTTTGGAGGGTCATAAGGCTCCTCTGCGTCAAGAGATGGAACAGTGCATCATTGTGTTTGATGAAATACCTCAAAGGAAATGTTAGAGGTTAAGATGATGAGAATCCAACTTTGCTACATTTAGACTTTTACCTGGTGAGTTGGATGTCCCTGAATCTTATTGGTGTTATCCTTAAAGGTTTTATTGGTGATTTGTGCCCACTAAGAGGTCTGTTTTTCTGAATCATTTTGAATTTTGAATTTAAATTTTCCCTTTTCTTGATGGTTAAAAATATATAAAAGTTATAGGTTCCATTAATCATTTAAGATTTAACACCGACTTCTGTCTAAAGTGAATGCCGTAAAGCAGGGCTCGACAAATCCCAGGCGCCAGGTCCCCATGGCGACTGAGGTGTTTGTCAGCCTGTTAAATCCCCCAAAAATGCCCCCACGTTGCCACAATCGTGGTGATCTCGGGGGTGCTGCTGCCCAGACCAGCACAGCTGCCACAGACAGATTCAGGGAAGGGGGTTGTGTGTTGATCGGGTCCAGGGCCGGCCTTACCATGGAGCAGCGTGGGGCTATTGCTCCAGGCCGCACTTTTTTTTTTTAAGCGGAAGCCCTCTAGCTCGGTCTTGGTGGCGGCTTATAATGCTGAGCGACGGAAGATGACGTAATTTCCGGTGCTCAGCATTACAAGCCGGCAGGGAGACTTGCCGCAGGACTGATGAAAGGTAAGTACAAAGGGGGGGGGTAGGGTAGATAATAGGAAGGGAGAGTAAGGGTAGATAATGGGGGGGGGGCGGCACTTTAAACTTCGCCCCAGGCGGCATTATGTCTTGGGCTGGCCCTGATTGGGTCCCCACACAAGTGTGGGGACCTGACACAACATCCCCCTGCTGCCTGATCGCTCCATGAGAGCGAAAGTGCAGCGTTAACCCCTTTTTTTTTTGCTTTTTTTTCTGCACGTTACGGGTCAATAAGTACAGGTAGCGTTTTGCTATTTCAAAAACATTTTTTCCAAATCTTGTAATTCTTCCCCCCCCATGTGCCATTTTCGGGTATCTTTGAAGCCAGACGATGCAATTTACCCTATCAAATCATACATTTTTGAAAACTAGACACCCCAGGGTATTTCAAACGCGTTTAGCAACATCTCCTGAGTACAGAGATACCTCACATGAATGATTTTGCCTGGCTGTTTGGGGGGGGGGCACATTTGGGGCATTTTTCAATGTTGAACTTTGGCATTTGGTGATCCACTGCCCATGCCCTATTTGGTACATCTTTGAGCCGGGCCATTTCAGTGTGCCCTATAAAACCATAAATATTTGAAAACTAGACACCCCAGGGTATTTCTAAAGCTGGTATTTTAACTCTTTGCATGCACACATTTTACTGGCAGCATTTTTTCAAAGTTTGCAGTAGTATTTTTTATGCATTCCCCACACACCTACTTTATGTATGAATTTACAGCTCCTGGTATATGTTGCTGTCGCACGACACCCCAATATGTGTTTAGCAACATCTCCTGAGTACGGTGATAGGTTTTTTGGGAACTAAAAGGCCACATTTGGGACGTGCATTTTTCAAATTGGAAATTAGATGTGTGGCCACCCCATGGGCATTTAAAATGCCAGTATTTTAGCTCTTTCCATGCGAGAATTGTTTTAAGCTAATGTGCTAATTAGGGCTGCGATGCGCACAGACAACTTCCGTCTCTCTCCTCCACTTCCGCTGGGGCTTCTACGATGCAGCGCCAGCATCACATGATGTAGAAGCCCCAGCAGAAGTGAATGGAAATAACGGAGGCTGTCTGTGCGCATTGTGCAGACCCCCACCCGCTGACAGAGAATCGAGGTCTCCTGCAGAGGATCATCCTCTCTGTCAGCTGGTGGGGGTCTGCGCGATGTGCACAGACAGCCTCCGTTACTCCCCTTCACTTCTGCTGGGGCTTCTATGAAGCTCCAGTGAAAGTGCCTGTCAGCAACGGAGGTTCACAAAACACCAGGGAGTCTGTGTATGGGAGGAGGGAGAGAGGCAGAGTGGTGTATGGGAGGAGGGAGAGAGGCAGAGTGGTGTATGGGAGGAGGGAGAGAGGCAGAGTGGTGTATGGGAGGAGGGAGAGAGGCAGAGTGGTGTATGGGAAGGGGGAGGAGGCAGAGTGGTGTATGGGTGAGTTATAGTGGTGTATGGGGGGTATAATGAATTTCAGGGTAGCAGATTGGTGTATGGGTGTGTAATGAATTTCAGAGTGGCATATCTGGGGGAGGCAGAGTGGTGAATCAGGGAGTATATCATATAATAATCAGGGTGGCGGAGTGGCATATCAGGGTGCACAGTGGCATATAGGGAGGTATTAGGCATAAATGGGGGCGAGTGGCATATTGGAAGTTATAAGGCATATCAGGGGGCACAGTGGCATATAGGGGTATAAGGCATATCGATATTAGGCATATCAGGGGGGAATAAGACATATCTGGGGGTAAAAGATATATCAGGGGGCTCAGTTGCATATCCGTGGCATATAAGGAGTATAAGGCATATCGGGGGCACAGTGAAATCTCTGGCACATAGGAGGTATAAGGCATATCTGGGGGCAGAGTGGCACGCTGGGGGTCAGATGTGCATAACTGGGGGCAGTTTGGTAAATTAAAAAAAATATAAACAAGGCTTTTTTTCTCATAGTTTTTATTAAATATGAAAAATAGTTAACATGAATTAATATTTACTAATAACTTTGTATTAAAACCTAGTTTGAGAAACACTGTTTGGGTTCTTGTAGCTTTTATTATTATGTTAATAAAATAAGAAGGTGAATAGAGAAATGCCATTGTGATAAAAAGATGAAAGTGTAAATTGTAAGTTTTTTTTTTTTTTTATTATTACATTATTTTAAATTAAAACAATTTGCATTTTTAATCCGATTAATCGAAAAAATAATCGACCAACTAATCGATAATTAAAATAATCGTTAGTTGCAGCCCTAGTGCTAATTTTAGGACTTGCTCACAAAAATATTTTTTTTATATATTGTCTTTTTTACATTTTTGGAACTTGAAGGTTCCCCTGATCAGTGGGAAATTATTTTTACATTTTACTGTTGTAAACTATTTTTTTTTTATTATTATTATAATTTATTTAACATTTTACTAATCAAACTGTGGTTAGAAAGCTGGGCTCCATTGACTTGCATGGTTGAATGCAGTACCTGTATTCAACCTGCAAGTGGAGCCAGAGTTCTCTAGAGGGTCTGGAGCCCCTCTGGCAAACTTTTCCAACTTTGCTGTTGTTTTACAGGGCGGTCGCCATCTTGCGATTGGCGAACTCACTCGCAGTGGCGGGTCCTGGGGTGAGTGGTGTTGCTGAATGCCTCCTGATGGAGGCATTTCAGCAACACCATTGAAGTTTAGGAGGTGATCGTTGATCGCCTCCTAAATGCTTTTAAAACGGGCGTCCGCCACCTTACAGTGTATGGTGGATGTTGACGCCCCGGGGAGGCATTACAGCAACACCGTTTGGGTGCAGAAAGCGAATGTAGATCACTTTCTGTACCGGTTTAAAGTAATGACGGTCCTGGCACATCAATTGTCGTTAACACTTCGTTTTCGGGTGACGTGCCCGGACCGTCAGTTGTAATTAAGGGGTTAAATAATAGGTTGCATTTTTTTTTTTTTTTAACCATAAGGCATAACTTTGCATTTCTCTATATTGAACCTCATCTGCCGCTTGCACGCCCAGTCCCCAACTGCAAAGAAGAAACATCAAGATTAGAATTACCCGGCCTGATTTTGTGTCATAAGCAAAAACTGTGACATGGCTCTCAATACAGCCTGGGAGATCATTTATAAATAAATTAAAAAGAAGAGGACCAAGGACAGACCCCTGAGGTAATACAATTAATACCTGGGTACAGGCTGAGAAACATCCATTCACAACAACCCTCTGCATTCTATCTTTTAGCCAATTTCTGATCCACATTCAGACATTTGCCCCTAAGCCTATTTCTGTTCATTTGTAGAGTAGCCTTTTAAGTGGAACCGTATCAAATGCCTTAGCAAAGTCGAGATAAATCACATCTACAGCCACACCCAGGTCTATATTTTTATTAACTTCTTCTTAGAATTCTAATAGGTTGGTTTGACAATACCGGTCTTTCACAAATCCATGTTGACTTCTTCTAATTGGATAATGGGTCAAGATTTGAACCAACCCTTCATGAATTAGTCATCTTTTTATAGTATGTGTGTGTATATATAATATATATATATGTGTATATGTATGTATGTATGTATGTATGTATGTATGTGTGTATATATATATTTGCTCGATTATAAGACGAGGTTTTTTTCAGAGCAAATGCTTATAATCGGGGTCGTCTTATAATCAGACCTCAAATAAGTCTGACTATGAGACGACTAAGATCCAGATCCCCCACAGCTGCAGGGGACCGGGATCCTCCTGTTCCCCCCAAACCCCCCCGCCCCACTTACCGGTGCTTCTGAGTCCCCGGTGTGCAGCCGGGGCAGCGGAAAGGAGGTGTGGCTAGTAGCGGGGGTTGTCTGCGTCCATCGCGCAGACCTTCCCCAACTGTCAGAGAGAACTCTGATCTCTGACAGCCGGGGAAGGTCTGCGCGATGGACGCAGACAACCCCCGCTGCTAGCCACACCTCCTTCCGGCTGCAGCGTAAGTTCTCTACGCGAATCGAGTAGAGCGCTACACGCTGCCCCGGCTACATGACAGGGGAGTCAGAAACACGGGTAAGTTTGGAGGAGGGAGGGGGAGGGACTGTTAAATGGGGGACATAAGGTATTTCTGAAGGCAGAGTGTTCTATGAAATGCCTTTTAACCACCTTAATGCCACTCTGCCTCCAGAAATGCCTTTTTAACTCTCTATATGCCACTCTGCCTCCTGAAATGCCTTAAACCTCCCTATATGCCACTCTGCCCCATAATATGCCAGTGTGGCATATAGGGGTATAAGGCATTTCTGGAGGCAGAGTGGCACATAGGGGGTAAAAAGGCATATCATTGGGAACAGTGGCATATAGGGTTAAAAGGCATATCATGGGGAACAGTGGCATTTAGAGGGTTAAAAGGCATATCATGGGGCACAGTGGCATATAGGGGGTATAAGGCATAACTGGGGGGGCAGGTTGGAAAATAGAAGGAAATAAAACCAAAATATTTTTCTCAATCATAGCTTTTATTAAAAAAAATAGTTTACATGAATTAACATTTACTGGTAAAACTTTTTTCCTATAGGGTCGTCTTATATTCAGGCTTTTTCTTTTTTTTCCCTAAATTAATATTCAGATTTGGGGGGTCGTCTTATAATCAGGCAAATACGGTATATATTTCTTTTAGGATGCCATTCCCTTTATGAAGATATTATTATGAATGATTACTGTTATGAGAGTATATAAAAACAAAATTGAACACACAAATGTTACTAGGTCTTTACACTGACAGTTATGCATATTACTTATTTAATACCTTTGTATGTAGTAGGATTGAAATTTTGCTTAAAAACTTTTCAATATAGACCATGTGTGGTCTTTGATAAATAATACTACCCATACTGATGGTATAGAAGAATCTCTGCCTACTATAATTTTGTGGAGCATTGTTGTAAAACTGAAAATTATTTAAAAAAAAAAAAAAAAGTTTTATTTATGGAAAGCAAAACAATAATATCACTAAGCTCCTTGAATGCTGAATTGTAGAATTGTAGTATTTACATGTTGTAACTTTTTTTTTTTTTCTCCCCCCCCCCCCCCCCCTGGACTGGCAGGAATTGGGAAGAATGTGCTCTGTGAAAAGGCTGCCACATGCCTGGATGCTTTTTTGATGGTGAAAGCTGCATGTTACTATCCAAAGCTCATGAGCCTAGTGGGTAATGCTCTGCGGTTCCTGCCAGCCTTTGTGCGCATGCGACAGCTAATCCTAGAGGAAGGCTACGTTGGGGAAGTCCAGATATGTGATGTACGTGTTTACTGGGGGAGCTTGCTGAGCAGCAAGTACAGCTGGATCTGTGATGAACTAATGGGAGGAGGTGGACTGCACACAATTGGTACAAATGTGGTAGATCTTCTCACTCATTTGACAGGCAAGAGGGCAGTCAAAGTTCATGGACTTCTCAAGACTTTTGTAAAGCAAAACAAGGCTATCACTGGAATCCGCCATGTAACCAGTGATGATTTCTGCTTTTTCCAAATGCAAATGACCGGAGGGGCTTGCAGCACAGTAACACTTAACTTCAATATGCCCGGTGCTTTTGTACATGAAGTATTGGTTGTGGGATCAGCTGGAAGGCTAATTGCACGTGGAACTGAACTTTACGGCCAGACAAACTCTTCTCCAGAAGAAGAGCTGTTACTTTCAGATACTCTGGATAATGTTATTTTCAATGGATTTGAAAAGGTCCCTCAGCCTTATCTTAAAGGCATGGCACACATGGTTAAGGCACTGTCTCTCTCATTCCAGGATCAGGAGGATCAAAGAACTTGGGACCATAAGCCATTAGCAGCTGCTGCCACCTTTGAAGATGGCTTATACATGCAAAGTGTTGTAGATGCAATCCGGTTGTCAAACCGTTCTGGGGAATGGGAAACTGTTAAAGTGATGACTAAAGAACCTGGTTCCAACCAAAATATGTGTGAAGCTATTCAAGGGAACAGCTTTTAATTTATATTAAAAAAATGTCTTCCTCATATCAATGCTTTATTTATTTTTACTTTTTTTAAAAGCCCTACTTGTCCAGAAATATATATACGGTATTTACTCTATTATAAGACAAGGTTTTTTCAGATGTCTGACTACAAGACTAAGATCCAGATTACCTGCTGTCAGAGAGGAGGATCCAGGTCCCCTGCAGAGTAGAAGGGGAACATCTGTGCGATGCTACCAGAGACTTCAGCCGGGTAGCAGCAGAGGTTGTCTGCGCGCATCCCGCAGGTGTCCACTGGCTGCCGTCACTTGACACCAGGGAGTCTGAAGCATAGGGGACAAGTCTGGGGATGCATCGGTAAGTCAGGGGGGCAGATATAAGGCATATCTGGGGGCCAGAGTGCCAAATAGGGGGTATAAGGCATATCAGGGGGGCAGAGCAGCAAATAAAAGTAAATAAAAAAAAAACATAAATTTTTCTAAATCATAGTTTTTATTAACCCCTTCGAGACCGGGACATACCTGGTACACCATGGTACCTGCAGACCGGGACGTACCAGGTACGTCATCCCAATAAAAATGTCCCCACGTCTGCACAATTGTGGTGAGAGCGGGGGCGCTGCTGCTGTCTGGACAGACCAGCACAGCACAGCCCACCTGAGCCCGCCCCCAAGCCTTCAATCACACCCACGGAGAGATTCTGTAGGCTCAAACTGGAGTCACCGGCAATCGGTTTTAAAATATTTAAAACACGTTTAAAAATTGAAATGCGCACGTTCCAGTTTTGAGAAACATTACTTACCTATGTATGTGGGGTATTGCTGCTGTACTCGGGGGGGGGGGCGTTGTTACTGAACACAAATCAAGACCTATTTTGTTTTTTCACACATCCAGCCAGAAAAATAAACATGGTGAAACCACAAAGTGGATGTGAAAATTTTTTCTTTGTTAGACTAAATTTGGAAAGAGCTGGTGTGGAATCAGCTGCATGGGACATGCCAATATGCCCCTAACTAGATTCCCTGAGCTGTCTAGTTTACGGAAATATATAGTTTTAGGGGGTTAAAATGAAATATGGGCCCTTTACGTGTTTCAGATGAGACCTGGACCCAACAAACTGATCTATCAAAATTCCATGTTTGAAAACTGAAATGCGCATGTTCCAATTTTGAACCCACAGTGCCAAAGAGACATGCCCTACCTATGTATATGGGGTATTCCTGTACTCTGGGGGTGTTTCTAAATACAAATCACAAGTTGTTTCCGTAATTTTATGTACCCAGAAAACAAATACTGAAATACTGTGTTCAGACATTTTACTGTAATGTTTAGGACAGACTGGCACTAAAATGGTTAAATCAAAAGTGTTAAAATGCCCCTAGTAAAATACTTTGGGATGTCAACTTTCAAAAAATATATACTTTTGTTTAGCAATTTTTATTTTTCTAGCCGCTATTTTGGCGTTACTCCCAGGATACCACATTTTTAAAAAATCTTGTTTAGAAACAGTGATACAGGGTTAAATATGAATCACGCGTAAGTGCCAAAATAAATGAAAATACAAGGCATATGAGGTGTTTCCAAAAACAGGACAGATCCCTAAATACACTTTTGGAAGTTTTTCTCCATTTGCACTGGTTATATATAGTTTTTTTGGTGGAACTGAAAATATTTCGTTTTCTTTGTAAATTTTCCCCACATTTTTAGATATTTTTCATACTAAATGATGGTTTGGGGGTGCACTAAATGAGTTAGTGGGCAATCAGAGTTGAATAGTTATAGCAAAGCACAAAAACACTTCTTATGGGTAGTCTTATATTCATTTTTTTTCTTTAATTTTTCTAAATTAATATTCAAATTTTGGGTGGTCGTCTTATAAATCGAGCGAATATGGTATATGAGATATAAGAGGTATATGTAGATCAGCAGTTTCTAAAATACCCAGACCAGATGTCTGGCACCAACAGCCATGCCACATTCAAAGTTACTTAAATACCCTTTCTTCCCCATTCTGATGCTCGGTTTGACCATGTCTACATGTCTAAATGCATTGAGTTGCTGCCATGTGATTGGCTGATTAGCTGTTTGTGTTAACAAGCAATTGAACAGGTGTACCTAATAAAGTGGCCAGTGATAGAGTGTGTGTATGTATGTAATAAATACACACACAATGCGTGTGTGTAAATTACTGTATTTGCTCTATTTTTTTTCCAGCGCAAATGATCTGGGGGGAAAACCTTGTCTTGTATACAAGACCGTCAAATAGAGGTCTGACTATAAAACTAAGATCCAGATCCCCCGCAGAGCTGCAGGGGACCTGGATCCTCCCCTCTGGCAGCCGGTGAACATCTGTACACTGCGTGGAGATAGCCTCCTCTGCTACCTGACACATCCGCAGGGGCTTCTATGATGGAGCACCGGCGTGAAGTCCCGGGTAGCAGCGGAGGTTGTTTGCGCAAACGTCCAACAACTAGTTTTTAATAAATTACTCATACTAAGTGTTTGACTAAACATGGGAATATGGTATCAAATTAAAGCACTTCCTCTGGTTGAAAAAAAAAAAAAAAAAAAAAATATATATAGCTTACATGTGTACACTATTCACAGAAAATGGTTAAACCAACATAGGACAGAAATGGCAAAATAGCTCTGTACCACAGTAACAAAAGGGTTAAACCTGGTGTTATCTGCCTGTGTATGAGTCGATTTGGTGAGCTTTTGGGTACTCTGATTATTATGGCTATTGTCTGTTTTTGTTTTTTAATTTTATTTTAGCCTTTCAATTTGACCTTGTTTGATCTAATTTTCTCACTATACTCCATGCACTGTAATATATTAATTTTCCTCAAATTTTCCATGAAAGTGGGGCTGTTTTATCGAATGGTCTTATATGTGGCTTTACACAAAAAAGTGTTAAATATTTTTTTATTATAATCATTGACTGGTTGCCAAAGTCTGGCAGGATCAAATTTTAAAGCATCAGTTTATCAGTTACAAATGCCTCAATACAATACTACTGCCTGAATCATCTCTCTCATCTGGAAATATACCTGCCGAAATGTATCTCTTATTGCATACCCACCAATAACCTCTGCTTCCAGCCAAAGATTTCTTGAAATGTTCTTTTCATTTCAATGCTTGGCCAAATAACTCCATTAATCCTTAGCCATGTAACTTTTTGTGTACGGTGTCAAAGGCCGGCTCTACTAGGTGGAGGGAAGGGTACAGGTAGCCAAGAAATAAAGAGTTAGAAACAAAACTGGAATGCAAAGAAAAGCAGTTAAAAAGAGCACAGATCCATATATAAAATTGCCTACTCTAGATATCCCTGGTGGTTATATAAAAGAAAAAAACATTAATAGTTGCCCAGACAGCAATTGCACAGGGGATTCCTGTGGAACACCCGTTTGAGCAAGCGCTTAAACATTAGGGCAGAAACCTCACGTAAATTAGCTTCTAGCAAGCGGGACCCTTTTAAAATATCCATTGTACAATCATTATGCAAATAAAAGATACTTAAAGTTTATATCAACAGGAGTACAACATAATAATAATTTGCAAATCAGTTCAATATTTGATTGTGTTTGCAGAGGATACAAGCACATAAATACAGATACATATCAGCTGGCAAGCATATTGAAGATCCAAGTGTAACTGACACAAAGGTCTTAAACTATTGCTGTAAAGTGTTTAGATTTGTATAATGAATATCAGACGCATCTTCACCTCCCTGACTATTTTTTCCAGTTCTAATTATGATGGGGATAAATGTGAAAATAACTGCTTCAAACAGAACAATAGGAATACATTTAAGTTCATGAATCTATTTTTATGAAGACTTTGGGGTGAGAAAATATTTTAACAGCTTCATCCATTTCTGAGAGTTTTTTCTCCAGCTCCGTTCGTCTGTTTTGAATGCTGAGTGTGTTTGCTCGGAGCGGTAACCCCAGTAACTCTTTTGTCAGCTGAGTCTGGGCTAAGGATAAAAGAGAAATATAAGTTAATACTTCATTACTTATTTCAAAAGCTTTATTCAGCTGTATGTAAGAGCAAAGAAACCCCCTACTACACAATATTGCACTCACAGGAACAAATCAAGGTGTTTGCCCCTTGATTGCGCAGTTCCAAGATAATAATGAATGTTATTCCTCTGAAGGCCTCAATCAGAAAGAGATACAGACATCAATGAATGTAGTATAAATCAGAAATGTAATAAGACATATCTGTCTTACATTCAAGGTAGATGTAGATATGCATAAAGATTTCAGCAGACATACTCTAGTAATTAATCCAGTAGGTAGAAAAAAATGCTTGTACGGGCTGCTACATGTTTCACCTGCTCAAACAGGCTTACTCCAGGTAGAATATACAAGCATGTTCCTCACAGACATATATACACCACAACGAATCCTATACTAATGTCCAAATTAGTCTTAATTGCATCTGACAATCGTTTCCTGTTACATCATTAGCACTTCCAGTTTCAAGCATCATTCTGTTCAAGCGTTAATCTTTCTTATTGTGACGACTTCCGCTTTCCGCATGTATCGCGATATGTTTTTTCCGGAAAACCGGAAGTGACGTATTTTGTTTTTATTTCCTTTTATTTTCCAACCTGTCCCCCCAGTTATGCACATCTGCCCCAGGCTTGCCACTCTGCCCCAGAAATGCCGTATACCCCCTATATGCCACTCTGGCATTTAGGGGGGTTAAAAGGCATATTATGGGGCAGAGTGGCATATAGAGGGTTAAAAAGCATATCATGGGGCACAGTGGAATATAGGGGGTATAAGGCAGTTCTGGGGCAGAGTGGCAAGCCTGGGGGCAGATGTGCATAACTGGGGGGCAGGTTGGAAAATAAAAGGAAATAAAAACAAAATATTTTTTCCAGAAAACAGGAAGTGACATTTCGCAATAAATGCGGAAAGCGGAAGTCGAAAGCGGAAAGATGACCGCTTGAACAGAATGATGCTTGAAACCGGAAGTGCTAATGATGTAACAGGAAACGATCATCCGATGCACCTTGTATGATCGCCTCCAGCCACCACTATTTGTATTAATGCCCCCAGCAAGCCCCTTTATTATTGATTTATGTGATGGCCCCTATCACATATACGCACTAGACGTGCATTTTTAACTACATAACTTGTACAATAATACAAAAACCCAGCTTTGCAGGTATAGATCAATTGGAATTCACATAAAAATATGGCATTAAACGTAAAAAAACCCTAAATTACAGACATAGATCACAGGTTGCACACCCCAAAGCCAGCCCTGGTATCCACACTGCTTACATAGAAGCTGACCAGCGCCCAGCACAAGTCAACTTTGTTGCCTAACAGCCCAGCCTGTGCCATCTTTGTCCCATAAACACCCTGCTTGTGCCATCTTGGTCCTGAAGGCATAAACACCCTGCTTGTGCCATCTTTGCCTTTCCACAATTATACATCTGATATACACAGAAACACTTTTACAGTCACTCACTAATTTACTTTCATTCAGACAATTAATCCGCGCATTAATTCATACTCTCCCTCATTCACACAATGCATCCACACATTAATTCATACTCAATTACACTCTTTACTTATTTCAATATTCTTACTACCCTCTTTCTCACTATCTACCCGCTCAATTATAGGCCGCACCCGATTGTAGGCCACACCCTTAAAGTTTGGTGCTATTTTAAAGAAAAAAATATTTTTAAAGAAAAAATACACAAGTGGAATGGTAAAGCAGTATTTTATCTAATGAACATGAATACATGTATTGTATCATTTTTGGTATCTATTATGCAGTTAATCAACATATGTTAAATATAAACAGAAATTTGAAAAACCAACAGCCCCCCTTAATTCATAATGCACCTTACTTATAGATGTGCCCCTCTGCCCCCTGATATTCCACTCTGTCCTCCAGATATGCTTTATAACCTCTGACATGCCACTCTGTCCCCTGGTATGCTTTATAACCCCTGATATGCCACTCTGCCCCCATATATGCTTTATAACCCCTGATATGCCACTCTGCCCCCATATATGCTTTATAACCCCTGATATACCACTCTGTCGTTGAGTGGGGTGTCATGTTGATCAGTATTGCTTCAGACCTGATGAAGAGAGGATAACTCTTGAAAGCTTGTCTTTTAAATATTATGTTAGTCCAATAAAAAAGGTATCACCACATACTCTGCAATACTCTGATTTTTTGACATCGTGTCTACCGGACTAATACGGCTTAACCCATTTACATTACTATGAAAGATACCGAATACAGCCTCTTAAAGAAGCAAGTAACCAAACTGATTAAAAAAGCAACTCAGATCAACAGTGACAACTATATTAAAAGCTTCCACACAAGAGTAGCATCCCTCGCTACCACACAACAGAACAAAATCCTACACAACCTCCTACCTCCAGAAAGAAATGACTCACATAATTTAATGAATAATAAAAACATCATCAAGTCAGCTGACAAAGGCGGATCAGTAGTCATCACGAACACCCAGGACTACACTGCAAAAGGAAACAGACGGTCTGATGAATTCTACTACAAAAAATTGAACCAGGACCCCACCAGACAATATACAGAATATCTTATTAAACTAATCAGATCCTTCTCAAAACACATGCAACAAGAATTAGAAAATCTTGTGCCTTCCAATCCAAAAATAGGGACTTTCTACATGCTGCCCAAAATCCACAAGCCAGGCAACCCAGGAAGACACAATGTTATTACTGAACCAATATCTGGCTGAGATATTGGTTCAATATCTACACTGAGAGCTTTATACAGGACACCACAGATTTTCTTAATAAACTGAGCCTAGTCACTAACCTACCTGCTAATACTATACTTGCTACTATGGATGTGGAGTCTTTATATAGTAACATCCCCCACAAAGATGGTATTGATGCCTGCGTTAAATTCTAAACATGCACCGAAATGAAAAATTGGAGACGTAAACCGAAATTTCAGGATTCACTTGGCCGAAACCGAAAATGACCCCAAGCTTTAAAAAAAAAAAAAAAAAAAAAAGCCACACTTTTATTAAAAGTAACACACCAAAATTAGACTAAAAAAAAAATCACTACCATTAATATATATATATAATTAACAGCAATCACACTCCTATCATGCCAAGGCATACCCAGATTCCAGCATGTACTGGCTGACTTGGCATGATAGGAGTGTGATTGCTGTTAATCATATATATATTAGTAGTGTTACTGGTTTTTCAGTCCAATTTTGGTGTGTTACTTCTAATAAAAGTGTGGTTAACACACCAAAAAATTCATATATATATATATATATATATATATATATATATATATATATATATATATATATATATATATATATATATATATATATATATATATACACACTTCTGCAGGGTCCCGGCTGTATGAGCAACTTCTCTAGCCCCGTCCCCAGGGGATGAAGGAAGGGGCAGAGTCATGTGATGTGCATTCACATGACTCTGGTGAGTTCCTGCTTTTCCTGGCCGGTACAAGAGACGCTGCTCGCACACTGTGCGACCAACGCACAAGTAAGCAGCCCCTGCAGACGATTATTTTCGGCCGTTTTTTTTTTGTTGTTTTGGCACTCTGCCGATAATGCCCTTTTCTGCCGATATATTTCGGCCACCAATATATCGGTGCATCCCTATTAAATTCCTCTCCACCCACAGCGCCACAGACAAATATGACAGCCAAGCTCATAGAATTTATACTTACACACAACTATTTCAATTTCAACAAATGACCGGGGCAGCCATGGGCACCAAAATGTCACTGCAATATGCCAATCTTTTCATGGCCGACTTGGAACAGAGATTCCTAGCCACTCACCCATACAAACCACGCAAATATTATCGTTATATAGATGATATTTTCATAACATGGACAGAAGGAGAAGAAAACCTTTCATAATTCCATGAATCTTTCAATTCATTCCACCCTTCTATAAAACTCAAAATGAATTTCTCAAAACATAATGTGAGCTTCCCGGACACAGTATACAGAAAACCTACAAACAGGTACAGCTACCTTCACAATTCAAGCTTTCATCCCAATCACACAAAACAAGGCATCATCTACAGCCAAGCTATTAGATACCACCGTATTTGCTCTGACACTGAGGACCGAGACAAACACCTAGGCGCGCTGGCAGAGTCATTTCAGAGGAAGGGCTACAAGGAGAAAACTATATCTAAAAAAAATTAAATCCGCTCTAAGAACACCACGGGAAAGGCTTCTAGAGTACAAAAAAAGGATAACACAAGCAGGATCCCTCTGGTGGTTACCTACAACCCAACCCTTGAGGAGATACGCAAAATTATTAAAGACCTACAGCCAGTACTCTCAGAGGACCCCATACTAAAATAAATATTCCCTCAGCCCCCGATACTGGCATTTAAACAACCACCAAACCTGAGGAAAAGATTAGTGCGCAGCAAACTGAACAGGAGCATACACAGAATGTCACTGTACAATGCAACAAATGCCGCTGCAAATGTTGCCAACATATATGTGACAGTAACACAGACTGTGTTACAACAAAACATACATCAAGGATTCTTACTCATGTACATCTGCAAACGTGGTGTACATAATACAATGTTCAGCATGTGACAAAGGGTGCTACGTTGGAGAAACGGGGCTTAAGCTGCACCTCAGAATGAACCTACATAGAAGTTCCATCAAAAACCACGAGGACAACAAATATTGCACCCCAGTAGGACATCATTTTACACAGAATAATCACTCCATCCAAAACTTGAAAATGAAAGTACTCAAAGGGAATTTCAAAGACTCTCAGGAAAGGAAAACATTTGAGATGAAAATGATAACATATTTCAAAACCATAAAAGAGGGACTTAATGTGGATTCTGGTTTCCTGACACACTGCCAGAACTTCATATGACATTCATCACATCCAACATGTGTCTTATTGCTGTTATTGTCTCTGATGTGTTAATGTATTTATTGGTTTCGCTAGGTTTATTTGTTCTGTCCTTTGGTTATCTTTCTACCTCTCTGCATTCTTCACCTCCAGGTATAACTGATAAATGGTATCATTTTAACTATACTTTTCTCCATTCTTCACCTCCAGGCCAATTATTTATGACACCACACAACTAAGATAATAGACCAAGGAGGAGCTTTTGATATAACCTATTCAGATTTCAGTGAGACAATCAACACTGTCACCCATGGGATACTTATAAATAAATTGGAGGGTTTGATGTCAAAATAGTTGAAGGGAGAAGGCGACGGTTCAGTGACAGGAGGCAGAAGGTTTTAGTTCATGGTGTATATTCAGAAGAAGGACTTGTTATTAATGAGATACCGCAGGGATCAGTATTGGAATTCGGATTTGAATATTTATTAGTGATATTACTGAATGTTTTAATAGAAAGGCATGTCTTTTTGCAGATAATACAAATATCTGCAACAGGGTAGACCTTCCGGGTGGAACAAGTCAAATGTCAAATTACTTAAGTAAATTAGAAGAATAGTCGTGAGTGTGGTAAGCAGAAAATGTAATAAAAAGCAAGGTTGCATAGCGAGAGGAATTAATAGAGGGAAAGGGAGGTGGTTCTGGCACTTTACATATCTCTGATCAAACCTCAGCTAGAGTATTGTGTACAGTTCTGGAGACCCCATCTTCAAAATGATTGTGACACATTGGAGGAGGGCTACAAAAATAATATGTGGTTTGCAAGATAGAAATTATAAGAAAGATCAAGGGATCTTGATATGCATATGCATAGATTGGAGAAAAGTTTGAAAGGAACAGCGACGTTAGGACAAGAGGTCATAGTCTAAAACTAGAGGTTGTCAGAGGCTTAGAGGTAATGTAAGGAAATTCTACTTCTACTGATTAGTTGACAAATGGAACAGTCTCTCAGCAGAAATGGTTGAGGCCAATACAGTGAGGGAATTAACACACGAATGGGATAGAGATAAAGTTATCCTCACTATTGGACGATACCAAGGACTGATAGGGGTTTGAATACCTTACATCAGGACAAATGGGCAGACTACCGTATTTGCTTGATTACAAGACGACGCTGATTATAACATGACCCCCCCAAATTTTAATATTGATTTAGGAAAAATAGAAAAAGCCGGAATATAAGACTACCCTATAGCAAAAGGTTTTACTAGTAAATATTAATGTAAACTATTTTTACATATTTAATAAAAACTATGATTGAGAAAATGAATTTTTTGTTTTTATTTCCTTTTATTTGCCAACCTGCCCCCCAGACATGCCACTCTGCCCCCAGACATGCCACTCTGCCCCCAGACATGCCACTCTTCTCCCCCTCGACTTACCAATGCATCCTTAGACTTGCACCCCGTGCTTCAGACTCCCTGGTGTCTAGTGGGGGCAGCCGGTAGAGGGTCTGCGCAATGCAGATCTATTTGAGGTCTGATTGTAACATGACCTTGAATATAAGACGAGAGGTATTTTTCAGACCAAACCTCGTCTTATAAATCGAGTAAATAGGGTAGATTGGATGAATGGTTCTTAGCAGCTGTCAAATTGTATGTTTCTATGATCAAGACTGAAATTGTACACACTAGAAATAAAATGAAATGTAGCAATATATTCTTACCCCCTCTTATATTATTAAGAGTTTTCAGTCTTTCAGCCTCTGGCATAATAGTGTGCCCAGGGGGTAGTAATTGATCGGAAGTCTGTTTCTTATCCTTCTCTTTTTCCATGCACCACTTCTCCTTGAGATCCAAAAGACTATTAAAAGAGAGGGAGAGACATACATTAACACAAAAGAAGGATTATTCACATTAATATTTATTAAAAAAATGTTCATGCAACTTCTCAGAACTCTTGAGGTAATAACTTTGCAGAATAATTTGTGTTTAACAACATCAGCAGTAGTTCACATTAATAGTTCGGTCATGGGTAACTAGGACATAACAAGTTGTGGATAACATAATATGATTTACAGAAACAGGCGAGGAGGGCCTCAAACGAGAGTTTGTGCAGTCTTCCCTCTTTCTGACCCTACCGTGACATTAAAAGGTCCCGGTAATCTCCCCCGTAATCATCCCCACAGTCCTTTTGTCCCCTGAGCCACACCTCTTTTACTTGCTCCCTGTAGGTATGGATCAAATAAACAAAACATGTAAACAGCACATGCATGTAGGGCTGCAACTAACGATTATTTTCATAATCGATTATTTTCATAAATCGATTATTTTTTCGATTAATCGGATAAAAAAATTAATGTCAATTTTACATTTATTTAAAATAATTTAATAAACAAACAGGATGTTAAAAACAAACGGCAGAATAAAAAAACTGAGAAAAATGCATTACTTGTTTTTATTTCCCAACCTGCCCCCCCAGTTATGCATATTTGCGCCCAGGCTTCCCACACTGCCTCCCAGATATGCCTTATACCCCCTAATATGCCTTATACCCCCAGATATGTCACTCTGTCCTCCCCAGATATGCCTTATACCCCCAGATATCCCATAGTGCCCTCAGAGATTCACAGACTCGTTCGCAGCACACTGACACAATACTTTTATAAATAAATAGAGGATTAATCTTCACTGCCCCAAGGATTTAGATTCCCCTTAGTTTGCCCCCCCCTTTACCTCTAACTGCACCTTAAGTTAACTTTATTAAATTAACTCTCAGTCCTCAGCATTAAATTAACCCTTAAGACTCCATCAACCATAACTGCCCCTAAATTAACCCTAAACAGGCCATTAACTATAACTGCCCCTAAATCAACCCTAAACACCCCATTAACCATAACTGCCCCTAAATTAACCCTAAACACCCCATTAACCATAGCTGCCCCTAAATTAACCCCCACCTCCCCTAACTTTCAGCAGCCCAAACAATGTTATACTCACACGCTATAAGGAAATGGGCAGGGCCAATCATCAGTGTGACTGCAGGGAGGGACTGTGAGTCAGAAAGGGGCAGGGCCAATCATCAGAGTGACTGCAGGGAGGGACTGTAAGTAGAAACTACTGTGAGTCACACTGAATGAAACGGATTATAAAACGAGGGGTATTTTTCAGAGCATTTGCTCTGAAAAAACCCTCATTTTATAAATCGATAAAAATCGATTCAACTAATTGATAATGAAAAATTTGTTGGCAACAATTTTCATTATCAATTATTATCGATTAGTTGTTGCAGCCCTACGTGCATGTATATATCAACTAATAAAGACATAAAAATCCTGTATTTGCAGGTATACATAAATAATATATGGATACATATTGCCGGTATAGATCAACAGAACACACAGACCCAGCATTGCAGGTATAGATCAACTGGAAATCACATGTGAACTCAGCACTGAAGGTATAGTTAAAATAAACAACGCATGGAAACAGCACTGCAGGAATTGATCAACTGAATAAGACATACAAATCCTGTATTTGCAGGTATACATAAATAATGTATGGGCACATAGCATAGCAGATGTCGATCAACAGAATAACACATCGACCAAGTTTTGCAGGGAATAGTACAATTGGAATTCACATAAAAACTCAGCATTAAAAGGTATAGATAAAACCCTGCTCCCCTCGGTCTCCTCCGCGAGGCCTCTAACTTTGTCGCGGTGCCGGTATGTCACGCTGAGTGCCGGAATATGACATCATATTCTGGCACTCAGCAGTGAAGCAGAGGGTGCTGCGGCAGAGCAGGGAGACTGAGGCGTCACGCTCCCACCCCTGGACTTCTGGATGGTAAGTCAAAAACCTGTTAACCTTTAACTAAAAGGTAGAGAGGGTACATAATGAGAACAGAGGGAGAGGGGGGTAGATAGTGAGAAAGGTGGGAGAAGGGAAGGGTAGATAGTGAGAAGGATGGGAGAAGGGAGGGGTAGATAGTGAGAATGGTGGGAGAAGGGAGGGGTAGATAGTGAGAAGGGTGAGAGAAGGGAGGGGTAGATAGTGAGAAGGGTGGGAGAAGGGAGGGGTAGATAGTGAGAAGGGTGGGAGTGGGGCTAGATAGTGAGAAGGGTGGGAGGGGGGCTAGATAGTGAGAAGGGTGGGAGGGGGGCTAGATAGTGAGAAGGGTGGGAGAGGGTGGGTAGATAGTGAGAAGGGAGGGGGGGTAGATAGTGAGAAGGGAGGGAGGGTAGATAGTGAGAAGGGAGGGAGGGGGGTAGATAGTGAGAAGGGAGGGAGGGGGGTAGATAGTGAGAAGAGAGGGAAAGGGGTAGATAGTGAGAAGGGAGGGAGGGGGGTAGATAGTGAGAAGGGAGGGAGGGGGGGTAGATAGTGAGAAGGGAGGGAGGGGGGGTAGATAGTGAGAAGGGAGGGAGGGGGGGTAGATAGTGAGAAGGGAGGGAGGGGGGGTAGATAGTGAGAAGGGAGGGAGGGGGGTAGATAGTGAGAAGGGAGGGAGGGGGGTAGATAGTGAGAAGGGAGGGAGGGGGGGTAGATAGTGAGAAGGGAGGGAGGGGGGGTAGATAGTGAGAAGGGAGGGAGGGGGGTAGATAGTGAGAAGGACGGGAGGGGGTAGATAGTGAGAAGGGCGGGAGGGGGGTAGATAGTGAGAAGGGCGGGAGGGGGGGTAGATAGTGAGAAGGGCGGGAGGGGGGGTAGATAGTGAGAAGGGCGGGAGGGGGGGTAGATAGTGAGAAGGGCGGGAGGGGGGGTAGATAGCGAGAAGGGAGGGAGGGGGGGTAGATAGCGAGAAGGGAGGGAGGGGGGTAGATAGCGAGAAGGGAGGGAGATGGGGGTAGATAGCGAGAAGGAAGGGAGAGGGGGCAGATAGTGTCTACGCGAATCGGGTACACGCTGCCCCAGCTACATGACCGAGGACTCAGAAGCACCGGTAAGTTTGGGGGGGGTGGGGGAGTGTTAAATGGGGGACATAAGGCATTTCTGTAGGCAGAGTGCTCTATGAAATGCCTTTTAATCCCCTTTACGCCACTCTGCCTGCAGAAATGCCTTTTAACCCTCTATACACCACTCTGCCTCCTGAAATGCCTTATACCTCCCTATATGCCACTCTGCCCCATAATATGCTTTTTAACCCCCTAAATGCCAGAGTGGCATATAGGGTATAAGGCATTTCTGGAGGCAGAGTGGCATATAGGGGTTCAAAAGGCATATCATGGGGCACAGTGGCACATAGGGGGTTAAAAGGCATATCATGGGGCACAGTGGCATTTAGAGGGTTAAAAGGCATATAATGGGGCTCAGTGGCATATAGGGGATATAAGGCATTTCTGAGGCAGATGTGCATAACTGGGGGGGGCAGGTTGGAAAATAGAAGGAAATAAAAACATAGTATTTTTCTCAATCATAGCTTTTATTTTAAAATATAGTTTACATAGTTTACATGAATTAACATTTACTGGTAAAACTTTTTTTCCTATAGGGCCATCTTATATTCAGGCTTTTTCTTTTTTTCCTAAATTAATATTCAGATTGGGGGGGGGTCGTCCTATAATCAGGGTCATCTTATAATCGAGCAAATATGGTAAATGCTGAATTTTTGGTTTTGGTCCAGAATTTTCATTTCGGTGCAGTACCGATGCTGTAATTCATGCCCATTACCGATTCCAAAATTTTCACATTTTCGTTAATTGGCCCTATGTCTCTATTGGGCCTGTTTAGCACCCACCTAATTCAAAATACACCATAAAAATATATATTGTTGTAAAGCAGACAACCCAGAGTATCTCATCAGGAGTATTTGGACATTTTTTTATGCAGCTATTTGACCACCAAACTTAGCATTACATTATCTGCTTACCTGTTATCAGAAATAATTACTCCCAAATCATTCTCTTCCGTTGTCACTGACCCACTGCTATATCCATACCTGGGAACTTCTGAGCTTCGGCTACTTAGAGTCTTCCCTTGCGGGACGTGGCCAGGACTACCCACTGATGGGGGAGGTCCCCCTGACGTTGGGGGCGTTCCCGCTGACAGCGCCGGGAAACACCCTCATTTAAATGGAAAATCTGGGTATTGACCCAAAGAACCGGAGAAACGCCTTGAGACACTTGAATGAGTATGCGTGATTGAGGGAATTAATCTGTGAATGAATGAGTGTGTGTGAGATAGCATGGATGTGTAAGTGGGGGGGCATGGTACAGGGTGGCTGTAAGTGATCTGCAGACCCCATACTGCTGGCAGCATCAATAATCAATCAATGTATCAGGTTTCAGCATGTACCGGCTGACTTGGCATGATAGGAGTGTGATTGCTAACAGCAATCACAGTCCCATCATGCCTAGGTTCCAGCATGTACTGGTTACCTGGGTATGATAGGAGTGTGATTACTGTTAGCAATCACACTCCTATCATGCCAAGTCATATTGTTGAATTTTTTGTGTGTTACTTACTTAATAAAAGTGTGGTTAACACACCAAAATTGTACCAAAAAAAAATTAATTTATTTATGATTGCTGACAGCAATCACACTCCTTTCATGCCCAGCCAACCAGTACATGCTGGAATCTGGGTATGCCTGCGTATTGCTATTAATCATAATTATATATATATATATATATATATATTAACATATATATATATATATATATATATATATATATATATATATATATATATATATATATGTTATTTTGTTATTAAATTGTTTGTACAATTTTGGTGTGTAACTTACTTATATTAAAAGTGTGGGATTTTTTATTATTTTTAAAGGTGGGGGGCATTTTCGGTTTCGGCTAAGTGAACCCTGAATTTTCGGTTTTGGTCCAGAATTTTCATTTTGGTGCATCCCTAGAATAAATAGAACTATTTCATTTTTACTTATCCAGAATCCTGAATTTGTAGTCACAAATCTTTCTAGGCCCAGAAATCAGTGAGAGGAAAAGTAAAGGTTTTGTGTCATTTACTTTATTTTAATCTGCATATCTTATTAAGGGCCATATTTTCTCACAGTGAAAAATGAGTGCGGCCCTCGCACGTATACAATTCTGATTAAGTGGCCCACTGCAGAAAAAACTTGGACACCCCTGCGTTAGGTGATTGGCACTCTTGGCCTCTTTTGTCAAATACATGGTTGGTACTCAAAGGGTTGAATCTACAGGTAAAAGTTTTCTTTTGGAAGAGTTTCAGAGCTAAGTGCACTAAAAACGTAGGTGTAGTTTACATGACAGTGCTCTGGAAGCTGCTTATGATTTTATTCTTTATTTTTTAATGTGTTTTTCCCCCTTATTAGTTTGAATTTTGGACTGCTCATTGAAACGTACTCACTGTCTCATGAACTTTTGCCCTTGAAAATATGTGTTCTTCATGAACATCTACTGTTTACATTTTTAAAATAGGAGACAGGAGATGATCTGCAGGAAAAACACTGCATTTTAGTCACAATGTTAGCATTTGTTTTGTTGTGAATATGCAGATTTCCACAAAATATAAATTGACAAATGATGGCACAAAAATTACTTACTACTGAGGAACATGCCCTTTCTGTTTGGAGTCATACTCTTTCTGCTTCAGTTGTTTCTGTTCTAACACCTCATTAAGATTCTGCAGGGACCGGGAACGTCTTATATGGGTGCATTTTGCATTTCTTGCATTGAGAGCAATAAAGTCTTTCACCTGCAATTATGGAGACAAACACTATTATTAGAATATTAATTAACTACCATGAAATTAGATTGTGAGCTATAATGCCACTCATAAAAGTAAAACCATTTTGCACAGAAGCATGCCCTCGGTTGATTTAATGAATTATCTTTTTAACATCGCAGAGGTGGCATGATAATTAAAAAGCAAACAATCTCTTCAATATTGGCTATAATAGCCTATTTGTTTGCAAATGGTTAGTGTATTTCTTTACCACTTACATTCAACATTGTCATACATCGTCTGTAGATTTTTCTTTAGATGTTAACATATCATATACGATTTGCTGCCTATCCTGTATCTTCTTGACTTACTGCACCCCTGGAACTATTCAATTTTAAAGGATTGCTTTTCGACTTTTGTGAATGTGAGAGAATACATGAATTAACGTCTGTATGAATTGTGTGAATGCGGGAGATAATGAATGAATGAATGTGTGGATAAATTGTGTTTACTCAGCTGCATTTGACACCATTGATCATCAGATTCTAACTAAGATCTATGCGGTCTGAAAGGTACAGTTCTAATGTGGTTTAAATACCGTATTTGCTCGATTATAAGATAACCCCCAAAATCTGAATATTAATTTAGGGGGAAAAAACTGGATATAAGATGACCTTATAGGAAAATAGTTTTACTAGTAAATATTAATTAATGTAAACTATTTTTTCATATTTAATAAAAGGTATGATTTTTTTTGTTTTTATTCCCTTTTATTTTCCAACCTGCCCCCCCCAGTTATGCACATCTGCCCCTAGGCTTGCCACTCTGCCCCCAGAAATGCCTTATACCCCTATGTGCCTTAAACCCTCCTATATGCCACTCTGCCCCATGATATGCTTTTTAACCCCCTATATGCCACTCTTCCTCCAGAAATGCCTTATACCCCCTATATGCCAGGGGCATATCATGGAACATAGTGGCATCTAGGGGGGCATATGGCGTTTCTGAAGGCAGAGTGGAATATAGGGGGTTAAAAGGCATTTTTGGAGACAGGGTGGCATAAAGGGGGTTATAAAAAGGAATATCATAGGGCACTCTGCCTCCAGAAAAGCCTTATGCTCCCCTTATAAACCCCCCCGACTTACCAGTGCTTTTGACTGAGCACCGGAGGGTCATGCGACGCCGGTGCTCCGCCATTGAAGCAGATGTGCCAGCAGTAGCGGGGGTTGGCCGCGTCCATGGAGAGGACCTTCGCCGGCTTCCAGAGAAGATACTTCACCGCAGCGCCGCGGGGGATTCTCCTCTCTGGCAGCCGGAGAAGGTATGCTGGCGCTCGGTGATAGACGCCCGGTGTTAGTGCCGGCAGCAGCTGAGGTTACCAGACAGGAGGATCCAGGTCCCCTGCAGTGCTGAGATGGATCTGGATCTTATTCTCATAGTCAGACCTCTATTTGAGGTCTGATTGGAAGACAACCTCGATTATAAGATAAGGGGTATTTTTCAGAGCTCTGGAAAAGACCTTGTCTTATAATCAAGCAAATACGGTAATTCCTCACAAACAGATCACAGATGGTATCATCAGGAATATTATTTTCAGCCCCCAAACTACTAACGTGTGGAGTACTACAGGGATCTATTCTATCTCCCACTCTGTTTGCCATATACAGGCTGTCACTGGGGGACATAATGAGTGCGAGCAACACAGAGGGAAGCAGCGGCCCCTGCGGATGTCTGCGAGCGGCACCAAGATCTGCAGTTCAGGTAAGTGAATTAATGTTTGAGAATTAGTGAATGAGTGAGTATGAATGAATGTGTGTGATAGCATGGATGTGTAAGTGGGGGGGCATGGCACAGGAAGGCTGTTTGAGGCTAGGATGCCACAGGCAGTCTGTTTAGGGGCAAAGGTGGCAAGAGCCTGTCCTGGTGTGTGTTTAGGTATCGGTGTGGCAAACCCTGTCCTGGTGTGTCTGTTTGGGTGTCGGTGTGGCAGAGCCTGTCCTGGTGTGTGTGTTTGGGTGTCGATGTGGCAAAGCCTGTCCTGGTGTGTGTGTTTGGGTGTCGGTGTGGCAGAGCCTGTCCTGGTGTGTGTGTTTGTGTGGCAGAGCTTGTCCTGGTGTGTGGGTGTCGGCGTGGTAGAGCCTATCCTGGTGTGTGGGTGTCGGCGTGGCAGAGCCTGTCCTGGTGTGTGGGTCTGGGTTTTGGTGTGGCAGAGCCTGTCCTGGTGTGTGTGTATTTGGGTGTTGGTGTGGCAGAGTGTGTCCTGGTGTGTGTGTTTGGGTATTGGTGTGGCAGAGCCTGTCCTGGTGTGTGTTTTGGGTGTCGGTGTGGCAGAGCCTGTCCTGGTGTGTGTGTTTGGGTGTAGGTGTGGCAGAGCCTGTCCTGGTGTGTGTGTTTGGGTGTAGGTGTGGCAGAGCCTGTTCTGGTGTGTGTGTTTGGGTGTAGGTGTGGCAGAGCCTGTTCTGGTGTGTGTTTGTGTGGAAGATCCTGTCCTGGTGTGTGTGTGGTGTGTCGGTTTGGCAGAGCCTGTCCTGGTGTGTGTGTTTGGGTGTTGGTGTGGCAGAGCCTGTCCTGGTGTGTGTGTGTTTGGGGTGCCGGTGTGGCAGAGCCTGTCCTGGTGTGTGTGTTTGGGTGTCAGTGTGGCAGAGCCTGTCCTGGTGTATGTGTTTGGGTGTTGGTGTGGCAGAGCATGTCCTGGTGTGTGTGTTTGGGTGTCGGTGTGACAGAGCCTGTCCTGGTGTGTGGGTCTGGGTGTCAGCATGGTAGAGCCTGTCCTGGTGTGTGGGTCTGGGTGTCGGTGTGGCAGAGCCTGTCCTGGTGTGTGTTTGGGTATCGGTGTGGCAGTGTCTGTCCTGGAGTGTGTGTGTTTGGGTGTTGGTGTGGTAGAGCCTGTCCTGGTGTGTATGTGTTTTGGATGTCTGTGTGGCAGAGCCTGTCCTGGTGTGTGTGTTTGGGTGTCGTTGTGACAGAGCCTGTCTTGGTGTTTGTTTTGGGTGTCTGAGTGGCAGTGTCTGTCCTGGAGTGTGTGTGTGTTTATGTGGCAGAGCCTGTCCTGGTGTGTGTGTTTGGGTGTCGGTGTGGCAGTCTCTGTCCTGGAGTGTGTGTGTGTTTGGGTGTTTGTGTGGCAGAGCCTGTCCTGGTGTGTGTGTGTGTGTGTTTGGGTGTCGGTGTGGCAGAGCCTGTCCTGGTGTGTGTTTGGGTATCGGTGTGGCCGTGTCTGTCCTGGAGTGTGTGTGTGTTTGGGTGTTGGTGTGGTAGAGCCTGTCCTGGTGTGTATGTGTTTTGGATGTCTGTGTGGCAGAGCCTGTCCTGGTGTGTGTGTTTGGGTGTCGTTGTGACAGAGCCTGTCTTGGTGTGTGTTTTGGGTGTCTGAGTGGCCGAGCCTGTCCTATTGTGTGGATTTGTGTGTCGGTTTGGCAGAGCCTGTCCTGGTGTGTTTGGGTGTTGGTGTGACAGAGCCTGTCTTGGTGTGTGTTTTGGTGTAGGTGTGGCAGAGCATGTCCTAGTGTGTAGGTTTGGGTGTCGGCATTGCAGAGCCTGTCCTGGTGTGTGAATTTAGTCATCTGTTTCCTGGCACTTCACTTACTGTAGGAATATGCTGCTCCTAAACGCTGAAACTTGCACCACATCCAGTCACAGAGGCCTCATCCTTAGAGGCTTTCAATAAAAGTCTTAAAAGTCATCTTTTCTCCCAAGCATTCAGCTAATTCACTTTTACTGTTCCACATTAACGTCCAATTATGTAACTTCATATATAAGTTAATATATTATGTTCACCCTGTAAAGCGCTTTGAGTCCCACTGGGAGATAAGTGCTATATAAATGCTTGTTGTTGTTAGCCCTGCATGACTTTCACAGCCACTACAATTAACTATGTATTATGCAGAATTCATTTGCTTTTTATAGCCAGATAATAGTGACGTAATTTAGTAGAAATTATTAATACCCTTGCAAGACCTACCTAATAACGTGGTTATTTCATATTGTGTTTAAAATGTTAGGGAAGAATATTATCAACATGGAAAGTTAATATTGTTAACGTCCACCATATATTGTATGACGATGGATACCGCGGCATTCAGTGACGCTGAAAATCCATCCCAAGACCCACTGTAACCATGGGCATAGGAACCACTAAAAATCTGGGAGGGGGGGTAGAATTCTACTCAATCCTGACCCTGAGTCTTACACATACACTGCCTTTACACACCTACCCATAAACACACATACACTGCCCTTACATGCCCATTCAGATTGCCTTTACACACACCTGCCCATTATCACGCATATACACATACACTCCCCTTACACACACCTGCCCATACATACTACCTTTAGACACACCTGCCCATAAACACGCATATACATACACTGCCCTTAAACTCACATATGCACATACACACCACCTTCCAAACACAAACAACTTCACTACTTTAACACACACCTGCCCTTATACACACGCATATACACATACACTGCCCTTACACCCCTTTCTCCCCAACATCATGTGCTCCCTAATCACTATGCCCCAGCTATTGATGCAGAGCATGGGGGTACGACGTCATATCCCGGTGCTCGGCATCAATTGCTTGCGCATAGTGATTAGGGAGCACGGAAGCCAAAGTCTGAAGCGACAGACCTTGCACTCCCTAATATTGGGCCAGTTAGAGGGGTTTGTGATCTCCCCAACCAGTCCTGCAGGCTGCCTCTCTCGCTTTACCCTTCCTACGGCCCTGCTAATTTATCTGGGGGAATATCTCCATTTTTCTTTTCCTCCCGCATGATTTTTTTTTGGGGGGGGGCCGTCTCCCCCAGTCCCTACACCCATGACTGTGACTATTCTGGAGAACAGTCACAAGCGCCACAGTGAGAGATTTTGCCTCTCGCAAGATGGCAGCGTTCTTTAAAAAAAAAAATAAACAAGTTTCCAAGGGGGTCTTCCCAGACCCTCCTGAGAACTATGGTACTGCATTCAACCATGCAAGACAATGGAGCCCAGCCATAGAGACTGAGATCTACAACATCCCCCTCCTATGTTTGAAAGAGAAGGACTAACAAAAGAAGGGCAGATATCAAGAAGAAATAGAGCTGAATAAGAGGTACCATCCCTATTTTTAGATGTAGACAGTTGCCTGTTAACCCCTTAAGGACCGGGCTCATTTTTCATTTTGTACCCTGTGGGACCGAGGCTGTTTTGACACTTTTGTGGTGCTTGTGTTCAGCTCTAATTTTCTCCTCACCCATTTAGTGTACCCACATATTGTTTTTTTTCAGGACAAGATGGGCTTTCTTCAGATACCATTATTTTGATCGTATCATCTTATTTACTAAAAAAAAAAAATTTAAAAAACATGGTGAAAAATTGAAAAAAAACAAATTTTATGACTTTTATTTGAAAAATCTTTTACTCACCTAAAAAAGCAAGTAAAAAAACTAGCTAAATAGATTCTACTACTTGTCCTGAGTTTAGAAATACCCAATGTTTTTATGTTTTTTTGCTGTTTTTTGTAAGTTATAGGGCAATAAGTACAAGCAGCGTTTTATGATTTTAAGAAATCTGGTCAGTCTGCCTCCATCTCCTCTTTGGAACATCTTTGAAGTCGGTTAACTCAATTTAACCCATTCAAACCATATATTTTTGAAAACTAGACACCCCAGGGTATTCCAAATGCTGTTATTTTAACCCTTTCCATGCACCAATTATAGAACTACACTTTGTCAAACTTTGTAATAGTAATTTTTTTTAATTTTTTTTTCCACACAAATTGTACTTTAGTTATAGATATACAGGTTCTGGTATATGTCACTGTCAAACAACACCCCAATGTGTGTTCAGGAACATCTCCCGAGTACAGCGATACCCCACATGCATGGGTTTGTCAGATTGTTTGGCTGGTAAAAGGCTACTTTTGGGGCATGCGTAATTCAGGTGGTCATTTGGTCATTCTGCCTCCATCTCCTCTTTGGAACATCTTTGAAGCCGGTTAACTCAATTTAACCCATTCAAACCATATATTTTTGAAAACTAGACACCCCAGGGTATTCCAAATAAGAGAGGCCTATCGACAGTTTGATCAAAGTGCAGTGTATCAGAAATTAAAAAGTGATCTGACTAAAAAACATAGAATCAAAAATCGAATAAGCTCTTGTCAGAAAATGAATACAATTACATCAATGTAATTAACCCTATTCTATATATTATTTATTATCTTCCAAAAACTGTTTGGAACAGCCTCCAGGAAGGACAATAGTTTCAGGTGTGAATTCTTTATTCTCAAATTTGTCAGAATATTTCGATCTTATTCTACAACCTTGTGTAAAGGAAATGGTGCCCTATTTGAAAGATACAATAAGTATATTAAAAATATTGGAAAATGAGAAATGGGAAGATGACTATATATTAGTCTCTAGTGATGTTTAACCATTATACACCAGCATGCCCCCAACTGTCCCGATTTAGGCGGGACAGCCCCGATTTTGGATCTCTGCCCCGCCTATCCCTTCCTCTGTCCCACTATCCCAGGCTGGCCCACCGGGATACCGGCGGCCGGAAGAGGCTTTCAATCCCGTTCGCAGCCGCTCAGCGGGTGTTTTGAATGTTGTCGGGCAGACCAACATTCAAAACAGCCGCTGAGCGGCTGCGAACGGGATTGAAAGCCTCTTCCGGCAGCCGGCGTCTAACGAAATTAAAGGGGCAGGTGTGCACGCACCACGCCGCCCAATTGGCCGTGGCTCAGCTCGTCGTCCCACCCCTTTTAAGATGTGGGACGAAGTGCTGAGGCATGGCCATTGGGCGGCGTGGTGTGTGCACGCCAGCCCCTTTAATTTCAGGAACGCCGGCTTCCACCCGCTGCCCCCACCAGACATCAGGAAGCAGTGGTTAGTCGGGGAGGGTAGTGTTATATGGGGGGCATAAGGCTTTTCTGGAGGCAGAGTGCCCCATGATATGCCTTTCAACCCCCTTTATGCCACTCTGCCTCTAGAGATGCCTTTTAACCCCCTATATGCCACTCTGGGGGTATAAGGCATTTCTGGAGGCAGAGTGGCATATAGGGGTATAAGGCATTTCTGGACGCAGAGTGGCATATAGGGGGTATAAGGCATTTCAGGTAGGCAGAGTGGCAAGCCTGGGGGCAGATGTGCATAACTGGGGGGGGGGCAGGTTGGCAAATAAAAGAAAATAAAAAAACCAAAATGTTTCAATCATAGCTTGGATTAAATATGAAAACATAGTTTACATGATTAATAAAGAAATAAGTTTCTTACAAGAATATCGTTTTATATACCTTTTTCATCTAAAAATGTTTGCAGTAGCAAAGGAGGGAGACTAACATTAGCCTTTTTTAATTAAAAAAAAAAAAATCTGCTGCTGTGGACTCCTCTTCCAATGATGCTCAGCCAGCATTATGGTGGACACCTGGCTGGCTAATAATCATAGGAATTTTAGTTCACAGCTAGCATCTGCAGCTTTACCGTTGCTGCACTTCCCATGACGCTCCGCCAGAATCATGGAAGTAGTATGTCTGGCTGAGCCTTATCGGAATTCAATTCAATCTTTTGGTTATTTTTAATATGCATGACTGTGCTGACAAAAATGAAGCGTGTTTTAACTGGCGATGCAAGCGCGACATTGTAAAGTGCAATTGCTTGTATCGGTGAGTTCTGCGAGATTTTTTTTTTATTTTTTTATTTTTAAAGTGTACCTCTTTCACATTTGGAAATGTTGGGAGGTATGCACCATTATTGATAACAAACAGGGATGTACAGCTGTTGATGATTAATAAAGGAAAATCCACTCCTGAGCTCATAAGGTTTATTATAGACGGAATAGATTTAGTTCTAAAGCATATTGGGATAGTGAAAAATACAGATCTAAATCACCCTCCAGTCATCTTGGATTTTA
Source organism: Spea bombifrons (assembly GCF_027358695.1). Lineage (NCBI taxonomy): Eukaryota > Metazoa > Chordata > Amphibia > Anura > Pelobatidae > Spea > Spea bombifrons. The sequence goes on along the minus strand of NC_071096.1, from coordinate 23,953,276 downwards.
ATAATTAGTCAAATTAACGTAAAAAAAATAATAAAAAAAAACATTAGCAAATTTCATTAAAAGATGACACTAAAAAAATACGCTCTCTACTGCTCTAAATATTATATTTAGGGGAACTCCAAATTTAAAACAAAAACAGTCCCTTTAGAACAATCCTTTTTAGAATTTATTTTTTTATTTTTATGGGTGTAAATTCTGTAATGCTGTAAGTAGCAAAATTTCCTCTTGAAATGTTATATAACAATGGAAAGAAATGTAATATAAAAAACTCCCTAACCTGCTATTCATCTATCTATTGGAATGCACTCCAATATATGGGACATACTTCTCGTCAATTAAAAGTCAGAATGAATAAACAACTCAGAAATATAAGGAAAAGATTTATACAGCATTCTATATCAAAACATTTTTTGGAGTGCCATAATAAAAACCCTGAAGGTTTCATTTTTTTGTGCAAAGGACAAAATACAAAAACATTGCAGAAATTGCAGAGTTTTTTTGTTGTTGTTTTTTTTTTTTTTATTAATACTTGTATGGATATTGACATATCCTATTATGATTTATATTTATTAAAGCTATCCTATTTTAACTCCTTAACATCCATTGACGGGTCAGGCAGGTCACAAAATAATGGTCACTTAATGACCTATGACGTGCCTGGCACGTCATTTCATTGAACAAGCTTACAAAGTGATCTACGATCACTTGCTTTGCTTAAACTGTGTTGCTGTAATGCCTCAATGCCTCCCCGTGGTCATCAACATCCGCCATACACTATCACCTCCTAAACTTCAATGGTGTTGCTGAAATGCCTCGATCACGACACATTCAGCGACACTGAACACTCACCCCAGGACGCCCTGTGACCACTGCGGAGAGTGGTCACAACTAGGGCTGCAACAACTAATCGATAAAATCGATAATAATCGATAATGAAATTCGTTGCCAAAGAATTTCATTATCGATTAGTTGAATCGATTATTATCGATTATAAAATGAGGGTTTTTTCAGAGCAAACGCTCTGAAAAATACCCCTCATTATATAATCCGTTTAGTCTGACTCACAGCAGCAGCTCCTACTTACCAGTCCTTCCCTGTAATCACTGTGACAACTGGCCCCGTCCCCTTCCTTCTCCCAGAAGGCCAGAACCACATGGCTGTGACACTCATCTAACTAAGTATAAAATTAATATTTGGGCTACTGAAAGTTAGGGGAGGTGGGGGTTAATTTAGGGGCAGCTATGGTTAATGGGGTGTTTAGGGGCAGCTATGGTTAATGGGGTGTTTAGGGGCAGCTATGGTTAATGGGGTGTTTAGGGGCAGTTATGGTTAATGGGGTGTTCAGGGTTAATTTAGGGGCAGCTATGGTTAATGGGGTGTTTAGGGTTAATTTAGGAGCAGCTGTGGTTAATGGGGTGTTTGGGGTTAATTTGAGGCAGTTGTGGTTAATGGTGTGTTTAGGGTTAATTTAGGGGCTGTTGTGGTTGACAGGGTCTTTAGGGTTAATTTAGGGGATGCTGTGGTTAATGGGGTGTTTAGGGTTAATTTAGGGGCAGTTATGGTTAATGGGGTGTTTAGGGTTAATTTAGGGTAGTTGTTTTGATGGGGTATTTAGAGTTAATTTAGGGGCAGTTATGGTTAATGGGGTGTTTAGGGTTAATTTAATGATGAGGACTGAGGGTTAATTTGATTAATTTAATAAAGTTAACTTAAGGTGCAGTTAGAGATAAAGGGGGGCAGACTAAAGGGAATCTAAATCCTGGGGGCCATGAAGATTAACCCAGCACTTATTTATAAAAGTATGGTGTCAGTGTGCTGTGAACAGGTCTGTGACTCTATGAGGGGACTATGAGATATCTGGGGGGTATAAGGCATATCTGGGGAGGACGGAGTGACATATCTGGGGGTATAAGGCATATACGGTATATAAAGGCATATGTGGGGAGGACGGAGTGGTGTATCAGGGTGTATAAGGCATATCTGGGGCCACAGTGGCATATCTGGGGGTAGAGTGGAGTGGCATATGTGGGGAGGGCAGCGTGGCATGTCTGGGAGGCAGTGTGGCATGTCTGGGAAGGATGGAGTGGTGTATCAGGGGATATAAGGCGTATCAGGCACGGTGGCATATGTGGGGGTGGAGTGGTATATGTGGGAGGCAGCATGGAGTGGTATATGTGGGAGGCAGCGTGGAGTGGTATATGTGGGAGGCAGCGTGGAGTGGCATATGTGGGAGGCAGCGTGGAGTGGCATATGTGGGAGGCAGCGTGGAGTGGCATATGTGGGAGGCAGCGTGGAGTGTGCATTTTATCAAAGTTTTTTATTCTGCTGTTTGTATTTAACATCATTTGTTTATTAAATTTATTTTAAATGAAAAATTTACATTAATTTTTTTTATCTGATTAATCGATTAATCGACAAAATAATCGGCCAACTAATCGATTATGAAAATAATCGTTAGTTGCAGCCCTAGTCACAACTGCCACTGCAAGTCATTTTGCCACTTGCAAGATGGCGTCGTGTCCTTAAAAATAACAAAGTTGGAAAAGTCTGCCAAAGTCATGCTGTGCCCCCCCATTTGAAGACTTTTTTTTTTTTGTAATAGACGCAGAGGAGAGAGAGAGATGCGCCGAACGGTCGATGAGGGATACGTTTTCATGTGTTGTTTATTTGATCTATCCCTTCAGTGCTGAGTTTACATGTGATTTCTAGTTGATCTATACCTGCAATGCTGGGTTTGTGTGTTCTGTTGGTTTATACCTGCAATGCTATGTTTCCATACATTATTTATGTATAACTGCAAATACAAGGGTTTTTTTTGTCTTATTCAAATCATGTGCTGTTTCCATGTGTTTATTTGATCTATACCTGAACTACAGGGTGTAAGTAAAAGAGCAGTATGGTTCATAGTGAATGAGGGGACAAATGGACTCTGGGGATAATTACAGGGGAGAGGACCTCTCAATGTCACGGTGCAGTCAGAAGGAGGGAAGACTGCACTGACTCTTACTGTCTTCCCCTGATCTGCAGTCAGTGTGGCAAATATATATTTTTTGTGTGGTAGCGAAGGGAGTGATTGCATGCAAGGGAGCGTTGAGCGTGGCCCAAGGAAATGCTTGGGTAGGGTCCAATTTTTTGACTATAAAATATATTGGCAACAGGGGCAAATATTATATATTTATATATATATTGGCAGCAGGGGCAAATATTTATATATGTTTTGGCAGCAGGGGCTAATATTTATTTATATATTGGCAACAGGGTCTAATATTTATATATATTGGCAGCGGGGTCTAATAATATATATTGGCTGCAGGAGCTAATATTGATATATATCGGAAGCAGGGACTAATAATATATATCGGCAGCAGGGGCTAATATTTATATATATATATATATATATTGGCAGCAGGGTCTAATTCTATATATTGGCTGCAGGGGCTAATATTAATAAAAATTGGCTGCAGGGGCTAATATTAATATATTTTCGGCAGGGGCTCATAATATATATCGGAAGCAGGGTGTAATAGTTCTGTATATCGGCAGCAGGGTCTAATATTTATATATATATATATCTATATATATATATATATTATATCTATATATATATATATCTATATATATATATATATTATATCTATATATATATATAGATATCTATATATATATATATCTATAGATCTATATCTATAGATATATATCTATAGATCTATATCTATAGATCTGTATATATATATATATATATATATATATATCTATATATATCTATATATATATATTGGCAGCAGGGGCTAATAATATATATTGGCAGCAGGGGCTAATATTAAAGAATGAAAAATAACTGCCAGTTCAGCTGTTATTTTGAAATCATATTTCAATCACGGTCTTTACTTCAAAGAGATAAGCACATATTATGTAGTTAAAAATGCACGTCTAACGCATATTATATATATATATATATATATATATATATATATATATATATATATATATATATATATATATATATATATATATATATATATATATATATATATATATATATACACCGTTTTATAATTGGCCCCACTACTTTGGAGCTGGAGACCCTGTAGAGAACTCTGGCTCTAAAGTTTATTATTATGAGCAAGTGCTAAAATTAGTGCTTTATCTTCCCAAAAATCTTGATATGGAAAGAGTTAAAGTAAAAGCATTTCAAATACCGAAAGGGTGTCTAATTTAAAAAAAAAAATGAATGGTTTGATGGGGTAAACGGGAGTGACCGGGCTCAAAGATAGGGCATAGGCACAGACTGACCAAAATGGGGGGGGCACACTTCCCAAATGTGGCCTTTTAGCCCCGAAACACCAGACAAACCCATGCATGGGTGGTATCACTGTACTAGAGAGATGCTGAACACATATTGGTATATGGTATTTTCAAGTGCTAGTATTTTAACCCTTTCCATGCATGAGATTCTACCACCAGTCTTTGCCAAAGTTTTTTTGTGTGTTTTTTCCACTGCTTACTTAAAATTAGTCACAATATCAAAACCACCCCATAAAAAGTATATGTTACTGAAAAGAAGACAACCCAGGGTATTTTACAAGGCTCATTTTGAAACCTTTCAAGCAGCTGCTTTATCTCCAATCACTTCCAAATTTAGCAATAAGGCAAACATGCATGTTGCTTTTCTGTTCTTGCCCAGAAAATAAGCAAGTGCAGAAAAAACACTATTTTATATAGTAGTAGTAGTAGTAGTATATAGCAGTATCCCCAAAGTTAGTTTGGCTTCTCCCCAATTCAAAATACCGCATGTACCGCAGAGAGATCTTCAATTCTCCCAATCTCCTCCACACGGAGCACCCAATCCCCGAGAGTCGGGAAGCAAGCCTTCTTCCAGAACAAGGGAATGTGGCTTTTGGCCGCATCTAGCACGTATCGGACAACAGAATTTTTGTACTGTGAAACAGAGCGTGCGGTATGGCGAAGCAGCATAGGTAGGGCCTGAAAGGGCGGAGGAGAATCCGAAAGCTCCCCAGAACCCACGTATCTCAGGGCAGTCCCCACCACACATGTAGCATAGTTCCCACATCGCCAGCATTTATCAGAAGTGTTTTGGAACATGAGGTGTAGCTTCTGAGGCATTCGATACCATTGTGTCAGAAGCTTGTAATTTGTTTATTGGGTCTTAGTCGCCCTGAAGCTTTTATGTGGGAAACCGAGACCTGTGAATCTCACAAAGGAAACCGGTTTCTGACTATAAGTAAGGATAATTATCTGTCCCAAATGGTACAGGACCCGACCAGAGGGGGCGCCCTACTGGACTTAATATTAACCAACAGACCTGACAGAGTAACTAATGTGCAGGTCAGGAACAAGAGAAAACCAATGTGGATAAATAAAAATGTAAAGGGGGCAATAAATTGCAAAAAAAGGCATTTAAGCTACTAAAACAGGAAGGCAGTGAGGAAGCACTAAAAAGCTAGCGGGAAAAAATTAAATATGTAAAAATCAGATAAAAGCAGCAAAAGTGGAGACAGAAAGACTCATTGCCAAAGAGAGTAAAACAAACCCCAAAATGTTCTTTAACTATATAAATAGTAAAAAGGTTAAAAATGAAAGCGTTGGCCTCTTAAAAAGTAATGAGGGAGAAGTTATAGACGGGGATCAGGAAAAAGCTAATCTATTAAATATATTCTTCTCTGCTGTATTCACAGAGGAAAATGAAATGCCAGGTAATATACAGCAGGATGAGATAAATGCCCCAGTACATGTCGCCTGTCTAACCCAGGAAGAAGTGCAGTGCCGCCTAAAAAAAAATCAAATTAGACAAATCACCAGGTCCAGATGGCATTCACCCCGCGTTCTAAGGGAGTTAAGTAATGTAATAGACAGACCCCTATTTCTAATATTCAAGGACTCTATGGTGACAGGGTCTGTTCCCCAGGACTGGCGCATAGCAAATGTTGTGCCAATATTCAAAAAGGGGACAAAAAGTGACCCGGGGAATTATAGGCCTGTTAGTTTAACTTCTGTTGTGTGTAAACTGTTTGAGGGTTTCCTAAGAGATGCTATTTTGGATGTCGTATATCTTGATTTTTCCAAAGCATTTGATACGGTGCCACATAAAAGGCTGGTACATAAAATGAGAATGCTTGGGCTGGGGGAGAATGTGTGTATGTGGCTCAGTGATAGGAAACAGAGGGTGGTTATTAATGGTACATACTCTGAGTGGGTGACTGTTGCTAGTGGGGTACCACAGGGGTCAGTTTTGGGTCTTATTCTTTTTAATATATTTATTAATGACCTTGTAGAGGGATTGTATAGTAAAGTATAAATGTATTAAATGGGAAAACACTGGGGACGACTGACATGGAAAAGGACTTAGGAGTTTTAGTTAACAGTAAATTTAACTGTAGCGACCAGTGTCAGGCAGCTGCTGCTAAGGCAAATAAAATCATGGGGTGCATCAAAAGGGGCATAGATGCCCACGACAAGGAAATAATTCTACCACTGTACAAGTCACTAGTCAGACCACACATGGAATACTGTGTACAGTACTGGGCACCAGTGTACAAGAAAGATATAGTGGAGCTGGAGAGGGTTCAAAGACGGGCAACCAGAGTAATAAGGGGAATGGGAGGACTACAGTACCCAGAAAGATTATCAGAATCAGGGTTATTTAGTTTGGGAAAAAAGACGGCTTAGGGGGGACTTAACCCCTTAACGTCCATTGCCGGGTCATGCAAAACGGTCACTTAACGACCTATGACGTGCCTGACATGTCATGAGACTTAAACAAGCTTAGAAAGTGATCAACGATCATAAAAATTATACAAAATTGTACACCTAATAGTATGCTCCCTGGTGCTTGGAAAGTCTGGAAAATCTATATAAATTAGGTATTTCTGAAATCAGGACACCTGAATTCATAAACTTGGAGGGGATTTTCCATCACTTTACCTAATTTTGTGAGGATTCAGAGGGAAAATGTAAAAAAAAAATTAGTTTATTTTTCTAATCTTCGCTAGTTTTTACTAAATTTCTCATTCTAAATTTTCAGCTAATCATCCAACTATGGTATCAAACGAAAGCTCTATCTCTCCTTGAAAAAACAATATATAGTTTACATGCGTACACTATTCACAGGAACAGAGAATAATCGCTAAACCGACATACCCCAAAAATGGCAAAATTGCTCTGGGCTTTGAGGTACCAAAAACCCCTGGGATTGAAGGGGTTAAGCAGATATTTTTTCTATTAAACAAACATGTATAGTCTATTCTCTTCTGTTTATTGCAGCCCATTTTGTGTGAGAGAGAGCAAGGTGAAATACAGTGTTGTAAATTTTAATATACTCACTGTCGAGGAAGAAGCCTGTGATGTGAACAACTAGGTATATCTGAAGACACTAGATCCAGCCATTTAGGGCTTTGTCTTTGGGAGTAAAATACCAAAGGGTATTATATACCCTTTATATATGAGTGTTATATATTCAAAATTTGCAAATAAACTACACTATAAGATTCCTGTTGTTCTTCTTCTTTTACAGAGAAGACATATACTATAGTGTCAGCTTTTTACAAAGATTAAGCGTAATTCTAGATATGCGCACCCTTACTAATGTTATAGATCTGTCACGTTTGGGGGTGAACTTGCGCTGTGTTCTATAGGGAGAGTGACAGGACAGTATGGCCCTATCTGTGACAGCTCATTTTACATTTAGTGCGTTAACCCCTTGTTGACAATTGAAGTGCCAGGACCGTCATGGCTTTAAAACGGATGCAGAAAGCGATCTACATTCGCTTTCCGCACCCAAAGGGTGTTGATGTAATGCCCCTCCCCAGAGCATCAACTTCAGCCAAACACCCGTTATAAAAGAGTTTAGGAGGCGATCAACAATCGCCTCCTAAACTTCAATGGTGTCGCTAAAATGCCTTGATAGCGAGGCATTCAGCGACATCGAGCGACATCGAACGACATCGAACACCCACCCCAGGATGTGCTGTGACCTCTCCATAGAGCGGGATAGGGTACACAAAAATAAAATCAGCCATTGTCACGAAGGGGTTAAGATAAATCCAGCACAAGCAACAACAAAGTTAGATAATATTATAGGTTACCTTGCAGTTTTGCTCTTCTGTGTCAACTGTAGATTTTGAACCGTCAGGATCTTGTGACAGTGATCGTTTAAAATGCATTCTTGAACCACAGCGAGAGTGAGCCTTTAAAAATTTCTGCGCTTCTGGCTTGGAAATTATTACATTCTCCTACAATTAATATCAATCAATACATTAGACAATTAGATCATTATTTATATAACATGATACATTTTAAAACACAAATCTCGCGTCATAAGCAGGCTGGCAATTGAAATGTAGCTGTGCTCAGTGCTGCAAAGTTTTACTACATAATATATCATTGTATATAATATACGATCTTCTCCGGTTCCAAGGTACAAAATATAGAACATATATCCACTACAGGTTTTAACATAGTACCTTCTATAGGGTCTCCATGCACAAGACTCACACCCTTCTCTCTCTCCCCCAACCAGACACCCAAATACCTTTAGAGAGGTATTTTATATCTTGCAGGAAATGGGGAAAGCTATATTCCTGTGGGCTGTAATTGCAATATTTATAATTTCTAGCAGGAGATAGAGAGTGCTCCAGCCTTTGGCTTACTATATGAACATTACACCCATTACACTGTTATGATACTCTAAAGACATGGCTGAATGAGTTTGGTGTGGAAGAACTTGACTCGCCTTACATTCGAGGTCATCTTATAATTGGACGTCAAATAGAGGTCTGACTATAAGACTTAGATCCAGATCCCCCCGGAGCGCTGCTGGGGACCTGGATCCTCCTCTCTGGCAACCTCCGCTGCTGCCGGCACTTCCTCCGAGGCTTCTATGATCGAGCGCTGGCATGACCTTCCGATGCTCCACCATAGAAGTGGAGGTTGTCTGCGTGCATAGTGCAGCCATTCGCTGGCTGCCAGAGAGAAGGATCCCCGCAGAGCTGCAGGAGACCTGGATTCTCCTCTCTGGCAGCAGGTGAACGTCTGCGCGACAACCTCCGCTTCCGCACGGCACTTCCACTGGGGCTTCTATGATGGAGCACATGATGTTTTTTTCCTATAGGGTAGCCTTATATTCGGGCCTTTTCTTTTTTTTTTCTAAATTAATATTCCATTTTTGGGCGTCATCTTATAATCATACCTGGGAACTCTCCGGGTTTGACTCGGAGATTGCTGGGTGAGCACTGCTTCTCCGGTTCTCTGGGTCAAGACCCGAATCTACCGGGTCACTGGGTCTTGACACGCCCACTCTACGCCCATTTTTCCTTTAAATAGGGACCACCCACCGACATCAGCGGGAACTCCCACTGACGTCAGCGGGCAGTCCTGGTCGCGTCCCACAAGGGAAGGCTCCGGGTAGCTGGAGCCCAGAAGTTCCCAGGTATGCTTATAATCAGGGTCGTTTTATAATCCAGCAAATGCAGTAAAATTAGATTTTGTAATGACACTAGTATTTAATCTTTTCTTTGTCAAATATGAACAATTCTTCTACCCGACCTTTAAGTGCTCCAATATTTTTTATTTATATATTTGAACATGTTTACTAAAGGGTACATTTATTGAAAAAATGAAATCTTCAACACAAGCACAGAATCGTAAGTAGCATAAATTTAAAATGAATTAAAATCCGTCCAACCTCATTAGTATAAAAATGTAGAAATGTGGAATAATGTAGTATTATTCTAATCAACGTATATTCTACTTTGATTCTAATTTGCCAGATGTGCCAACTTTACCTGAAGCTGTTTATTAAGTTTGGATTCCACATTCTCATATTTGTGTGATTTCCAAAGTGCTTTAACAGGCTTAGGACCCAATTGTTCTTTCTCCATTTCTTTCTCTCTGCATCTTTTCTGGATTTCTCTTAACCTTCTGATATTCTCTTTCTCGTGGTCCTTGACCTTTTCTGGTGGTTATAATATAAGGGTATTAAAAACCTGATAAACATATTCAGAATAAAAAGAGCCAACATAATAGCATCAAACTATTCCAGCCATTACATACCTGAGGTCTAGTGAGAGCATTGTAAATTTAAATATTCCATTCCTAATGCTTTATCAAAGTTTTCTTAACATAGTGAAAAAAAGTAAATCATGTCTAAGACAGGTACGTTGTAGATGCTTTGGGGCAATTCTGATTTGTGGTGTTAATTTTTTTGTAAATATATGTTTTATTGTTTTATCACAACAACAGAACAGGAGATAAGTGGGGAAGGGAAGACAAAGGGGGAAAAAAGGGGTCCATAAATCCACCGAATACAGGCAGATATATAGCCCAACGCAGTGGGCCAACATAGTCGAACACAGGGCATATACAGCGGTAAGAATAAAGCAGGTAGAATAACACATTGCGTACCACATTGACATACCAAAAGTAAGGCATCAAAAATCGTGTAAGCATAGATCCGCCCAGGCATAAACTGAAGGTCGAATAGGGGGCCTCAGGGGCCGATCAAAATAGGACATGATGGGGGTAAGTGTGGAGGCTCAGAGATGCAACATCCCTGACATAACAAGGGAAGGACACGGGGAAGGATGGCACACAAGAGGGAGAAGAGAAGATAAACAGGAAGGAGAGAGAGAAGAAAGAAAGAAAGAAAGAAAGGAGAAAAAAGAAAAAAAAAAGAAAAAAAGGGGAGGGGGTGCTCCCAGAAACCAGCACAGCTCCCCACCCCGGAAGCGACCCCTCACACCTGCAACAGGGCCCGAACGTCGGAGCTCCCAATATATTCCATCCAATAATACCACGTCTTCCGATACCTCTCACTTTGATCATCAGAGGACATGGCCAACTCCTCCAGAGACCTGATATGTTCCACTTTCAGGATCCACTCCCGAAACGAAGGTGGCAGAGGATCCTTCCAGTGAAGCGGGATTAAGGCTTTCGCTGCGTTTAGAAGGTGAGGCACTATCGACTTCCTATAGCTAGAGACCGATTGGTCAGTATGATGCAAAAGGAAAAAAAGCAGGCGAAAACGGTACCTGACGGTACACACACCTCCAACACGTATCTGGCACATCTGGGAAGGCAGCATGGAGAACGTCAGGGGACCTATACCAGCGGGTCAGGAGTTTGTACGAGGTTTCTTGCAGCTTAGTACTGCGTGAGCTTTTATGGGTGAGGAGAAAAATTTTGTCCCAGTCTTTCGAGCTTAAAGAGACCTGCAGTAGCTGCTCCCAGAAGCCTTGAAAACGTAGCGGGACAGTGAGTTGCGTCCGTAAAAGAAGTTGATATAATATCGAAACACCATGCAGAGGGAGGGATGGTCCAGTGCATAAGAGCTCAAAATTAGTAAGAGCACGCGTCATGGTATGTTTGCGAGCCGATTTAGAGAAGAAACTCAGCAATTGACAGTAGTGAAATTTATCGAGAGTGGTTGGCGGCCTGCTTGGTATAATCGTATCTAATGGTCTCAACCTGCAATCAAGTAAGAATTTGGAAATTGGAGCTCTGTCCGTCAACATGGTAGACAAAAAAGGGCCAGCAACCTGTCCCTGCGGGAAGTCAGGATTATTTCTAATGGGCGTCAGGGGTGAGGGATACGTCGTCAGAGAGTGCGATAAATGCAGCGAGTGTAGCGTGAGAAGCGTAGCCTTCACAAACGGGTGGGGGCGGGCGAAAGCTCGGGAGTGGTGACGCGGCAACCACAAGAGATGGTGCAGGGGCACAGAAATCGCCTGGGCCTCATTACCAACCCACAATTTATGTGCAGGACCATGGGACCACTCCAAGGCTCGCAAAAGGTGGCAAGCCTGAAAGTACAGGCGGGGGTCCGGCAGACCCGCGCCTCCACTTAATTTAGGCCTGCATAAGGTCGCAAACTGGATTCGGGGGCGCCCTCGAGACCATATGAAGCGCAGAAACATGGAACGTACCAAAGCGAAAAAGGCCCGGGGGATCTCTATCGGGAGAGACTGGAATAAAAATAAAAGCTTGGGCAATATAGCCATCTTGAGCGTGGCAATTCTCCCAAACCATGAAATATGTTGAGGGGACCATGCGTTGAGGTCCTTCTGAATAGTAGACAACAAGGGAGGGAAATTATGGCGGTAAAGCTCCGACAGGTCTCGCGTAAGCCAGACACCCAAATACCTCTGCTTCTCCCCACACCATTTGAAGGGGAAGCTAGAACGCAAATGCAGCGTAGCCACATTAAGGTTCAGGATCTCAGATTTGAATTATTAATTTTGAGATTAGCCAAATCCCCGTATTCTTTGAACTCGTTAGCGTTAGCCGTGGTTGCGTGACAACAAAGAGTAAGTCGTCGGCATAACCCAGGACCTTGTGCATTGTGGTGTTAATTTTGTGTATTGACCAAGCAGGGAAACAGAAAAAAATCTTAATCAAAGGACCACATTTGCTCGATTATAAGACAACGATAAGATGACCCCCAACATTTGAATATTAATTTAGGGGGGGGGGAAGGCTGAATATAAGACTACCCTATTGGAAAGGTTTTATTAGTAAATATTTATTCACATGTAAACTTTTTTCATATTTAATAAAAACTATGATTGAGAAAAATGACTTTTTTGTTTTTGTTTTTCTGGATTTTCTTTTAGTTGCCAACCTGCCCCCCAGTTAATGCCTTCCCTGATATGCCTCCCAGAAACGCTTTACGCTCCCCATATGCCATTCTGACCCCAGATATGCTTTATACCTCCCTATATGCCACTCTGCCTCGCTGATATGCCTTATATCCCCTATATGCCACTCTGCCTCCACAAATGCCTTATACCCCCCCATTTGACACTCTGCCCTACACCCCTGACTTACCGATGCATCCCTTGACTTGTCCCCCGTGCTTCAGACTCCCTGGCGTCTAGTGGGGGCAGCCGATGGACGTCTGCGCAATGTGCATAGAAAACCTTCGCTGCCCATTAGTTCCACCAAGGCTTCTATGACCGAGCACCGGAAGGTCATGTTACGCTGGTGACATGATGGAGCACCGGAAGGACATGTGACGCCAGCGCTGCGTCTTCTAAGCCCCAGAGGAAGTGTCGGCAGCAGTGGAGGTTGCCAGAGAGGAGGATCCAGGTCCCCAGTAGCTCTCGAGCAAATACGGTAATATTTGGTGTGACCACCTTTTGCCCTTAAAACAGCATCAATCCTTCTAGGTACACTTGCTCAAATTTGTGGGGGCATATAGTTAGGTGTATTATTAAACAAATATACCAAATAGGTGGTAATGATCATCAATTTAACCCCTTAAGGACCAGGCTGTTTTTTTATTTTTCTACCCTTCCTGAAAAGGAAAGAAAATGTAATTTTATTCTATCTTATTGGGGTTTTTTTCATCATAAGGTGGTCTTTCTTCTAATGCCATTTTTTATCATATCATCTAATTTACTACAAACAAATTAAAATATGGTGAAAATTTGAAAAAAGCACATATGCTATTTGGGACATCTTTGAACCTGGCCCTTTCCATTTTACTCCATCAAACCATATATTTTTGAAAACTACCACCAAAGGTATTTCAAATGCTGGTATTTTAACCCTTACCATGCACTAATTCTACTACCACCCTTTGTCAAACTTTGTGGTAGTAATTAATTTTGTGGGTTTTTTTCACATAATGTAATTGAAGTATAAATTTACGGCTCCTGAAATATGTGTTCAACAACATCTCCCGAGTGCAACGATATCACCCATGCATGAGTTTGTCAGGTTATCGGGGGCTAAAATGCCACTTCAGGTTTTCAACTTAGACTTTTGACATGTGGTCCTTCTGCCCCCAAGTCCTAATTGGGCCAGCTATGAAGCGGGCCAATTCAATTTATCCCATCAAACCAGATATTTATGAAAACTAGACACCTCAAAGTATTTCAGCCCTTTCCATCCACGCATTCTACCAATAGCCTTTGCCAAAGTTTGTGGTAGTATTTTTTTTTCACACAAATTGTACTTCAGGTATGAATTTATAGGTCCTGGCATATGTCACTGTCAAACAACCCCTCAATATGTGTTCAGTAACATCTCCTGAGTACAGTGATAGTACCCATTCACGGGATTGTTTGGGGGCTAAAATGCCACTTTTGGGAGGAGTGCATTTTTCAATTTAGAATTTTACCATCTGGTCATCCTGCTTTCTTGGCCACAGTGAGCTAGTGATTCTGTATCTTCCAGACAGATGTATATAGATATAGATTAGCCCATATTTTAGTCATGTATTTTTATGTCCTCAATAGATGCTGGGCCTTGGTTGGGGAAGATGGGATCCTTGGGAAACCATAATATGTTGAGTGAGGGGTGAATTATTGTTCTACTGGGTTATTAAACTACATATTTCCTCCTTGTATGATGGAGGCTCAGGCTTATGCAGGGCACCTGGTGTACTCCTCTTACGTTTACCTCCTGGTATGAAGTAATTCTCAGGATAACAATATTTTATAATCCAGACATATTATTAATATTTATTAAATAAAAAGAATATATTAAATAAATAAAATAAATAAATTAGTCCCTTTTTTCCAGTGTTCAATAATTCATCATCAAGTTAATCAAGGCATTTACATCATGATAATAGTTAACCAGGAGAATTCTAAATCATTTTTTTATATTGTCCTTAAGTGGGGAAGAGATTAATTTGCAGTAAAGCTATGCAAGTTCCACCTTTCCCTTATTTCTGAAGATACTTCATACGTAGAATTAAATAGGTCAGTCAATCAATAAGCAGTAATTAATCAACATAAGTCAAAATCAAGAAGTGTTTAAATGAATTATACTGATTCAATTTTATTGAGTGGGAGACAAATCAGTTGTAGTAAAGCTTAAGCAGCTGAGCAGGAGTCCAGATAAAAGCCCAATATAACATATTCGTATTAAACTTTATACTGTAGTGCTTTCTTCAGTCAAGAATATTCAATCAGTCAAATATATTCAGAATTTAACACGCCGTTAATAGCTTAGATTATTTGACGTGAAATGCTTCCTGTGTAGCTGAGACTTAATTATATTCTTAGCCAAAATCACAGAGATGCAAAGAAATAGTGTTAGTAATTTAAAAAAATGATAAAAAGGTTTTGTGCCGTGTTAGCCGTTGAGAAAACAGGAGAAAAGTATAGTTAAAATGATAACATTCATTGGCTAACTGAGAGTTTAATTGTGAGCTTTCTAGACCAAGTTGTTAGGTCCCTTCCTCATGCATTAATGAAGCTTAACAGACTTTTCTAAATACAAAAGCACAATTCACAAGTTAACAAAGACTTTAGATAAACACAGAGGTATTGGGGGATTTGTTCAGCAGTAAATTAGCTGGACTAGCAGAGATCCAATGGACAGATATGGTTCAATCAAAGCATCCTTGGTCAGTTTACTCTGGTTAGAGGGGCCATAAAACCATTTGCCATATGCCAGATCCATGAAGGTGTCAAATGTTCCCAGGAATAAGTTTTTTGTCTCCCAGAGGGAAAGAAAAATATGGGAGGTCAAACTAAACCCTTTTATTAACCTACTCACTGGCCTCAATAGAGGCAGAGAATTCATCTCCCATTATAACATTACAACCCATTAATCCTCTCACAATTCGAATGATAACCGCATCTGTTCAGATCCTATGGACCGAGATAAACACCTCCAGAATCTCAGGGAGGAATTCATCAACCATGGGTACAGTATACAAATCACAGACTCCCAAATACAGAAAGCTATCAATATCCCCAGAAAACCTCCTGAGATACCGGCAGCCACAAAAAAGATCGATACAATCCATAAATGGAAGCTCTGCGCAAGATCTCAAAGGAATTACAAGAAATCTTGCACACTGATGAAAGACTTCGGACAACATTCCCACATCCCCCACTGCTTTCATTCAAACAGCCTCCCAATCTCAAACAATGTATAGTGAAGAGCACCCTTCACAGGCGAACAGCAAATGGTACCTCTCCCTGCCAACAAAAGAGATAAAAGATGAGAGTTGGTACCGTGTTAGCTGTAGAATTACAGGAGACAAGTGGAGTTTGAATGATACCTTTATTGGCTAACCGAGTAAATATAGATTGCAAGCTTTCAAGACCTCTTAGGTCCCTTCATCAGGCATGTTATACAACAATGTGAAATACCTCTCTCTAAGTATCAGTCAAATAACATGGTTAAGAATGGGAAGCAGATAACATCAAAATGTCTAAGGCAAGGTTCTTTGATCAGTTTTATGGAGTCATAAAAGGAGGTATTCACAACTCTAATGGGGTCAGGTTGTGTGCATGTCTGGTTTGTTAATCTACAAAGTGATTAGGGCTGCAACTAACGATTATTTTAATAATCGATTAGTTGGCCGATTATTTTTTCGATTAATCGATTAATCGGATAAAAAAATACATTATTTTAAATTGAAGAAAAATTGCAATAAAAAACGTACAATTTACACTTTCATCTCTTTATTGCAATGGCCTCTCTCTATTCACCTTCTTATTTTACTGACATAATAATAAAAGCTACAAGAACCCAAACACAGTGTTTCTCAAACTAGGTTTTAATACAAAGTTATTAGTAAATATTAATTCATATGTTAACTATTTTTCATATTTAAATAAAAAAAAATGTATTTACCAAACTGCCCCCGGTTATGCACATCTGACCCCCAGCTTGCCACTCTGCCCCCATATATGCCTTATACCTTTTATATGCCAGATTCCACTGTGCCCCCTGATATGCCACTATGCCCCTGATATGCCTTATACTCCTTATATGCCAGTGATATGCAACTGAGCCCCCTGATATACCTTTTACCCCCTGATATGCCTAATATCGATATGCCTTATACCCCCTATATGCCCTGAAATTCATAATACCCCCCCATACACCACTATAACTCACCCATACACCACTCTGCCTCCTCCCCCTCCCATACACCACTCTGGCTCCTCCCCCTCCCATACACCACTCTGGCTCCTCCCCCTCCCATACACCACTCTGGCTCCTCCCCCTCCCTTACATCACTTTGGCTCCTCCCCTCCCATACATCACTTTGCCTCCTCCCCCTCCCATACTCCACTCTGCCTCCTCCCCCTCCCATACTCCACTCTGCCTCCTCCCCCTCCCATACTCCACTCTGCCTCTTCCCCTCCCATACATCACTTTGGCTCCTCCCCCTCCCATACTCCACTCTGCCCCCTCCCATACACCACTCAGGCTCCTCCCATACTCCACTCTGCCTCCTCCCCCTCCCATACATCACTTTGGCTCCTCCCCCTCCCATACACTTTGCCTCCTCCCCCCTCCCATACTCCACTCTGCCTCCTGTGAACCTCCGTTGCTGACAAGACACCAGGGAGCCGGGTAGAGAGGCAGAGTGGCGTATGGGAGGGGGAGGAGCCAGAGTGGTGTATGGGAGGGTGGCTCCCATACACCCCTCTGACTCCTCCCCCCTCCCATACATCACTCTGCCTCTTCTACCCGGCTCCGTTACTGACAGGCACTTTCACTGCAGCTTCATAGAAGCCTCAGTGTAAGTGAAGGGCAGTAACGGAGTCTGTCTGTGCGATGCAGACCCTCACCGGATGACAGAGAGGATGATTCTCTGTCAGCCGGTGGGGGTCTGCATCGCACAGACTCCGTTACTCACCATCACTTACACTGAGGCTTCTATGAAGCTGCAGGGAAAGTGCCTGTCAGTAATGGAGCCGGGTAGAGAGGCAGAGCAGTGTATGGGAGGGGGGAGAGGAGGCAGATGGGAGGGGGGAGAGAGACGGAAGTGAGAGAGACCGGCCGACAGTGAGGGGAATCCAGGTCTCCTGCAGCGTTGCGGGGGATCTGGATTCTGGTGTTATAATCCGATCTCTGTTTGAGGTCGGATTATATAAGGAGAGGAGTTTTTCACAGCATTTGCTCCGAAAAAAAACTCTTTTTATAAATCGATAAAAATCTATTCGATTAATCGATAAAGTGATAATTGGATATACATTCCCATCCCGGTTGAGGCCAGCATTTAAAGAGTTAAATATGAGTATTAATTTAACCTCCCATATTTTTCTCTCCCTCTGAGTTTTGAACAGTCCCATTAATACAGCCAGTCTGATGTCTCTGATACTATGTCCATTTTGGCAAAAATGTTCTCCCACTAGTGTCTCTGCTCTCTTGTTGTTGATGTTGAATCTGTGTGAATTAAACATTTTATGCAGTGGCTGGCATGTTTCACCCACAAAGAGGGCACTTGGACACATAATAAGGTAAACCACATTAGAAGAATTGCAGGAGAAGGCACCATTGATCTTATGGTATGTATTTGAATTTAGTATAGGCACCATGTCCACAGTGTGGATGTGTGTGCATGTTTTACACCTTCCTTGTGGGCACTCCTGGTTAACAGTTGTTTAAGATTGGGGGGCTGTCTGAGGGAAAGTAGGGGAGGCTGTCATCGGTGTGTAGTGTTGCTTGAAGTTCTTTAGATATTTTGCGTAGAGCTTCTACTTGGGGGTGGAAAGTGACAACCAGAGGCAAACGGGTTCCATTATGATGTTCTTTGTATTTTAGTATTTTTTTTCTGGGAATGTTGGTGGCTTTCTGTATCTGGTTGCCAATTATCCAGGCATTGTAGCCCTGGTTCATAAAGTCCCCCCTTAGTTTCCGGAGCTGTTTGTCATGATCTGCTGTATCAGAACAGATGCGGTTGTATCTTATGGCCTGGCTGTATATGATAAAGTTTTTTGTATGTTTAGGGTGGAAGCTGTTGTTTTTAAGGTAAGTTGGTCTGTCTGTTGGTTTGTGATACAGGGATGTGTGGATGGAATTGTTCCTAATGCTGATGGTGGTGTCCAGGAAGTTTATTTCTGTGGGTGAGTGGCTGATTGTGAGGTTGATGTTGGGGTGGAATGCGTTGTAGTTCTCATGGAAGGTGAGAAGTTCCTCTTTGCTGGCGGTCCAGATGATTAGAATATCATCTATATAGCGAAGGTACACCAGGGGGTTTGTTTGGCAGGTGGATATGAAATCTTCTTCTAATTTTGCGATAAAAAGGTTGGCGTATTGTGGCGCCATTCGAGTACCCATCGCAGTCCCAGTTTTCTGGATGTAGAGGTCCTGTATATAAGTATAAATTGAATGAGCTGTTTAACTGATTCAGTGTCCATATTGTGTCGGTTGATGTATTCCTGGCATGCTGCTATGCCATCTCTGTGTAGGATGTTAGTATATAGGGATAAACATCCATGGTGGCCAGGAGAGTGTTCTGTGGGAGTGGGGCCAAGTCAGCCAGTTTGTTTAACCCCTTAACGACAATCCCCGTACATGTACGGGGTTGCCGTGCAACGGGTTAACGACAATGCCCGTACATGTACGGGCTGCCGTTAAATAGCTGCATCGCCGCGATCGCGGCGTTTTCGCCGCGATCGGCGGCTTTGCAGCATCCACGGAAGCCTCACAAGTGAGGCTGACCGTGGATTCGGGGAGGGCAGCCCTCGGCAGCCCTCCCCGGAAGAAAAATGGCCGCCGCCGCACCGATCATGAAAGATCGCGGCGGCGCCCGGCTAAAACAGCTTAGGAAGCGATCTGAATCGCTTCCTAAGCATAAATGGTGTTACTGACATGCCTCGATATCGAGGCATGTCAGTAACACTACCCCCCTACCCCGATCACCTTGTGATTGCTCCGAGGAGCAACCACAAGTGCCATCCTGTAAATGACGTTGCCGTCATTCACAGGATGGCATCAACAATAGAAATGAGTTCATAGAGGGTCTATCCAGACCCTCTTGTGAACTCTCGAGCTCCTCCTGCAGGTTGAATGCAGGTACTGCATCCAACCATGCAAGGTCAATGGAGCCCAGCTCACTAATGAGTGATTAGTAAAAAAAAAAAAAAAAAAAAAAAAAATTAAAAAAAAATTAAAAAAAAATTTTTTTAAAAAATGTTTAAAAAAAATAAAAATAATATGGTAACATATACAAATCCCCAGTCACCAAAAAAAAAAAATTAATAAGCAAGTCCTAAAATTCTTTATCTTTACAAAAATTCCAGCATGGAAAGAGTTAAAAATATTGGCATTACAAATGCCCATAGGGTGTCTCGTATTAAAAAATGCATGAGTGGATGGGATAAATTGAATTGGCCGGGTTCAAAGGTGTCCCAAATATGGGACATGGGGGCAGTAGGATCAGATGTCTAAATGGCCAAAAAATACACACCTCACAAAGGCGGCCTTTTACCTCCCAAATAACCCAACAAACCCATGCATGTGTGGTATCACTGCGCTCAGGAGATGTTACTGAACGCATATTGGGGTGTTGTGTGACATGGACATATACCAGGAGCGATAAATTTATACCTGAAGTACAACGTGTGTGAAAAAAATACAAAAAAATTTACTATCATAAAGTTTCACAAAGGCTGGTGGTAAAATTAGTGCATGGAAAAGGTTAAATTACCAGCATGTGAAATACCTTGGGGTGTCTAGTTTTTAAAAATATATGACTTGATGGGGTAAATTGCATTGGCCGGCTTCAAAGATACCCGAAATGGCACATGGGGGGAAGAATTACCAGATTTGGAAAAAAAGGTTTTGAAATAGCAAAACGCTACCTGTACTTATTGCCCCATAACGTGCAGAAAAAAGCAAAAAAACATAAAAACATTGGGTATTTCTAAACTCAGGACAAATAGTAGAATCTATTTAGCATGTTTTTTCATTCGTTTTTGCAGATGAGTAAAAGTTTTTTGTTTAAAAAGTGAGAAAAAGTAATTTTTTAACAAAAAATCCCCATATTTTATCATTTTTTTTATAGTAAATTAGATGATATGATAAAATTAATGGTATCTAAAGAAAGCCCTGTTTGTCCTGAAAAAAACAATATATAATATGTGTGGGAGCACGAAATGAGAAAGAAGAAAATCACAGCTAAACAGGAACACCGAAAAATGTTAAAATAGCCATTGTCCCACAATATACTACGAGTAATAACCCCTATTGTCCTTAAGGGGTTAAGAGGTCTGTGGTGTCCTGAAGGAAGGTGGGTGTTTGTTTTACTAGTGGTTGCAGGGTGTTTTCAATCCAGCCAGATATATTCTCTGTCAGTGTACCGAGAACTACAACGTATTAGACCCCAACATCAACATCACAATCCAGAAAACTGGGACTGCTATGGGTACTCGAATGGCATCACAATACGCCAACCTTTTTATGGCAAAATTAGAAGAAGATTTCATATCCACCTGCCAAACAAAACCCCTGTTGTACCTTCGCTATATAGATTATATTCTTATCTGGACCGCCAGCAAACAGGAACTTCTCACCTTCCACGAGAACTACAACACTACTTAAAGAGATGTGAGACCTGTGCACACATCCTTCCCACTGATGAAATACAGATACCAGGCTCACACTTACACCACAAAATCAATGGCTGCTTTACATGCAAATCATCCAACGTGGTGTACCTCATCATGTGTGCTAGATGTCCAACAGCGATGTACGTGGGGGAAACAGGCCAAGCATTACACAAACGGTTTAATTCCCACAGACATACCATCAAACAGAAAAAAATAGATACACCTGTTAGAGAACATTTCTGTCAGCCTGGGTACAGCATTTGGGATGTGAAGCTGTCAGTACTGATGGGATAGTTCCGCACCCAGAGGGAGAGACAAATATGGGAGGTGAAACTAATATACCGTTTAAATACCCTACTCACTGGCCTCAATAGAGACAGAATTCATCTCCCATTATAACATTACAACCCATTAATCCTCTCACAATTCGAATTAAGTACAAACAAATTATTCCTGGGAACATTTGACACCTTCATGGATCTGACATATGCCAAATGGTTTTATGGCCCCAGGGAGTAAACTGACCAAGGATGCTTTAATTGAACCATATCTGTCCATTGGATCTTTGCTAATCCAGCTAATTTACTGCTTAACAAATTCCCCAATACCTCTGTGTTTATCTAAAGTCTTTGTTAACGTGTGAATTGTGCTTTTGGATTTAGAAAAGTCTGTGCTAGCTTCATTAATGCCTGAGGAAGGGACCTAACAACTTGGTCTCAAAAGCTCGCAATTAAACTCTCAGCCAATAAATGGTATCATTTTAACTATACTTTTCTCCTTTTATTTAAAAAAGAAATTAGTAATGTAATATAAAATACCTTTTTATTGAACATTCCATGTTCGACAGTATAAGCCTTCCTTTTGTCAAGATAAACATCTAAGTGAGACATGGGCAGCAGTATAGGGGTTAAGAAGCAGGATAGAGACTGATGAGGTACAGGTCATAGCAGTTTGTTGTAAATTAGTTTAACCAGTGTAGAGGCGGTAAGGGGAGTGAGGGTAATTATGGCATTGCTAAAAAAAAAACAAAAAAAAAAAAAACCTCATACACCTCATAAACCTCATATACATCTCTTTAGATAAATAAACCAAGTTAGGCCTGTAACATGAGGATAATGCATAAATTAGAGTAAAATCACAGAAAATGTGACAGGAATACTATTTCCATGTTTAATCAGGTGTCTTTAGTGTTGAAATGCTTAATCATCTTTATTTCAAAATGTTTTTGGCTTGTGTGTTTACAAAGTTCCACTTCAGTACTTTTATCCTGAGGTCCTTAACCCCTTAAGGACCGGGCTCGTTTTTTCTTTTTGTACCCTGTGGGACCGAGGCTGTTTTAATACTTTTGTGATGCTTGTGTTCAGCTGTAATTTTCTCCTCACCCATTTAGTGTACCCACATAAGTTATATATTGTTTTTTTTCAGGACAAGATGGGCTTTCTTCAGATACCATTATTTTGATCGTATCATCTTATTTACTATAAAAAAATAAAAAAAAACATGGTGAAAAATTGAAAAAAAAAACAAATTTTATGACTTTTATTTGAAAAATCTTTTACTCACCTATAAAAGCAAGTAAAAAAACTAGCTAAATAGATTCTACTACTTGTCCTGAGTTTAGGTATATGTCACTGTCAAACAACTCCCCAATATGTGTTCAGGAACATCTCCTGAGTACAGCGATACCCCACATGCATGGGTTTGTCAGGTTGTTTGGCTGGTAAAAGGCTACTTTTGGGGCATGCGTAATTCAGATGGTCATTTGGTCATTCTGCCTCCATCTCCTCTTTGGAATATCTTTGAAGCCGGTTAACTCAATTTAACCCCGTCAAACCATATATTTTTGAAAACTAGACAGCCCAGGGTATTCCAAATGCTGTTATTTTAACCCTTTCCATGCACCAATTATACAACTACACTTTATTAAACTTTGTAATAGTAATTTGTTTTATTTTTTTTTTCACACAAATTGTTCTTTAGTTATAGATATACAGGTTCTGGTATATGTCACTGTCAAACAACACCCCAATGTGTGTTCAGGAACATCTCCTGAGTACAGCGATACCCCACATGCATGGGTTTGTCGTGTTGTTTGAGATTTAAAATGCCACATTTGGGAAGTGCGCTTTTTTTCTCCGTTTTGGTCAGTCTGTACCTATGCCCTATCTTTGAGCTCGGCCACTCCAATTTACCCCATCAGCCATTTTTTTTTATATTAGACACCCCTTGGGTATTTGAAGTGCTTTTATTTTAACTCTTTGTTGAGATTTTTGAGAAATTTTAGCACTTGCTCAAAATAATAAAATAATAATAATACATTTTTTATTTTATTTTTTTAATACTTTTTTTTATATTTTTTTTATACATTTTGCTGGCACTGGATGGTTCATCTAGTGACATCACTGCATAATTATTTTTAAATGTTAGCACATTTTTTTCCCATTTTCTTTTTTGTTTTTTTATTATTTTTTGAATATTTTACTAATCACATTGTGATTAGAAAGCTAGGCTCCATTGACTTGCATGGTTGAATGCAGTACCTGTATTCAACCTGCAAGTGGAGCCAGAGTTCTCTAGACGGTCTGGAGACCGTCTAGCGAACTCTTTCATCTTTATTGTTTTTTTTTTCCCGGGCGCCGCCATCTTGCTGAGGGCGAAGATCACCGGCAGATGCGGCTGTGACCGCTCTCCGGAGCGGTCACAGCCCATCCAGAGGTAAGTGTTTGGTGTTGCTGGATGCCTCTTGATCGAGGCATTACAGCGACACCATTTAAGTTTAGGAGGCGATCGTTGATCGCCTCCTAAACGCTTTTAAAACGGGCGCCCGCCGCCATACAATGTATGGCGGCTGTTGACGCCCCGTGGAGGGGCCAGACATGGCCCCCGATGCCGATCTCGGCCTTGCTGAATGCCTCGACATCGAGGCATTACAGTAAAGCCGTTTAAGCGAAGAAAGTGATCGTTGATCACTTTCTAAGCTTATTTAATTTTTTGACGGTTCAGGACCGTCAAAGGTCATTAAGTGACCGTTTTTCCATGATGGTCCTGAACCGGCAAAGGTCGTTAAGGGGTTAATGGAGTGGTGCCCCTTGGTGTATTGGTGGCAGACCAGGGTGCAGTTGTTGTAGAGAGAGAGTGTATATGTAAGTCCATCCTTAGTCTCAGTTTCTGATCATGTACTCAACATTAGCAGATGTATGTACATGTGTATGATACCTTGATATTGTATGTTTTGTTGTTGTGATGGGCAGTATTCCCATTACATATGGGTTTGCATAGCTAATAGCAAGATATATTGCATAGTTTGGTACCGGACTCAATAATATTTTGTACACTCTGCAATTTCGCAGAGGTGGAATATTTATTTTAGCGCTGTATCCTGTCAGTAGTGGCTGTAAATCCTTATAAACTTTGCAGATTCCCTCTAGTGTAGGTTTGTATGTAGCCACTAATGGGATACATATAATGGTATCAGTAGCAGTGATACAGTTTGTGTAAGTCAAAGAATCTCAGTTCTAAGAAAGCCATAACGAGATTAGCATATTGTGGTGCCATCTTTGTGCAGTTCCCATCAACTGAATGTAGAAATTTTGGTTAAAAGCAAAGTAATTATGAATTAATTTAATTAAGTTACTGCTTCAGGGCTATACAATTGTTTTGGGAATACAAAGGTTTGTCTTTGATAACGCTAGTTGTTTTATGGACAAAGGGTTTTAACCCCCTTCGCAGACCAGCACATACATCCCCCCCCCCGAGCCTTCGATCACTCCCAGCGAGAGATTCTGTAGGCTCAAAACGTAATCCACCGGCTGCCCCCACTTGCATACCTATAAGTAAGGTGCATTATGGAAAACCCAAGGGATTTCAGTAAGAAACACAGAAGATAAGTGGGTTCTCTTCAACTAACTTAATAAAGCACATATCCCATGGTTATAAAATACCCCATCTCCAACAGGCCCCATCCTGTCCCCAGTGGGATGGGGGTTAAAATAATATAACAAGCCATTCAGGGAGTTATTCCCTCCCTGCCCATTGACCCACTCAAGCTGCAGGAAAAACTTTAACTCACCCATAAAAACCATCTGCAGAGGCATTGACCACATACCATACTTCTCCAGCTCCCTCCATTCTTGCCCTTAAGGCTATCCTGACCTGATGGCAGGTGGTTGCCCAGGAGTGTGTATATAAACTCACGTTCACCATTGCATCCAACAGTCATGGGAATGGGCGTGAGGTACAGGATGGGGTCTGTGCTTCCCACAGTAACCTTTACCACATATGAACCCCCAAGAGACAGTGGCAAGGGGAGATTATATAATGCGTCCTAATGTTTAAAGAACAATCTTATATTAACAATGAAATTATTGAAAAACAAAGATTTAAGCTATATTGAATACTTAACTTTAACCAAATTGTGCTTACTTTTAGATGGTGACTCAGGATGAAGCGAGAGCCCTTCAAACCGCAGGAGGATACCAACGGTCCCACTTTTGCCTCTTTCAAAGATGTCACGTGCATTAGGACGAACTCTTGGAGCAGGATTCGTTGGACAGGCACTGTAATAAGCTGGGTATAAAGTGGGATCCGGGGCTAATGGACCGGGTAAAAAATTTAACTTAAGGCTACTGCCATCTTGACTTCCACAGGCTATAATTAAAAGAGAAGAAAAAAATAAAGTGGGAGAGTTACCATAGAGAATCAGATACTTATTTTAAGTGTTGGGGTTTTGTTGTAGCAATTTTCTAAATCATGTCTGTAACTTCACCATTTCATGAGAAAATATAGCCTCTCGGGCACAAATACTTGTATTATGTAGCATGTAACATTTCTAATGAAACTTTAAGCTTAGACCGGAGGCATGACCATAGTAAAAATAATGAGGACTCCTTTACTTTTCTTTTGTTTGGCTCCCGTAGCCACTTGTTCTGTTTGTTCGACATTTGCGACTCTGATTTGTGTTATTTGCTTTCATTGTACTGAAATGGAAAAACATCACCGGATCCAACTAGATCGGCGAGTTCTTCGCCACGGGCTGACTTCGACCTTCCATCTTCTCTACATGCTCACGCATTCCTCGGAGCCTCTTGCCTAAAATCATTTACCTGTGTCTCCGTCCTGCGTGTCGGTTGCCTCTTTTCTTTTCTTTTTTTTTTTTATTATGCGCACTGATGGCACTTTTTCTGTATTGTACTACGGTTCCGGTGAATAAAAAGTTTTACATTTAAAAAAAAGTAAAAATAATGATGCACCACAAACGGTTTCTATACTTCAAAACCGTAGAAAACATATTTGTGGGTTGCATGCCATCAGTGGCAGCAGTAAGCCTACAATAACTGGCTAGCCAATTTTTGGGTTACCCCTAGTGGTGGGTGTGGTAAATTTTCAATAATACCATTTGCCTTTATGTCTTGCATGATGTTCATGCTCCATTTTTTATTAGTGAGATCAACAAAGAAATATATTATTTTATATGGAGAAAAGCTTTTGTGTATAAATTCTCTCCCTTGAGCTACAAGATAAGAAAGATTTTACAATTCTCCAGTGATCAGAATATGCCTGAGATATTCCATCTTCCCATTTTATTTTCTTATGGAAGGGAACCTAATCTCAGACACTACTTGAAAGCAAATGTAGGTACTAAATGAACCAAAAACTAGATTTTAATTGGCCTGTCAATTTGGTTCTTTAAACTGTATTCATTGCAACAGAATTATCAAGGGGAGTAGCTTTTCAAACCCCCATAAGTGCAAGCAATATAAGTTAGAGCACGTTTTAACTTATACCATATTTGCTCGATAATAAGACGAGGTTTTTTCAGCGCTCTGAAAAATACCCCTTGTCTTATAATCGGGGTCGTCTTATAATCAGACCTCAAATAGGTCTGACTATGAGACGACTAAGATACAGATCCCCCGCAGCTGCAGGGGACCTGGATCCTCCTGTCTCCCCCCCGCCCCACTTACCGGTGCTTCTGAGTCCCCGGTGTGTAGCCGGGGCAGTGTGTAGATGTCTACGCGATTCGCGTAGACAACTTACGCTGCAGCCGGAAGGAGGTGTGGCTAGCAGCGGGGGTTGTCTGCGTCCATCGCGCAGACCTTCCCCGGCTGTGAGAGATCAGAGCTCCCCGCATAGGCAGCTCTACTGGGTAGATGTAGTCTGGATGCCCCAGACTAGAGCACTGTGCGGGACGGCTTTTTTAATCCCGCTCCTGCCCGTTCCCGCTGATTTTTTGCCCACTCCCGCAATGTGGGTGTTCCACTCCCGCCACATTTGTGGCCAATCCCGCCCACCTCCTTACCTGAACTGCAGAGTTCCCGCGCAGTTCCGCAAGGCTGCCTTCTCACTGCTCCCTCAAAACAAGGTGGAGTCACAGGAAGTGACGTCACATCACGTGACTCCGTTTTGTTCCTGGGTGGAGCAAGAGAAGAAGTGCTTTGAGGGAGCAGCGAGAAGGCAGCCTTGCAGGACTGCGCAGGATTACCGGGACCCGCAGGTACAGTTCCTGACTGCCCGCTCCCGCCCGCAGCACCAGCAAGACCGCCCTCAAGTTTTTTTTCCCAATGCAGTCCTCTACCCCAGAACACCAGTGCCTAAGCACTTGAGAGAAGTAGGACATCAAGTACACCAAATGAGGTTCCAAGTCAATGGCTATGTACCAAAATTAAGAGGCATTTTGAAACAGAAATAGCTTGGATTACCTGGTTGGAGGCATTACACTCCAAAGGATTTAATGTGGATTATAAATATATGCATTCGCTATAGAGAACATAGAGACTCCTGAGTCCTGGATATGCCATGCATCCCCCTGTAGTAGCTATTTGACTCTATTCACCTGGTACATTGAGGTGATATGGGGTTAATAAACTTATCTGCCATGTATTCCTATGTACCTGTGGTAAATTCTCTTCTTGTCACCCTTAGAAAATATTCCTCCACTTTATTCAACTACACTTTGGGGTTAGCAATACTTTTGATGTTTATGTGTCCCTTACTACTGAGGGGTGAGTTGTCTCTCTTTTTATTCAGTATAACTTGTAGAAAGCCTTTTGTTTTTTTATTTTTTTAAAATCAAAAGTGAAAGGACGACAAGTAGGGAACACACAAAAAGGCGGAACAAGGAAAGGTCCAAATGGAAGGAATACAAAGCCCTGACACAGCAGGGTAACACAATTGACACAATATAAAAAAAAAATAAATAAAAATAAAAATAAAAATAATACATACACAAAACTCCCATAAGGCGAAACAAGGGTGAACATGACCACAACAACCTCCACGATATTAAGCTAGGAGGGTCCGTGTGGAAGGATCAGCTATAAAATGAATCCAGTAAAACCACACCCTCCCATGCTTCCTTACCCGTATTCCTAGCCACCAACTCCTCAAGGACCTGCACATGCTCTACCCTAGCAACCCATTCCCTAAAGGAAGGTGGCGAGGTTTTGCCCCAATGTATGGGGATTTATTCAATAGATGCCGTACCACCAATTTTTTGTAAACCGCCACCGAAACAGGTGTGATGCAGCAAGCAGTTGACAGGGTGGAAAGGAGGGGGTGAGTCGGTAAAACGATGTAGGACACATATATCAGCCTCCAAAACGGAACAATAAGGGGATATTCCCACCAAATATGTAAAACTGATCCCCCCGGAGACCCACATCGCCAACAGACATCCCGGTAATCAGGAAACATGGCGTGGAGACGCGTCGGCGTACAATACCACTGCATGGGAAGCTTATAAGAAAGCTCCCGAGTCTTTGTACTGTAACGGGTTCACCAAGAGAGCTGTAGTAACTCCCAGAGATCACCCACATTTATCCTCCTGTTGTCCCCGGAATCACTTCCAGCACCAGTCAGCATGCGCACCTTGCAGGGAATAGGGCAAAGTGTCTGGGGTGAGGGAAGGGAGTGGGCAGAGGCCAGTTGCGCTGTGCTCAGATGTTTGTGCTTCTGGTGGGGGCACAATACTCACAGGATCCACTGGGGCACACTGCTGAGCACGGTCAAAGAGTTCTCGGTAGGCCTGTTCCAGGAACCATTCTTGGTAAACCAAATAATCGAAATCAGCCCACAAGTCGGGCAGGTAACAGGGCACATCTGCGAGAATCCCTTCCCTGAACTCCCGGATCTCCTCGCACCGATATTTCAATGGGCTCCCAAATCGCCAATCTAGTTGTAGCACGTACCGTTCCTTGGAGGATGGGAGGACTATTCCCCGGACACCCTGGTCCACTCTGAGAGCCTCCATCCAGGCATTTATGTAACTTGCAACTCTGCTGTACACCAACACGTCCTGTAGTGCTGGAACCATCTTTGGCTTGCTGCTGGTATACCCACTGGTACTCCGCTGGGACGTTTGCAAGGAGGATCCCACCGCTGCCACCAATGTAACGGGTTCACCAAGAGAGCTGTAGTAACTCCCAGAGATCACCCACATGTATCCTCCTGTTGTCCCCGGAATCACTTCCAGCACCAGTCAGCATGCGCACCTTGGAACCCTGCTATGTGTACCCAATAAGTAGACATACAACTACCTTGAACTGAGTACAGCAGGAATGAACAGTTTATTGTTGTAAAACATAGACTGATATAGCCACAGAACATTAACATTGATAAACAGGTAGACAACCCAACCTTTAATCCCCTTTAGCTACTGAATATCCCCCTGGTAGCCATCCTGTTAATGGGATTAGTTTAACAAAGGAGTTCCTGCCTGTTTGGCAGCCAGGCTGGAGCCATCTCTGAGTACCTTGGGCCCCTGTATGACAGGTCATTCTGTCACATGTACTAACAGAGCACTGTGTCAATCGAAAAATCCTAACCCACTCTGACCTGGATGACGAGATGTCAAGGCTTGTTCCCATTTACCCGCAAAAGAGGGCAAATGTAGTTTCGCAATTGTAGGTAATGAAGGGTATGCAAGGCGGACATGGCCATCCCTCGAAACAAAGTAGAGAGGGCCAGGATCCGAGCATATAGATTCGCAAAGTCAGGGACTCCTCAGACTCAGTCAGTAGGATAGCTCCTCTAGTCAGGCCCAGGAGAAAATCAGGATTGTGTCGAAGGGGGGTCAAGGGTGAAGGATATGTCGTCAGATTATGCCTCCGGTGTGTGCTATGCAAAACAGCTAGAGTAGCTAGAATAAAAGGATTACCACCTGCCTTCCGTCGAGCCACCCCAGGGACCAACCAAGGGAGGACTCGCAACGGAACAGAAGCAGCAACCGCCTCCAGGGTTAACCACAACTTATGTGACGGACAGTAACTCGACTCCAACGTCCTCAGCAGATGATAGGCTAGATAATAGGAGCGTATACACGGCAAACCAGGACCCCCAGCACATTTAGGCTTTTGCAGCAAAGATATCGCCAACCTCGGGGGCTTCCGACCCCAAATGAACGAAAGAAATAACGCCCGAATCCAGGAAAAAAAGGCCTTTCTAATAGGTAAAGCTTGAGGCAGGTACAAGAGTCAAGGAAGCACATTCATTTTGAGGGCGTGAACCCTACAAGCCACGAAATATATAAGGGACCCCAAACCTTAATATCCTGCTTTATCGTCTCCAGAAGTGGAGGAAAATTAAAACGATAGAGGAGTGAAGTATCTGCCGTTAACCATATTCCAACATGTCTCAACTTCTAAGAACACCATCGAAAAGGGAAAGAGGAGGCTAAGGACTCCACCTCCCCCCGGGGGAGAGAAATATTCAATATCTCGGATTTCGAAAAGTTAATTTTCAGGTTCGACAACCACCCATATCTCTGAAATTCATCTAACAGCACTTGCAATGACACCCGAGGATTCATGAGTGCAAACAGCATATTGTTGGCAAACGCCACCGTTTTGTGATGAACAGCCCCACTCAACAGACCCGTAATATCTGGATTGCCCCTAACTGCTTCTAGGAAAGGCTCCAGCGAGAGGACAAAGAGCATAGGGGATAATCTGGAAAAGTCATCGTCTTGCAATGTATCCTTGTGAATCCTCTCCAAACTCTCTATCCTAGTATATCACTTAAGTTCTGAGTGTGAACCCTCTCTGATCCCAGCCTGACCAGATGTCCTCTGACCACAGTTATGTGCCTCCCAAACCGTAGGGAGGGGCATTCCCAGAGTTCGCCTCAGGAAGACCTCGGATCCTGGCACTACCCGACGGAATTCCGCCAGGTAGTGTGAGTGATGTGTGGAGACTAGGGCTGCAACTAACGATTATTTTAATAATCGATTAGTTGGCCGATTATTTTTTCGATCGGATAAAAAAATGCAATTTTTTTAAATTTTAAGTAATGTAATAAAAAAACGTACAATTTACACTTTCATCTCTTTATTGCAATGGCCTCTCTCTATTCACCTTCTTATTTTATTGACATAATAATAAAAGCTACAAGAACCCAGAGTTTCTCAAACTAGGTTTTAATACAAAGTTATAAGTAAATATTAATTCATATGCTATTTTTCATATTTAATAAAAACTATGAGAAAAAAGCCTTGTTTATATTTTCTATTTACCAAACTGCCCCCAGTTATGCACATCTGACCCCCAGCTTGCCACTCTACCCCATATATGCCTTATACCTCTTATATGCCAGATGCCACTGTGCCCCCGATATGCCTTATACTCCTTATATGCCAGTGATATGCAACTGAGACCCCTGATATATCTTTTACCCCCAGATATGTTTTATGCCCCCGATATGCCTAATATCGATATGCCTTATACCCCAAATGCCCTGAAATTCATAATACCCCCCATACACCACTATAACTCACCCATACACCACTCTGGCTCCTCCCCCTCCCATACACCACTCCCCCTCCCATACACGACGTTGGCTCTCCCCCTCCCTTACTCCACTCTGCCTCCTCCCCCTCCCATACACCACTTTGGCTCCACCCCCTCCCATACTCCACTCTGCCTCCTCCCCCCTCCCATACTCCACTCTGCCTCCTCCCCCTCCCATACACAGCTCTGCCTCTCTACCCGGCTCCGTTGCTGACAGACACTTTCACTGCAGCTTCATAGAAGCCTCAGCGTAATTGAAGGGCAGTAAAGGAGGCTGTCTGTGCAATGCAGACCCCCACTGGCTGACAGAGAGGATGATTCTCTGTCAGCCGGTGGGGGTCTGCGCGATGCTCACAGACAGCCTCTGTTACTGCCCTTCACTTACGCTGAGGCTTCTATGAAGCTGCAGTGAAAGTGCCTGTCAGTAACAGAGGTTCAAAGCACCAGGGAGTCGGGAGAGAGGCAGAGCGGTGTATGGGAGGGTGAGGAGGCAGAGCAGTGTATGGGAGGGGGAGGAGGCAGAGCAGTGTATGGGAGGGGGGAGAGAGACGGAAGTGAGAGACCGGCTGACAGTAAGGGGAATCCAGGTCCCCTGCAGCGTTGTGGGGGATCTGGATTCTGGTGTTATAATCCGATCTCTGTTTGAGGTCGGATTATAGAAGGAGAGGATTTTTTCAGAGCATTTGCTCTGAAAAAACCCTTTTTATAAATCGATAAAAATCGATTCGACTAATCGATAATGAAAATCGTTGACAACGATTTTCATTATCGATTATTATCGATTTTAATCTATTAGTTGATTCAGCCCTAGTGGAGACTCTCACAAGGTCAGCAGTTTTCTGCGCCTGTTGCATAGTCTCCTCTTCTTGTCTGGAAACCCGCCACTCCACACGCAAAAGATCAGATTTGAGGCCTGCGATGGCGTCCGATACTGTCTGCTTCAATTCAGTCAGCAGGGTACTGAAATTCTCCCTCCACGACGAAAAAAATCTGATGGACCTCTGCCGAGCAGGTAGGTAACGCATCCAGGCGGGTGATCAGGGCCCTGATCATCAGAACCACGCGGTCTCGAAGGAAGTCATCAGAGGCTTGGGAGGCCAGCAGCGCCAGGGTGCTGAACTATTCTCGAAGAGACGGCACCAAAGAGGTAGTACCGTCCCTGGACTACGACAGAGTCGACGGTTGTCTTTTCATACGACCCGTTGTGGTAAAAGCACGTTGTGGTGTTTAAACCAAATATAAAAATATATCTCACAAAGGTTCGTCTACATTAAAAGGTATTTATTATAAGGTAACAACACAGCAAACACATTTATCTCATATACACATGCATTGCCAAACCCCACAGGACAACAACCCCCTTTTTATCTCTCTCTCTATACATATAACAATTCCCTTCAACACAATTTGATCTCACCCAATGTTAAGCCTCCAGATCCGATAATAGCTCACTGCCGGGAGCTGACTCTCACCACATCCACCATGGAGGAAAAGGAAAAAAAAAAACTGAAGGAGTCCATGTGTGGTATTATATTATATACCCTTCATTTGACGTCACATCCTGTTTCATCACTTCCTTAAGTGAACTGTGGGAGGGAAGGATTCTAAGAACGCCCACCTTAACCTAATCCCTTTGTTTATGGGGACAAGACAAGTTACCACACACGTATATTAGGAAAAAAAGCTAAGTTGCCAGCGGAGCTCTAGCCACAGGCGTCCATGTCCTCCAGCGGCTAACCCCGCCGTAAAAAGACTTTTAGCTACATTTTCAGATGTAGATTTAGTTTGTCCTCAGGCATATTCCGTATCTCTGGGCCATGTAGTTGCGTACACGTGTCTTTAAAGCTACCGTTATGTTACCAATATCATTGCATACATCTCTAGCACACAATGTTCACCTGGTCCTCCTGCTTTTGGAGCAAATGTCAAACCTGGTAAGCCATTGACCTGCACAAAATAAGAACATTCGGGGGCTTGACCATAATGACAGGTATTGTGACCCCCCCATACACTCCTATTGGAGTACAGACCGGGTTTTATCAACCCCCTTTTTTCCAGTATTATGACCAGTTTTTAATATTTGAACCTGCTAAAATTCCTGCATTTTAATGATAATGTCCAATGCCCCCCTAAAGGTGACTGTGACAATTCAGAATCCACTTTCAGTGTTATTTATTAATTCACTAGGCCAGGGGTAGGCAACCTTCGGCATTCCAGGTGTTGTGGACTACATCTCCCATAATGCTCTTACAGTCATAATGCTGGCAAAGCATCAAGGGAAATGTAGTTCACAACATCTGGAGTGCCGAAGGTTGCCGACCCCTGCACTAGGCTGTCCTTTCTCATATTATTAAAATTATGTATTATTATTAAGCACCAACAGTGATGTAGAATGTGAGGCGTACGTCATGTTTATGTCGCATTTCCCAACTTGGCATATAGTATTTTTGTCTGCAATACGTTTGTACGTTTCCATTGTTTCCCTATAATATTGAGTGTATTTTGTTTGTGTTACCTAGGTCACCATAACTTACATTGTGATTTTCGGGATCCACATCTTGATTTCAATAAAACATTCTGGGTATTGGGAAGTCATTGGAAATGTTTCTTTGGCTTCTTGGCTGTGTTCAAGTGAGTATCTGTGAGAAAAGGAACGCTTGGTCCTCTGCCCTTAAGGCGGGTGTTTTGAGAAGCACAAGGTGCCTTCTTCGAGCCCCTTAAGCGGTTTCCTCTGGGAGCACTCCCACAGTTTTTGTTTGGGTTTAAGTTGAGTATTTTTTAACTTTTTGTGTCCAGTAAGTGAAGGGCTGTGGCCTTATATGGTACTTTCCTTTTTACTTACCTCATAATTGCACTTGTTTGCTTGCGCATGTGCCTATTATTTTTGTATATAGTTTTTGGAAGAAACAGCACGGAGAACTATTGATATAGACACAGGCTTGATACACTGAAAACCTGTGGAGATTGATCCTGGCTTTTTGGTCGGAGAGATGGATGACGCCTTTTGGCTCCAGTCTCTCCCTGGAGTTTACAACGGTCCTCCTCCTTGCACTATAAAGGAGGACCAAGAAGATCTGGCCCTCCTTCAGGCTAATGTCAGGAAGGGAAGGAAGAGGAAGTACCTCCTCAGAAGGTGTGGGAGTTTGCCTACCAGTGTGGCTCTTAACTCAAGCACTTGGAGCACCCTCACACTCTTCATAGCAAAGTCGGGATATCTTAACAGAAGTGTACCAGTTTCTGCCTGAAGACTTGTCTGAAGGCCTGGCTGCACCTGAAGGCCCACTGATATGGTTAACCATCACTACTCTTAGAAAGGCATGACATACAGGGATATAAATAGAATAACATTAATATTTTAGAGCTTCTTGATCCAAGGAGAAATCCCATTGCCTCTTGGAGTCAAGAAGGAATTTTTTTCCCCTGATGGCCGAATTCAAAGTAGCTTAATTAGGGTTTTTTTGCCTTTGGATCAAGAATAGGAAGGTTAGGTAGAAGGGTTGAACTTGAGGGACTTAGGTCTTTTTTCAACCTTATAAACTATGTAACTATGTACTCCAAGTGTGCTTATGGGCCCTGAAGATCACGGTTCAGGTCTGTCTGGTGGTCCTACGACAGTGACCCACTATTTGAACGACTAT
Organism: Spea bombifrons; assembly: GCF_027358695.1. Taxonomy (NCBI): domain Eukaryota; kingdom Metazoa; phylum Chordata; class Amphibia; order Anura; family Pelobatidae; genus Spea; species Spea bombifrons. The sequence goes on along the minus strand of NC_071096.1, from coordinate 23,917,531 downwards.
ACAACCAATAGCCCATTATCAACTTCTTTGCTAGTACATTTTTGGAAATTACACATTAGAGCAGAATGTCTGCATTGATTAATCCCTTGTTCTATTTAAGGTTTATAAACTTTGCAAAAGCAGTATGGGATATACAGTGTCCTTCAGGATATATGAGATGAAGGACAGTCACCTAGATCCCCTTAGCTGCCCAGACTCTGTTGGTAGAAGTGGGAAAGTTGTGTGGAATATCCTCTTACCCCTTTTGAATCCTACCACTTCTGGGCAGATAAACTATACGACCTCAGAGTTTTTTTTACATATTTAATAACTTATTGACACCCCAGCCAGTGTCAGGGTCAGAAAAAAACCAAATGTTTCCTAAAACAGTTAGATTACCCTAAACAAAAGCACATAACAACTAGTGCTCGGCACAATGATGACATTCTGGCCTGTAAATATGAGAGGGGAGGGTGATGCACAGGTCCTAAAAACAGCGCATCATCAACTATAATAAAAACATGAGGAAGTAGATCTTTCCAATCAGTGTCTACAGCCGTACATAGTGTTGTGTAAAGCCAAAACAAGGAATCTTCCCTGACCTAGGTTGTCATGTTCAAAACTTACAACTTGGGCTGCAACAACTAATCGATAAAATCGATGATAAATCGATAATGAAATTCATTGGCAACGAATTTCATTATCGATTAGTTGAATCGATTTTTATCGATTATAAAATGAGGGTTTTTTTCAGAGCAAATGCTCTGAAAAATACCCCTCGTGTTATAATCCGTTTAGTGTGACTCACAGGAGTCACAGCAGCAGTTGCTACCTACAGTTCCTCCCTGCAGTCACTGTCGATTGGCCCGCCCACTTCTTTTCCAGTCCCTCCCTGCAATCGCAGCTGGAGAAAGAAAGGGGCGGGGCCAATCGGCAGTGACTGTCAGGAGGAAGAAATGGGCGGAGCCAAACGGACAATTGGCTCCGCCCATTTCCTTAGCATCGCCATGGCTGTGACACTCATCTAACTGAGTATAAAATTAATATTTGGGCTGCTGAAAGTTAGGGGGGGGTTAATTTAGGGGCAGTTATAGTTAATGGGGTGTTTAGGGTTAACTTAGGGGCAGGTATAGTTAATGGGGTGTTTAGGGTTAACTTAGGGGCAGGTATAGTTAATGGGGTGTTTAGGGTTAACTTAGGGGCAGTTATAGTTAATGGGGTCTTCAGGGTTAATTTAGGGGTAGTTATGGTTAATGGGGTGTTTAGGGTTAATTTAATGCTGAGGATTGAGGGTTAATTTAATTAATTTAATAAAGTTAACTTAAGGTGTAGTTAGAGGTAAAGTGGGGCAAACTGAGGGGAATCTAAATCCTGGGGGCAGTGAAGATAAACCCTGTATTTATTTATAAAAGTATTGTGTCTGTGCACTATGGCATATCAGGGGGGTATACGGCATACCTGGGGAGGACGGAGTGACATATCTGGGGGTATAAGGCATATAGGGTATATAAGGCATATGTGGGGAGGGCAGTGTGGCATGTCTGGGAGGGCAGTGTGGCATGTCTGGGAGGGCAGTGTGGCATGTCGGGGAGGGCAGTGTGGCAAGCCTGGGCTCAAATATGCATAACTGGGTACACAATACACATTGGTACAAACGACAAAGTTAAGGGCAGGCGGGGGGGTCTTTAAAAACGATTTTAGGGCACTAGGTCAGAAACGTACGCAAAGGACCTCTAAGGTAATATTCTCTGGAATTTTACCGGTACCATGCGCTACATCAAGGAGACAGCGGGAGCTTAGGGAAATCAATGCGTGGCTAAGAGTGTGGTGTAAGAAAGAGGGATTTGGGTTTTTGGAGCACTGGGCAGACTTTGCCGTCGGCTACAGACTCTATAGCAGGGATGGACTGCACCTCAATGAAGAGTGGGCTGCAGTGCTAGGGGAGAGGATGGCTAGAGAAATCAAGGATCATTTACACTAGGTTCCTGGGGGGAGGATAAAGATAGAAATTAAGTGCTACCTAGAGTAGACTGAGAAGGGGGTCTATGGGAAAAGGGGGTGAGAGCCGTGGTGGGGTTAGCATAGGCCAGGGCTCGACAAATCCCAGGCACCAGGTCGCCATGGCGACTCAGAGTTTTGTCCTGGCGCCTAGGAGTTTGTCAGCCTCTTACATCAACAAAAAAATGCCCCCGCGGGGTGACTCGGGGGCGCTGCTGCTGCTGTCTGCCCAGGAGTCTTGGCAGACAGCACAGCCACTCAGAGCCCGAGATCACTCCCACGACTGGTCAGTTACTGGCTTTTTAGAAGGCACCGCATAAATAGAAAAGGGGAAGGGATTTGTTTATATGCAAACCCTAAACTAAAGCCCTGCATGTAGATAGTAAAAAGAGTTGCACACTACTTGTAAGTGTAAGCTAAAAGCCACCACACATTAGCAATGAAGGGGAGGATCAGCTGCTATTTGAAATTGAAAAGGCTGCCAATAGGAAAGAAGTTTTAATCATGAGAGATTTTAATTACCCAGATATAGATTGGAATAGTGGAACTAGTCCCACTAAGGACAGCAAGTCTGAACCTGCTTGATGACCAATTTATTTCACAATCCCAGATATGCCACATACCCCCAGATATGCCATTCTGCCCTCCCCACATATGCCTTATACCTCCTGATATGCCACTGTGCCCCCTGATATGCCTTATACCCCCCATATGCCATAGTGCCCTCTGATATGCCTTATACCCCAGATATGCCACTCGGCTCACCAAATATGCATTACACCCCTTATATCCCACTGTGCCCTTGATATGCCCCCCCAGACTTACCCCCCCGTGCTCCAGACTCCTTGGTGTCTAGTAAGGGCAGGCGGTGAGCGCCTGCGCAATGTGCGTAGACAACCTCTGCTTCTGGTCGGCACTTTCGCTGGAGCGTCTATGACTAAGCACTGGAAGGTCATGTGACACCGGTGCTCCATCATAGAAACCCAAGTAGAAGTCCCGGCAGTAGCGGAGGTTGGCTGCGCGCATCACACAGACACCCACCGGCTGCCAGAGAGAATGATCCGGGTCCCCTGCAGCGGATCCTCTTCTCTGTCAGCTGGCGAACGTTGCGCAATGCGCAGACCACCTCTGCGGTGCTGACCGATACTTCCTCCGGGGCTTTTATGGTGGAGCACCGGAAGGTCACATCACGCTGGTGCTCCATCATAGAAGCCCTGGCGGAAGTGGAGGACAGTAGCGGAGGTTGTCTGCACGCATCGCACAGACACCCCCCACCGGCTGTCAGAGTGGAGGATCCGGGTCCCCTGCAGCGCTTTGAGCGTCGGATTAGAAAAAGAGGGGTATTTTTCAGAGCAAATCGATTCACCTTATCAATAATTAAATTTGTTGGCAACGATTTTCATTATCGATTATTATGTATTTTATTGATTAGTTGTTGCAGCCCTAGTACAGAATGGGATGGATTGTTCTCTGGACTAAACACAGAGGACAAATGGAATACCTTTAAGCACACATTGCAAAATTACACATCCCAATTTATAAATCCAAAAGAAGCAAATCAAATCCCATGTGGCTTACCAGGGAAGCAAAACAGGAAATAAGAAATAAACAAATGGCATTTAAGCATTATAAAAGTGAGGGATCAGGAGTATCATTTATGGCATATAAAGATGTCAACAAAGCCAGCAAAAAGGCCATTAAAATGGCTAAATTGGAAAATGAGAAACTAATTGTCAAGGAGAGTAAAACTAATCCCAAGAAATGTTTTAAGTATGTAAATAAAACAAGTTAAAAAGGTAGAGAATGTTGGTCTTATTATCTGAAACAGGAAACTTGCTTAGTGAGGACAGAGAGAAAGCTGACATCTTAAATATTTTTTTTTCTTCGGTTTATACCAAGGAAGAACCAATGATGGGGCCCCTGCTGGCTAATTTTAAGGGACAATTACAGCAAACATGGGATTGGCTGCCGCAAGAAAAAAACTGCTCAAGCAATTAAATACTGTTAAGGTAGACAAGGCCCCTGTACCGGATGGTATACACCAAAGAGTACTTAAGGAGCTAAGACTAATTCTGGCCCAACCATTATTACCGGCCTTTGGGGATTCTTTCATTTCAGGCATAGTTCCATTAGATTGGCGCAAGGCAGATGTTGTGCCCATATTTAAAAAAATCTCAACTGGCAATTACAGGCCAGTAAGCTTAACATCAGTAGTGGGGAAATTATTTGAAGGGCTGCTAATGGTATACATTCAAGAACATATCTTGATCCAGAATCCAATTAGTAGAAGTCAACATGGTTTTGTGAAAGACAGGTCTTGTCAAACCAACTTATTATCATTCTACGAAGAATCTAGAATCTAGTAAAAATCTAGATATGGCTACAAATGTGACTTATCTGGACTGCTAAGGCAACCTTGTATTGGTATGTTAGCATGTGTGTCTTGGTATTTTTAATATGTGAACGTGTGTCTTTGGGTATGCTAATATGGCTTGGCACATTAGTGAAAGTGTGTGTAATGTTAGCATGTACAGTGCCCTCCACAAACGTTAGCACTTTGGTAAACATGACCAAAGAAGGCTGAAAATTTGTCTTTATTCTTTAACCTTTTGATCTTTTATTTAAACAATAAACAAAAATACTCTGATCTCATGGCTTATCCAAAGAAAATAAAAATTGTTAAATGTGTGTGCCACAATTATTGATACCCTTTTAGTCAATACTTTGTGCTACCTCCCTTTGCCAAGATAACCACTCTGAGTCTTCTCCTATAGTGCCCGATGAGGTTGAAGAATACATGGCAAAGATTTGAGACCATTCCTCCTTACATAATCTCTCCATAGCCTTCAAATTTCAAGGTCAACGCTGGTGGACCTCATAGGTTTTCTACGGGGTTTACATCAGGGGACTGGGATGGTCATGTTATGGCCTTGATTTTGTGGTCAGTAAAACATTTGTGTGTAGATTTTGATCTGTGTTTTGGATCATTGCTGAACATAGAACCCAATTCCATTTGAAGTTCCAGTAGTGTCTGGCAAACCTTTTGGACGAGGGGGTTTTGTCCTTTGGAACCCTTCCAAACAACTTGTTGTGATGCAGGTGACGTCGGATTGTAGTTTTGGATACTTTCTGACCCCAAGATGCAACTAAATTCTGCGCTCTTTGGACATTTTTTGGTCAATCAAACAATCCTTTTAACAGTGCAGAGCAGGGGAGGGCTGGCAGCCTAAGGCCTGGGGGGCAAGTCTAGTCAACTGACCCATTGTGCCACCAAAGCAGCTGCGAGCGACATAGAAAGTGGCCGTCGTGCACCGGCGTCTAATGAAATTAAAGGGGCCGGCGTGCACGCACCACGCCGCCCAATGGCCGTGCCTCAGCTATTCATCCCACCCCTTTTAAGACGTGGGACGAAGAGCTGAGGCACAGCCATTGGGTCTGACTGCCGCACGACGCAGAGGCGTACCTAGAGGCACCCCACACACACACACACTTTAAAACAGCATAGTTTCTATGGTTAGGCAAACATTGACAGGGGTACAGCATAATTGTTATCATTATATACTGAGGCACACATTGATGGTGGTACAGCATAACTGTTATCATTATATACTTAGGGATTACGCTGTACCACCGTCAATGTGTGCCTATCACTATACATTGAGCCAGACACTGACAATACTACACTACAACCCCTATCACTATATACTAAACCAAACATTGATGTGACTGGCTTAGTATATAGTAGGGATGCACCGAAACTGAAAATTCAGCATAACACCCATCACTCTCACACACTTACTAATCCACTCTCCCTGAATTATTTCCTACCTTTCCTCTGTCACTGTCACTTTTCCGCCTCCTCTTCGTTCTGCTTCTTCTTCTGTGTCCTATCCTTCCGGTGCACTGAGCGCGGAAGACGGTGGGCGTGGCTTCAGTGTTGTGCCCCGGGATTTGACATCAAGTCTCGACGCACAGCCACAGTTGCCGCGCGCATCGTTTCTGGAGGCGTGCCAGCCTGGTGGCACCCCTCAGATGAGGTACACCAGGTATGCCAGGTACGCTACTGGCACGACGGCCGCATTCAATCCCGCTCGCAGCCGCTTAGTTTTGAACTTTGCGGCTGCGTTGAATGTTCGTCTGCCGGCCAGCCCACCGGCCTGGATTCAGCGCGGCCCAGCCCGCCCCTGGTGCAGAGACAATATACGAACACATTCTCAAAAAGGTTAAATCATAAACTTTTCCAATTCTCTGGAACGTCTTAGTTATTGCACGGATGGTGGAGATTGGCATTTCCAATGCTTCTGCAATATTCTTATAGCTATCTCCTATTTTGGGACTCTCAACAACATTTTGCCGCACATAACAGCTATTTTCATTGGTCTTACCTATTGTTATAAATGACTAAAAAGAGAAAAAGGGGTTCCACAAGGTACTGTATTTATACTGCTATATATTATTATAGGACTGTTTTTCTTGAACTATAGTTCTGTACTTTTAACTGTTTATTTTTGACAGGTGTTCTTGTTTAACTGTAAATCTTATACTTGATTGTGAGTATGGTTATGGGAGTTAGCAAGATTGATGATCTGACTCAATGCACATCTTGCTTCATGTATGCATGCCTGGATGAATCCGTCCAGGGTCCATACCTCTGTGGCAGGTGTGAGCAAGTGGCTTCTCTGGAAGCTCATATTAGAGATCTGGGGAAGCAAATTGCAACTTTGATAGATAGACAATCTTGAAAGGAGTCTGCTGCTCACTGAGCAGAGTGTAGTGGGGGCAGGTAGTGAAGAGGGAGGAGATAAGTCAGCTGGGGAACAGGCATGTAGCTGGGTAACAGTTACACGTGGTGGTAGAGGGGGAGGAAAGAGGAAAGGTTTAGCTAGTCCTGACCTTGTGCAGCCTAACGGATTTGCCCGCTTGAGTGAAGATGTTGGGTGCATCAGCTCAGGAGCAGCTATACTGGAGGAAGCTGTTCCTTCTAACAGCCGAGGGAACAGCCCCTCTAGTATGAGTGGGGTTGAGAGCGTAAGAAAGGCTAGACAGGTTGTGGTGGTAGGGGACTCTATTATTAAGAGAGTAGATAGGGTAATCTGCCGCTCTGATAGGCTCAACCGGACAGTTTGCTGTCTTCCGGGTGCTCGGGTCCGGCATGTTGCTGACAGAGTGGATGGATTATTGGGAGGGGCTGGGGAAGACCCGGCTGCCATGGCCCATATTGGTACCAATGACAAAGTCAGTGGAAAATGCAACGTCCTAAAGAATGATTTCAGGGAATTAGGAGATAAACTGAAGAAAAGGACCTCCAAGGTAGTATTTTCAGAAATATTACCTGTGCCACACGCAACAGTAGAAAGGCAGCAGGAGATCAGGGGGGTAAATGCGTGGCTAAAGTCATGGTGTAGGAAGGAGGGTTTTGGCTTTCTAGAGCACTGGGCTGATTTTGCGCTTGGGTACAATCTTTATAGCGGTGATGGATTGCACCTAAACGGAAGAGGGTCTGCTGTGCTATGGGAGAGGATGGCTAGAAGGCTGGAGGGGTTTTTAAACTAGTGATGGGGGACACACAGAGATCATGAAAATGGAGATAGCACAGAAAGGAGAGGGGCTTCAGATCAGAACAAGGGGGGTGGAGATGGGGGAGGGGCAAGATCAGAACAGAGGAGGTATGTATTAATAAAAATTCAAGAGACTCAGGGTAATATTAAATGTATGCTTGTTAATGCAAGGAGCCTAAATAACAAAATGGGAGAACTAGAGGCAATAGCATACACTAAGCAATATGATATAATAGGCATAACAGAAACATGGTGGGATGAGACCCATGACTGGGCCTACCTAATAAACCACCTAATGTTAATAATGACGAGGAAGAGATTTTAATTACCCAGACATAAATTGGGATAAAGGGACTAGTAGTTCTGCAAGGGGATTCAGGTTTTTGAACCTGTTAAATGACACCTTCAGGTCACAACTGGTACAAGCACCAACTAGAAAGGATACTTGTTTGGATCTGGTGATAACAAACAATGTTGATCTTGTGTGTAACATTTAAGTGGGTGAGCACTTGGGTAACAGTGATCACAATATGGTCTCTTATGAAATAAACTCAAAAAAGAAATTGCCCATGGGGCATACTAAAAAGGATAATTTTAAGAAGGCCAATTTCAATAAGATAAGGGCAGCTTTACAACTTATTGACTGGCATAAACTCTTCAGGGATAAAAACACCGAGGAAAAATGGAGTATTTTCAAACAAATATTAGCAGGGTACACTTCTCTGTATGTACCACTAGGAAACAAATATAAAAGAAACAAATTGAAACCGATGTGGCTTAGTGCTGACGTTAAGCAGAAAGTTAAAAATAAGAAAATGGCTTTTACAGCATTTAAATCAGAGGCATCCTATATAAGATATAAAGGAAGCCAATAAAGCATGTAAAAAGGTGATTAGATGGGCTAAACTAGAAAATGAGAGGGTGATTGCCACAGAGAGCAAAACTAACCCCAAAAAATTCTTTAAGTACATAAATTCTAAAAAAAAACAAAAAATGAAAACATAGGTTCATTAAAAACAGAGATGGGAGTGTTGGTTAACCCCTTAATGACAAAGCCCGTACATGTACAGGCTCAAAATGCATTGTTTTCAATGGGTTTAGGGACCGCCCATTGTCCTTAAGGGGTTAAGGAGGACCAGGAAAAAGCAGAAACTTTAAATAACTTTTTCCTCAGTATATATTAAGGAGGAACATATGGCAATGGATATACATAGGACTACTGAATTTTTTTTTCAGTCAAACTGTGAGTGGATGGCTCAGGACAAGGTGCTGCAGCAACTAAAGAAAATGAAGTGAATCTTTTGGGATTTTTTTCTTTCAGGAATTGTACCAGAGGATTGGAGGAAGGCAGATGTGGTTCCTATTTTCAAAAAGGGTTCAAACTCTGTGCCCGGAAATTATAGACCTGTTAGCTTAACTTCCATGCTGGGAAAGTATTTGAAGGGCTGTTTAGGGATAATATTCAAGAATTCCTTGGGAAGAACAGTATTATTAGCAAAAATCAGCATGGTTTTATGAAGTTATTTTAAGTAAGTAGAAGTGTAGATCAGGGTGTTGCAGTGGATGTAATCTACTTGGATTTTGCCAAGGCGTTTGACACGGTTCCACACAATAGGTTAGTATTCAAACTGAAGGAAACTGGAGAGATAGAGAACAGAGAGTTGTTATAAATGGTAAATGTTCAAGCTGGTCAAAAGTGGTAAGTGGTGTCCCTCAGTGTTCTGATCTGGGACCAATTTTATTCAACATATTTATAAATGACCTGGCAGTAGGCATTGAAAGTCATGTTTCTGTGTTTGCAGATGACACTAAACTAGGTAAAGTAATACAGGGCGAGCGGTATATTACAGTACTGCAGAGGGATCTAGATAGACTGGGGGACTGGGCACACAATTGGCAGATGAAATTCAATGTAGATAAATGTAAAGTTATGCACTTTGGGGTAGGGAATGCACAAGCAACCTACACCCTAAACGGTAGTGAATTAGGGGTAACGACAAATGAGAAGGATTTGGAAATTGTTACAAACTAGGCAACAATGGGCAATGTCAGTCTGCGGTTGCTAAGGCCAGTAAAGTATTGCCGTGTATAAAAAGGGGCATCAAGTCGCGGGATAAAAATATAATTTTGCCTCTGTATAAATCAATGGTAAGGCCGCACCTTGAATATGCTGTGCAATTTTGGGCACCTATTCTAAAGAAGGATATTATAGCACTAGAAAGGGTGCAGAGGCGGGCTACAAAATTAATAAAAGGAATGGAGCACTATAGTTATGAAGAAAGGTTAACAAATTTAAATCTGTTTAGTTTAGAAAAACATCGCCTCAGAGGGGATATGATAACATTATATAAATATATTCGGGGCCAATACAAACCATTGTGTGGAAATCTGTTCATAAACAGGACTATGCATTGGACACGTGGTCACGGGTTTAGACTGGAAGAAAGGAGATTTAGACTAAACCAGGGGTTTTTTTACAGTAAGGACAATAAGGATGTGGAATTCTCTGACTGCAGAGGTAGTTTTATCGGAGTCTGTACAGACGTTTAAACAGCAACTGGATGGATACCTGGAAAAACATAATATTCGGGGATATAATCTTTAATTATGGGGAAACAGCTTATTGATCCAAGGAGAAATCTGACATTTTGGGGTCAAGAAGGAATTTTTTTCCCTGGTTAGTGCAAAATTGGGAAGAGCAAAACTGGGGGGGGGTTGCCTTCTTTTGGATCAACAGCAACAAATTAACAGATAAAGGAAAGGCTGAACTTGATGGACGCGTGTCTTTTTTCAGCCTTTATAACTATGTAACTAAGGGAATTTGGCCTATGTGTTGCTTAATATTTTTATCCTTGTGAAATAGAATTTCCTGTTCCTAGTCACCTAGGTGTCCTACAAAGTGTAAAATATCATAATTGTAGCACACATATACATCACATTTTTTTTTTTTTTATATAACAATAAAGACTTTTCAAAGCCTTCTTTGCTCATATTGGTGCCAATACTTGTGGAGGGCGCTGTAAACATGTGCATTTGGGTAAGTTAGTGAAAGTGTGTCTATATGTGAGCATATATGTCTGGGTATGTAGTCAAAGCGTGTGTTTGGGTATGTTATTATGTGAACATATGTCTTTAGGTATTTTAGTATGCGTGTCTGTGTATCTTATCGCGTAAACATTCTTTGCTTGGGTTGTTAGTATATATTGTGATCCTGCACCCACACAGGGTACCAAACAGCACGGTCCTCTAGGGTATTAACGCCACATCTCAATTAGGTAATCACCCACAATTTATTTGTAGTCCACGTATGAAGATATTTACAGGATTACACAGAACACAAATTCTCTACAAACAAAAGCCTAGCTCGTCTGAGCGCTTACTAACATATAACTTCCCTCACTACACAGGGTCTAAAACTAAACAAAACGTAATCCCACCAACCTTTTTGATGGGCTCTCTTGTGCAAAGCAAGCCCTGCTGCTTCCAAAACAAACTCTCTCTCTTCTGTCCAACAGGTCAGGTTATATTGCAGCCAGTGCAGCTAATTACCTGCAGCTGACCAGTGCATTGGAGTCAGCTTAAACTCCTGGCCTAGATCCTGGGTCAGTCCAGGTGCATGTAAACTGCGGGGCGGAGCACCAGCCTGCCCTATATGTCATAGAAAACCCTGCAAAATCGAGGGGGAATGTATACCCCTTCCACAACAACACCCCGCACCTTGTTACATATCCTCCCCCCCAGCTCAGACCCATCGGGGCGAGCGGCCTTGGACCACAAACAGTGAACTCGGGAGAGGCCATCCACATTACCCTGGGCAGTACCAGCTCTGTGAACCATAGTAAACTGGAATGGCTGGAGACTAAGGAACCACCTGGTAACCCTGGCATTCTTTTCCTTGTTCTGCCTCATCCAGGTTAAAGGTGCATGGTCAGTAATCAGTGTAAACCTTCGACCCAACAGATAATACCTCAAGGACTCTAGTGCCCACTTAACAGCCAGGCATTCTTTCTCAACCACTGAGTACCTCTGTTCATGAGGATTTAACTTCCGACTTAGATACATGACTGGATGTTCCTCTCCATCATGTGCTTGAGAAAGAACCGCGCCCAGGCCAACATCAGACGCATCGGTCTGTACAATGAATTGTTTAGAAAAATCCGGAGCTACCAATACGGGGTCAGAACACAATGCCTCTTTCAAGACCTGAAAGGCATGTTCTGCTTCTGGGGTCCACTTAACCATAACCGGGCCTTTAGCTTTTGTGAGCTCAGTCAACGGGGCAGTAATGGTGGCAAAGTCAGGGATGAACCTGCGATAATAGCCAGTTAAGCCCAAGAATGCCCTTACTTGTTTCTTTGTTACAGGACGTGGCCAATTGGAGATGGCTGCTACCTTGCTCTGTTGTGGTTTAAGGAGCCCCCGCCCTATTGTATAACCCAGATATTTAGCCTCTTCTAAGCCTAAAGAGCACTTAGCGGGGTTGGCAGTCAAACCGGCAGCCCGTATACTATCCACTACCGCCTGAACCTTCATCAGATGTGTTTCCCAGTCCACACTGTGAATCACTACATCGTCCAGATAGGCAGCTGCATACTCTCTATGGGGCCTAAGTATCCTATCCATCATACGCTGGAAGGTGGCTGGGGCACCATGCAAACCAAACGGTAACACATTGTATTGGAACAACCCCTCAGGGGTAGAAAAAGCAGTCTTTTCCTTTGCTCTCTCTGTCAAGGGAACCTGCCAATATCCTTTGGTCAAGTCCAATGTACTCAGATACCTAGCTTTACCCAACCTCTCTATGAGCTCATCCACCCGAGGCATAGGATAGGCATCAAACTTGGAGATATTGTTTAATTTACGGAAGTCATTACAGAAGCGTATTTCTCCATTTGGTTTAGGCACTAACACAATTGGGTTACTCCACTCGCTTTGTGACACTTCAATCACCCCTAGTTTTAGCATCTTTTTTACCTCTGCACTAACCGCTTCACGTCTAGCCTCGGGTATTCTGTAGGGCTTCAGATTGATTTTCTTTCCGGGTTCGGTGATAATATCATGTTTTATTATGCGTGTTTTTCCTGGTACTGGGGAAAACACATCTCTATTTTTTAGCACAAACTCTCTGACTTCCTGTTTCTGATGAGAGGCAAGAGTGTCAGCAATGTACACCTCTGGTTCTTTCCCACAAGCAACATGAGTGGGTTGCCCTTTGGTCATGGTGAAGACCTCTCGCTCTACCCATGGCTTCAATAAATTCACATGGTAGATCTGTTCTGCCTTCCTCCTACCCGGCTGTCTTACTTTATAATTAACCTCACCGACACGCTCAATAATTTCATATGGTCCTTGCCAGCTGGCTAGGAACTTGCTTTCAACTGTAGGGATAAGAAGCAATACCCGGTCCCCCGGTTTGAAGATCCGAAGCCTTGCATTCCTGTTATAACTGACTTGTTGGGCCCTCTGGGCTTTTAACATGTTCTCCTTCACTATGGGCATTATAGCTTCCATACGCTCCTGCATTTGAGCAACATGTTCTATAACACTACGGTGAGGGGTATGCTCTTGTTCCCATGTTTCCTTGGCAATATCTAAAATACCTCTGGGGTGTCTGCCATATAATAATTCGAAGGGTGAAAACCCTGTGGAAGCTTGTGGGACTTCTCTAATAGAAAACATAAGATATGGTAAGAGATAATCCCAGTTCTTACCGTCTTTGTCTACCACTTTGCGTAGCATGGCCTTTAATGTTTTATTAAACCTCTCTACCAGTCCGTCCGTTTGAGGATGGTATACTGAGGTTTTTAGCTGTTTAATTTTGAGCAGCTTACATAGCTCGGTCATAATCCTGGACATAAAAGGAGTTCCCTGGTCTGTGAGAACCTCTTTTGGTATACCCGTCCTGCTGAACATCATCATTAACTCCCTTGCAATACTCTTAGAGGAGGCATTCCGTAGGGGAACTGCCTCAGGATAACGCGTGGCATAGTCAACAACAACTAAAATGTATTGATGTCCCCTAGCTGACTTAAGCAGAGGCCCTATCAGGTCCATTGCAATTCGTTCAAAAGGGACCTCGATAACAGGAAGGGGTACCAGTGGGCTGCGGAAACCTTTGTGCGGTGCCTTTAATTGACATTCGGGGCAGGATTTGCAATACCTCTCTATTGCAGCGTATATACCTGGCCAATAAAACCGGGTAAGAACCCTCTCTCTGGTCTTCTCAAATCCCAGGTGCCCACCTAGCACATGGCTATGGGCCAGTTTTAACACCGTGTGTCTATACGATTGTGGGACCAGCAACTGTTCCATCTCCTCTTCCCCTTTCTTCTCTACCCGGTAAAGCAGGTTATGTTTTACTTTGAAATAAGGAGAACTTAAGTGCTTGTCAGGGTTTACAATGGTATCCTCCATTACTTGCACATTCTCTCTAGCTGCTGTCAGGGTTGTATCCTCCCATTGGGCAGCTCGGAAATTTCCAGGGTGGACTCCCAGATCCTGAAACTCTATTTGTGCTAAGGGGGCCTCATTATGGGGAGGTTCTACTTCATTACCCAGGCACACTACTGGTGACTCTTGTTCCTTGCATGGATCCCAATCAATACTGGAGAAAGGAAAAACATTATCCATTCCTTCTTCCTCATGGGTTTCCTCAGAGCACGTTACCTGAGGAACTGAGGGTTTTCCGGTTATGTTGCGGAAATGAGGGAAGTCCCTCCCTAATACTACATCGTAGGGCAACAGGGGTACCACCCCTACCTGCCATTTGACCTTTCCTACATCCGTGACAATATCAACCTCTGCCGTGGGGTATGAGTGGGTGTCACCATGTATACATACAATATCAAGAAGCTGCCTGGTATCTACTTTCTCTGGCTGAAGCAGAGCACTTTTTATCAAGGTAACTTCACTCCCAGAATCAATCAATGCTTGTACACTCTTCCCCTCCACCCTCACTGGTCTTAAATGAGTTGCATCAACAGCACTAGTAACCACACACATATTTGAACAAGTCAACACAGTCTTGTGTAGGGCCCTGGCTCCTACATCACACTGCATGGGCTCTTCACCCTCTGGACAATTACGCGCAAAATGTCCCGGCTCGTGGCATTTGAAGCATCTTATCTGTTCCTCAGTCTGCTCTTGTGGCCGTAATGGGAATGCCGGGTGCCTGTTACCACCATAGTCATATTGTCCCATGCGGGGTACAGGGTTTTGTCCTTTGCTTCCGGTTTTCACGCTTGTCCGGTTGTTAAGGGATCTGGACTTTGGCTGTGGAGAAGTACTACGTAGCTCCTTAACGGTCAAATACCTCTCAACCAGACACATCATCTCCTCTGGATCCTTCGGGTCCCCTTGGCTGACCCATTGTCGCAGTTCTGTAGGCAAGTTCCTGAGAAAGCGATCCATGACCACCATCTCCATTATTTTAGTAGCAGAGTTGATCTCAGGTTTCAGCCATTTCTGCGCAAGCCTCAGCAACTCATACATCTGGGTCCGTGTAGGTTTACCCATGTCATAAGCCCACTTATGAAACCTTTGGGCTCTAAGGGCAGGGGTTATGCCTATACGTGTTAGAATTTCTTTTCTGAGTTGTACATAGTCCTGGGCTTGGTCATCAGGTAAATCTTCATAGGCTTTCTGGGGTTCCCCACTTAGACAAGGAGCTAGTAACCCCGCCCACTGGCTTGCTGGCCAGTTTTCTCTGGTAGCAACCCTCTCAAAAGTAGTGAGATAAGCTTCCACATCATCTGCCTCTGACATCTTATGCAGGAAATCAGTTGCTCGAATACGGGGCCCCTTATCCACAGTAGGGCTCCCTGCAGAGGGCGACAGCACTTTCTGCAAAACATTAGCAAGGACAGCTCTGTCCTCATGCTGGGCTTCTCTCAGGTTTTCAACCTGTGCAGTCAGTAAACGATTAGTCTCCTGCTGTACAGCAGTCGCCTGTACCAAAACCTTCACCAGCTCTTCCATCATAACACCAAGGCAGATGACTAGTATGAAGGTACTGTACTGAGTGGGTGTCCCACGATTCACAAACAATCTTCAATATGCAGACTGGCAGAGACTTTGCATACCCACAGACCTTTTATGTGCTGATGCCCGCATTCTCCACCATATTGTGATCCTGCACCCACACAGGGTACCAAACAGCACGGTCCTCTAGGGTATTAACGCCACATCTCAATTAGGTAATCACCCACAATTTATTTGTAGTCCACGTATGAAGATATTTACAGGATTACACAGAACACAAATTCTCTACAAACAAAAGCCTAGCTCGTCTGAGCGCTTACTAACATATAACTTCCCTCACTACACAGGGTCTAAAACTAAACAAAACGTAATCCCACCAACCTTTTTGATGGGCTCTCTTGTGCAAAGCAAGCCCTGCTGCTTCCAAAACAAACTCTCTCTCTTCTGTCCAACAGGTCAGGTTATATTGCAGCCAGTGCAGCTAATTACCTGCAGCTGACCAGTGCATTGGAGTCAGCTTAAACTCCTGGCCTGGATCCTGGGTCAGTCCAGGTGCATGTAAACTGCGGGGCGGAGCACCAGCCTGCCCTATATGTCATAGAAAACCCTGCAAAATCGAGGGGGAATGTATACCCCTTCCACAACAACACCCCGCACCTTGTTACAATATATATGCATCTGTTGTGTTAGTCATGTGTGATTATGTCTGGGTATGTTTGTGTGGGTTTTTGTGTGTATATTAGTTTGTGCACATGTGTGTTAGCATTGAGTGTCCGTGTGCATGTGTTGGTGTGAGTGTATGTGTGCATGCAAATTTCTGGATGTGTGTGAGTGCCCCTCCCAAAGTCAGGTTCTGGATCCTACCCTGGCTCTGCAAGGGAGCTGCACACACCAATACAGAGCAGTGAGACTAAAGCCTTGAACACCACAGTATCTCAGCCAGGTACAGTCATAGGACAAATTCCACCCTCTTTTAATTTAATGGTTCCTTAGCAGGTGTAAAACTTAGGTAAATATAACCTCAGATGAACAACAGCACATGACATATTACACTGTGTCATGATTTATTCAACAAAAATAAAGCCAAAATGGAGAAGTTATGCGTGAAAAAACTAAGTACAACTTTGATTCTGATTCAATATCTTGTAGAACCACCTTTAGCAGGAATAACTTGAAGTAATCGTTTTCTGTATGACTTTCTATAGCAGTCAACATTGTTGTGGAGGAATTTTGGCCTAGTCTTCTTTACAATGTTGCTTCAGTTCTTTGAGGTTTGCAGGCATTTGTTTATGCACAGTTCTCTTAAAGTCCCACCACAGCATTTCAATTGGGTTGAGGTCTGGACTTTGATTGGGACCTTGCAACACATGTTCTATTGTTCTATTTTACAGCCATTCTGTTGAAGATTGGGATCATTGTCCTGTCCCATGACCCAATTTCAGCCAAGCTTTAGCTGTTGGACAGATGGCCTCAACTTAGACTCCACAATACTTTGGTATACACAGGAGTTCATGGTCGATTTAGTGACAGCAAGGTTCCCAGGTTCTGTGGCTGCAAAACAAGCCCAAATCATCACCCCTCCACTACTGCGCTTGACAGTTTGTATGAAGTGTTTGTGCTGATACACTGTGTTTGGTTTTCGACACGGGAGCCTCCATGACTTTGGGGGCGTCTGGAGGCTGTATTTCCCATTATAGAAAACAGACCCCTGGATTGCATTTCATATTTCCAGCAGGCAACAGTGAACACTAATTGCAGTGCAATATCTGGTTCCTTTGCTTGGATTTATGTTTTAGTCACCCTGTACCTGATTAGGGGTACAGGGGGGCAACAGTGAGAGAGCCAGAGCTCTTTAGATCCCAATTACCCCCTTCCTCCTGCCTGTCTGACCAATATTATTGGTTCTGATGGCAGGATTGTGTAAGGTGGTGTGGTTTTCTGTTATAACTCATTTGCATATGATCTGCATATTGCGTTTTACTTATGGTGTGATGCATGCGTAACTTACCGCCAGCCAATTGAAAGGCTCTTGGAGGCTGGTGGTGATTGCTTCCTCAATGGCGTTGTGCATTATTGGTCTTGTTTGTCCAGAGGGCACTGTTCCCGACGTCTTGTGGTTTGTTCAGATGCAACTATGCAAACGTAAGGGTTGATGCTATGTTTTTTTAAGAGAGAAAAAGCAACCTGACAACCCTTCTAAACAAACCATACTTGTTCAGTCTTTTTCTAATTGTACTGTCATGAACTTTAACATTGAACATGCTAACTGAGGCCTGTAGAGTCTGAGATGTAACTCTTTTTGCAATTTCCCGTAGTATTTCACGGTCTGATCTTGGGTTGAAATGAATGTTTTCCACTTTTGAAAAATGGTTCTCACTGTAGAATGATGGACTATAAATTGTTTGGAAATGGCCTTATAACCCTTCCCAGATTGATGGGCAGCAACAATTGCTTTTCTAAGATCATTGCTGATGTCTTTCCTCCTTGACATCATGTTAAAACACACCAAAATGCAACAGATGATTGTATGGTATGTAAAACCATAGAATTCAAAGAGAGTGTATTTTCTCACACGACTGTAAGTGATTGAGAGAAAGGGGAGAGAAAGAAAGATAGTGTGTTATCTGGGTGCAGAGCAAGTCCTATGTGTGCAATATAGGTGCAAGGCTGGATGTTGGAGTGTGTGACCTATGATCTATATCTGCAATGTAGGGGCAGGTGATGTGTATGATGGTTGTTATACATGCGGCTGAGCCTAAGGGGTGGCAAAATGACCTTTAGCCTAGAGTGACCAAAAATCCTTGCACCAGCCCTAGCAGGGGCAGTAGACTGCTGGGATGCATAGCTAGAGGTGTTTGTGCACCAGTCAAGTTCTTCCACACCAAATTCATCCAACCATGTCTTTATGGACCTTGCTTGGTACACTGGGGCACAGTTATGCTGGAATAGAAAAGGTCCCCAAAATGTAAGCATTGGATTGTCCAAAATGTCTTGCCATTCCCTGGAAAGTAAGGGGCCTAGCCCAAACCCTGATTTCAATAGATAAGAGGTGTGCTTCAATATTTTTGTCCATATAATGGTGCACAAAGCAAGGTCCATAAAGACATGGTTGAATAAGTTTGGTGTGGAAGAACTTGATCGGCCCACACAGAGCCCTGACCTCAACTCCATCGAACACATGTGGGATTTAATGGAACCGAGATTGCAAGCATGGCCTTCTTGTCCAACATCAGTGCCTGAACTAAATAAATGCTCTACTGGATGAACGAGCAAAAATTCCCACACAACAAGCCTTTCCAGAAGAGTAGAAGCTGTTATAGCTGCAAAGGAGGGGGGACTTAATATGAATAAATATGTATTTAGTAGGGCTGCAACAACTAATCGATAAAATCGATAATCGATAATGAAAATCGTTGCCAAATTTCATTATCGATTAGTTGAATCGATTTTTATCGATTATAAAATTAGGGTTTTTTCAGAGCAAACGCTCTGAAAAATACCCCTCATTATATAATCCGTTTAGTCTGACTCACAGCAGCAGTTCCTACTTACCAGTCCCTCCCTGTAATCACTGACAACTGGCCCCGCCCCCTTCCATCTCCAGAACCACATGGCTGTGACACTCATCTGACTGTAAGTATAAAATTAATATTTGGGCTGCTGAAAGTTAGGGGAGGAGGGGGTTAATTTAGGGGAAGCTATGGTTAATGGGGTGTTTAGGGTTAATTTGAGGCAGTTGTGGTTAATGGTGTGTTTAGGGTTAATTTAGGGGCTGTTGTGTTTGATGGGGTCTTTAGGGTTAATTTAGGGGATGCTGTGGTTGATGGGGTCTTTAGGGTTAATTTAGGGGATGATGTGGTTAATGGAGTGTTTAGGGTTAACTTAGGGGCAGTTATGGTTAATGGGGTGTTTAGGGTTAATTTAGTGCTGAGGACTGAGGGTTAATTTAATTAATTGAATAAAGTTAACTTAAGGTGCAGTAAGAGATAAAGGGGGGCAAAATAAGGGGAGTCTAAATCCTGGGGGCAGTGAAGATTAACCCAGTACTTATTTATAAGAGTATGGTGTCAGTGTGCTGCGAACGGGTCTGTGACTCTATGAGATATCTGGGGGGTGTAAGGCATATCTGGGGAGGACAGAGAGACATATCTGGGGGTATAAGGCATATACGGTATATAAAGCATTTGTGGGGGGGGCAGTGTGGCATGTCTGGGGAGGACGGAGTGGTGTATCAGGGTATATAAGGCATATCTGGGGCCACAGTGGCATATCTGGGGGTAGAGTGGAGTGGCATATGTGGGGAGGGCAGTGTGGCATGTCTGGGGAGGATGGAGTGGTGTATCAGGGGGTATAAGGCGTATCAGGCACAGTGGCATGTGTGGGGGGTAGAGTGGAGTGGCATGTGTGGGAGGCAGCGTGGAGTGGCATGTGTGGGAGGCAGCGTGGAGTGGCAAGTCTGGGAGGCAGCGTGGAGTGGCAAGTCTGGGAGGCAGCGTGGAGTGGCAAGTCTGGGAGGCAGCGTGGAGTGGCAAGTCTGGGAGGCAGCGTGGAGTGGCAAGTCTGGGAGGCAGCGTGGAGTGGCAAGTCTGGGAGGCAGCGTGGCAAGTCTGGGAGGCAGCGTGGCAAGTCTGGGAGGCAGCGTGGCAAGTCTGGGAGGCAGCGTGGCAAGTCTGGGAGGCAGCGTGGCAAGTCTGGGCTCAAATGTGCATAAATTGGGGGGGCTGGTTGGGAAATAAAGACAAGAAATGCATTTTATCAAAGTTTTTTGTATTTAACATCGTTTATTAAATTATTTTAAATAAATGAAAAATTGACATTCATTTTTTTTATCCGATTAATCGAAAATTAAATTAAAATAATCGTTTGTTGCAGCCCTAGTATTTAGAATACAATGTCATCAAAATCCCTGCTGATGTAACTGTCAGGTGTCCCAATACTTGGGTCCATATGGTGTGTGTAGATACCTTGTCTAGTTTTCAAACACACACACACACTAATATATATATATATATATATATATATATATATATATATATATATATATATATATATATATATATATATATATATATATTACACACACACACCCCAACAACAGAATCTCACCTGCTGTGGGATATTTGTAAGAGTCTGAGAATCCTCTCGAATCTGGAGGAATAGGTCCAGTATTTGAAGAAACTCCTTCTGTCATGATTTTAACCTTTGCAGTTTCTGTGGAAGTACCAAACACAGTTAAAATTAGAGGTAAAAAGCAGAAAGCACATTATGACTGTTCTTCCCGGACATTATTTTTTTTTGGTTCAGATGAAGGCAAACGTTTAAGATATTGCCCATTGGCATTCGATGGTGTGGTCATGATTGTCCCCCCTTAACAAAGGGAGCATCATGACCAGCCATTTTCACTATTTCTTTGTTCAATCACAATTCCCTTCTTCCATGTCTATTGTACAGCATGTTTATAGTTTCAGCATAGTCATTTAGCATGAAAAATATGTCATAAAGCAGAAAAACAAATTAACCTAGCTTTTCTTTTTTGAAGTTTTTAATTCCCATTGCAAAAATAGAAAATCAAATGCAAAATACATTGATTTCAGTACATTCCACATTTGACTATTATTTAAAAAAATAAATTGTACAGTGAGCAAAAGAATCCTCCACCGTGTAAGATTCCAACCTGTGGCAAGTATGTGTGGTGGCTAACCTGGAATAAATATAATTATTGGCGATATCACATTAGTGCTAATCCAGGAGAACAATGACTACTAATAATATGTGAGACATCTATTCAATGGTTCTAGAAGAATTCAGAAAAGCCTGCACCAGTGAGGAGAAAAAGGTACAGAAGGATTTAAAACAAAAAAATAAAAATAAAAAAAAGAAGAGCGAGAGAGAGAAAAAAGGGGGTAGTGGCATTTCTAACACCTGGGACATTTTCCAATGCACCAAAATGACAATGGATATAATGAAAATAAACCAGTTTGATGTTCAAAGAATCATTAAGATCAATAGGGTAAATTTAGCAAAAGAAAAATATATTCATACACACAGTGATAGATAAATATCATACATATGATAAAATAACATGTACAAACAGTGAGTTGCCAAGTAATTAAAGTTGAATTGGTGCATGGAAAAAGTTTAAATATTTGGATTTGAAATACCCTGGGGTGTTTTGTTTTCAAAATATATGGTTTGATGGAGGTAAAGTGACCGGCTTCAAAGTGACTCAAATACAACATGGGGGGCAGTATGACCCGTTTTGGAAAAAACGGTTTTGAAATAGCAATATGCTACTTGTATTTACCCTATAATTTGCAAAGAAAGTAAAAAAAACAAACAAACAAAAAAAAAAAAAAAACTCAGAAAAATATTGGGTATTTCTAAAGTAAGGACAAATAGTAGAATCTATTTAGCAGTTTTTTTTTTATTAGCTTTTGTAGAGGAGTAAAAGGTTTTTCAAATAAAAGATAATTGCTTTTGTTGCCATATTTGTTTTATATTTTATAATGATATGATCCAAAATAATAGTAACCAAAAAAAGCCATTCTTGTCTTGTCAAATTACAGCTAAACATGAGCACCGCAGAAATGTTAAAACAAAGGATACAAAAATAAAAAATAGTAGTTCAAGGGTTAAAGCTGTTTTAGTATTGGAATGCAGATGCTGTATATTGCTTGGCATCTTTCAGATGACAGTTCTTTTTGAATTATTAAAGGCAAATAATTTGTCATGCAATAATTAGTATTAAAAGCTTTATAACAAAATGACATGCGTTCCTATGCTTCTCTTACCATTTTAACTTCTTTCACATATTTTCAATAACAATCTTAAATAAGATTCCGTCTTAAACAATCATAATAAACGCACCTAATTATCATAAATACCAAATTATATGTATCCTTACATATATCCGATTTGCCAACAAAACACCCGTAACACGTTTGAATATTTCTTACCCAAATTGTTTGCACACCGCCTAAATCCCAGTAATGAAGATCACCGTGCTGCATGTATCGTAGAACGTCTTTTAAGCCATCCGTTCTCACCACAACATACGTATATATTCTTCCTTTACGTCTCAATTATAGATAGTTGATTTCTTTTTGCGTGTGTGTTTTATCCAACAACCTCCGAATTAGCAATAACGTACCTCATACAACTTCTTCCAGGCTGTCAACACGCAACTCCTGCATTTCCTAGCAACAGCTGCTTCCGTTTCCGGCCCAAGATTACCATAGCAACTAAAACGTTACCGAAAACGAGACTTCTAATCGTTTAATTTTCGTCGTAGCCACTTACATGGCAGGCTAACACATACATGGTTGTGAACCTTTTCTTCCTGTAACAGGTTACAACTGACCTCAGCCGGGCGGTATGAATAAGTTATCGCCAGCTATAGCCCGTCAGACTTATTTTTTACAAGCATGCTTAAACTTGGTAGAATTTATAGGCGCAATGTGTGACATATGGGAAGTATACCCGCAAAAAAGTCTTAGGGTGGTCTAGAGGAAAGACTTGTAATGCCGACGTGTAAAATAGCACCTACAACAAAGACTTATAATGCATACTATATAGTATTCGAATCGCAATATTGTGTGAAAAAGTATCCACAACAAAAAAACATTTCAGCTGTATTCTAGTTTAACTCTCCAAATGATTTCTCCAAACTCTCCAAATATTTCTTACCTAAAGCAAGTATGTGCTTTGTCTGAAAGCAATTGAGAGTATATATATATATATATTAAAAAAACAAAACATTCACATCCTCCTTCTGGGATGGTAATAAACGACTATATGGGGAGCCAACGTTTAAATACCAAAGCCAATGATTTTCAATTACCATGGTAATAGGTAAGCGTTACGCATCCCCTTTTTTGTAGCTCTTTTAACCCCTTTGTGACAATGGCTGGTTTCAGGGGAGGGCTGGCAGCCTAAGGCCTCGGGGCAAGTCTAGTCATGTGGCCACCGAATCAGCCCACCATCTTTTCCTGATTTTCTAACGCAGATTGATGTAATGTGATGGGATTGGGAGTACATCAATACACTAAAAAAAGTCATCATACACGGGATGCCTGAAGCCACAATTTAGTGCCACTAATCCTTTTTAATAAAATATGCAGATTGAAACAGAGTAAATAACACAAAACCTTTACTTTTCCTCTCACTAATCTCTGGGCCTAGAAAGTTTTGTCCTCTGAAGTGACTGCAAATTTAGGAGGGCGTTTTATCTCTGAATAACTAAAAATTTAATTTGTTTAATTTATTCCTACAGAAATTAACCCCATTGTGACAATGGCTCATTTTATTTTTTGTACTCTTCGTGACAATGGCTGTTTTAACATTTCTGCGGTGCTTGTGTTTAGCTGTAATTTTTTTCTTTCCCGTTTACTGAAACCGCACAAGTTATATATTGTCCTTTTACTATAAAAAAAAGTAAAAAATACGGTGAAAAACTACTTTTACTCAACAATAAAAGCTAGCGAAACCTGCTAAATAGATTCTGCTGTTTGTCCTGAGTTTATGTTTTGCTTTTTTTCTGCACGTTATGGGGTGATAAGTACTGGTAGCGTTTTGCTATTTCAAAGCCCCTTTTTTCCAAATCTGGTCATTCTTGCCCCATGTGCTAGTTCGGGTATCTTTGAAGCTGGCCAATGCAATTTACCCAATCAAACCATTTATTGTTGAAGAGTAGACACGGCAGAGTATTTCAAATGCTAGTATTTTATCTCTTTCCATGCACTAATTCTACCTGCACTCTTTGTCAAATTTGTGGCAGTCACTTTTGTGTGTTTTTTTTTTCCCACACAGTTTACCTCATGTATGAATTAACAGGTCCTGGTATATTTCACTATCACACAACACCCCTATATGTATCCAGTAACATCTCCTGAGTACAGTGATACCACCCATGCATGGTTACCCTGGCTGTTTTGGGGCATGCACATATTTCAATGTTGAACTTTATTTGGTGATCCACTGCACATGCCCTATTTGGTACATCTTTCAGCCCGACCAATTCAGTGTGCCCAATAAAACCATATTGTCACGACCACCACCACACTGGCACTTACCGCAGAAGTTTTTCTACCCAAAGTACTACTGCTGAAGGAGAAGCCCCCGGCGGCAGCACCCCAGGATTTAGAGGATCCCAACAGTAAGGAGGCCAGGTAGAGGTAGGTAATATTGGAACGGAGTTGGATCAACAAGGTATTGGTAAAGCATAGAAGGATCTGGTAAAGGATCCCGCAGGGTGGAGATGATGCCAAAACGGTAGTCAGGAAAGCTGGGTCAGAGCACCAAAATCGGGTAGTCATACAAGCCGTGGTCAAAATCCAGAGAGGGTAGTCGAACAAGCCGTGGTCAAAATCCAGAGAGGGTAGTCAGACGAGCCAAATCGGAAGCCAAATCAGAGAAGGTAGCGGTACAAAATCAGCAGGCAAGAGAGACGTCAGGCAAGCAAAGGGTCAATATACTCAGGAGACTAAACAGCATGGTGCACACAGCAAGACCACAACAGGGTAACTGGGAGGAGGATTACCGGATTTTTAAATCCTGTGCCAGACCTAAGCTCCGCCCACTGGATGACATCACTGATGCAGCTTCAGCCTGCCATCAAGACCACGCCCCCAGCTATGCTGTGACGACACGCCCCCCGTCTTCTACTCAGGAACCATGGATGTGCCGAGATCGGGTAAGTACTTGTCTCTGGGGGTCTCCACCTCGTGGTGCCCGTTGCGCACGGGCATTAGCTTGCCCGTGCTTGCCGGGACCCGGGACTGTGACACATATATTTTTGAACATTAGACACCCCAGGGTAATTAATATGCTGGTATTTTAACTCTTTCCATGCACTTATTCTACCACCAGCCTTTGTCAAAGTTTGCAGTAGTATTTATTGTGTGTGTTTTTCCCACACACATTGGTTTAAATTTACAGGTCTTGGTATATTTCACTGTCACACAACACTCCAATATGTGTTCAGCAACATCTCCTGAGTACAGTGATACCCCACATGCATGGTTTGTCGGGTTGTTTGGGGGCTAAAATGCCACATTTGGGACGTGTGCATTTTTCAAATTGGAAATTAGACGTGTAGTCATCCTCCCCCATGTGTTAATTGGGACATTGTTGAACCCGGCCAATTCAATTTTCCCCATCAAATAATTCCTTTTTTAAGTAGACACCCCATGGTCAATTAACATGCCAGTATTTGAATTCTTTCCATGTGAGAAAATAAAACGCACATTTTAGGACTTGCTCATAAAAATATTTATATATATATATATATATATATATATATATATATATATATAATTTTTTGGCCTTTTTTTAAAAACATTTTTTGGAACTGCAAGGTTCCCCAGGTGGTAACATCAGTGGGAAATTATTTTTGAATGTTACCATTTTTTTAAATGTTTTTTTAAACTGGTTTTTTTTTAACATTTATTTTACTAATCACATTGTGATTATAAAGCTGGGCTCCATTGACTCACAGAGTTCTCAGAGTTCTCATTATTTTATTATAGGATGCACCGCCATCTTGCCAGTGGCAAAATCTTGCAGTGGCGGTTGTGACCGCTCTCTGGAACGGTCACAGTGCGTCCTGGGGTGGGTTTACGGTGTCGCTGAAGGCCTCACTATCGAGGCATTTCAGCGACACAATTGTAGTTTAGGAGGCGATCGTTCATCGCTTCCTAAACTCTATTAAAACAGGCGTCTGCCCTGGGGAGGGGCCAGACATGGCCCCTGATGCTGATTTGCTGAATGCCTCGACATCGATGCATTACAGCAACATTGTTGGGTGCAGAATGCAAACATAGATCGCTTTCTGCACCCGTTTGAAGTCATGACGGTCCTGGCACGTCACTTGTCGTTAACCCTTTGTTAAGTGGCCGCAATGGCATCTCGGACTGGCCGGCCCACCGTGGGTGCTGCAGGCTTTCCCCCAGCATTAAAGACGGCCCTGGCGCAGCAGAATCGGCCACTTCAGTGGGCAGCCATGCAGCAGTTTAATTTAGATTGAGGGCAGCCTGGCACTTTTTATTACTTTTATTTGAAAAATGTTTTACTCATCTACAAAAGCTAATGAAAAAAAAACCTGGTTAATAGATTCTACTATTGGTCCTGTAAGAAATTATGACCCTCTTACAGGGATATTCTTTTAGGGAATGTGTGACGAATAAAGCACAAATACAAGCGTATAGAAAAATGTATATTGATATTGAACTAGGCTACTGTTACAGGTTATAAAACATATAACATACAGAAAACATTTGATAATAATACAAAACAAAAAGGGATACTTAAGCACATTCTCGGGAAACCTCTCTCAGCTCACAGGCTTCTCCCGAACGCCATCTTGCGCAGCTTCGTTCTGAGTCTCCTGACCCAGGACACTTCTGTTCACTGCGCTCTCCTTTCTCAGACTCCTCTTTCTCCCTTCTTTCTCTCTTACTCTTCTCTCTCCGACTCTCCTTTCTCTCTTACTCAGACTCCTCTGACTATTGCAACCCCTAACTAGTCATCCCAGAATTCCTTGTACCTCCCAGAAAGTGGTTCACCCAACCCCTCTTTCCAGAGATTTCCTGTATGACCCAATTATGGAGGAGACAGGTAGTCTATGCAAACATGCACACAGTTATGTTAATATACATCGGCTTCAGTTGTCTGACCCCCTGTGGGGTATCCCACCTCTGTTGGAGCCTTTGAATGACATCACAATCTGGCACTCCCTTTCAGTAGATGTGACTGCTTATATCCACCAGAAGAAGGATATACGCGGCAGGTTCTGCCCCTGCTGGCCGATTGCATGCATTGCAATCAGCAATGTAAGTCAATAGAGACTTCCACATCTATCCACAGGGCAAATAAATAAAATAAAAAAATTCTAATAATAACAAAGCTCTTACATCCCATTGTTCTTACACTACATGTAAAAGTATAGCCCCTGCCTGCTTTCACTACCCACAAGCAGGGCCGGCCCAAGACATAGTGCCGCCTGGGCGAAGTTTGAAATGCCCCTCCCCTGCCGACGCCACTGCTCATTATCTACCCTTCCTCTCCCTCCCTATTATCTACCCCCTCCCTATTATCTACCCTACCCCCCCCTTTGTACTTCACTTACCTTCCAGCAGTCTTGCGGCGAGTCTCCCTGCTCTGCCACAGTGCTTCACTGCTGAGTGCCGGAAATGACGTCATGTTCCGGCGCTCAGCATTACAAGCCTGCAATGAGACCGAGCTAGAGGGCTCGTAGAGGAGAGAGAGGGGCGCCGAGCGGGTACTGACAACTTGATAAGCAAAAACCACTCAGCGTCCCTCTCTCTCCACTGCTTAAAAAAAGTAAAAGGTGCTTGGGAGCGGCAAAGTGCCTGGGGCAATTGCCCCACTCTGCTCCATGGCAGGGCCGGCCCTGCCCACAAGCCAGATGTATTAAAAATTCTACCCTTTAGGGTACTATGTAAGGAACACATGTCGTCGTCTAGAACATAAAAAATATGTATATGCAGTTTATTTGGGGATACCTCAGGGCAGTTACTGTGTATAAGACATTGAACAAAGTAAATTGACACAATATATATATATATATATATATATATATATATATATATATATATATATATATATATATTTTTATAACTGGATATTTATTGAGATCCGACATAAAAGAGAACATAGACAGCATCTGTGTGTCATGGAGGAATAACATAAGTGCGCATTACAGTTGGACAGCACAGTAAACATACCGTCGTACAATGTGTAAAGACAAAAGTCATAATCAACACATCGGTATAATGTACATACAATATGTCATACAGATCTCAGTTTTTATTTTTTTAAACCGGGAGGGGGTGGGATGGGGAAAGAAAAGAGGGGGGGGACAAGAAAAAGTAGAAAAAGGTAGGATGGAGAGAAGAAGCCGAAGGTCAATCAGGTTGCTAGAGTCGCCTTCCGATACCAGATGGTCCGCAAATCTTTCAGGATAAAACCGCTAAGCATAGGACAGAATGTAGCTGTATAGTACTCGTCCCAGGCAGCCCAGGTATCATGGAAAATATGTGGAGTATTAGAGGCTGAGTGCGCCATCTGTTCGTAAGTACGGGTTGTGGTAAGTGCATATAAGACGTCCTGGATCGTGGGAGGGAGTGGGTCTTTCCACTTACGCGCAATGCAAACCTTGGCTGCGATCAAAACATGACCCAGCAGCTTCCTTAGTGGGGATGCTAATGATTGAGGAAACATATCCAACAAAGCTATTTCCACCTCAGCTACGATAGGAATATGCAGTAATTCCACTATAAGATGGAAAACTGCTGTCCAGTAGGGTTTGAGCTTAGGGCAGCACCACCATACATGGAGCCACATGGTACCCACTTCTCCACACTGTCTCCAACACAGGGGGAAGAGGATGGGAACATCTTAGCGAGTCTGGAGGGAACATAATACCATCGAAAGAGAACCTTCCGGTTAGTTTCGAAGTGAGTAGCGTTTTTAGAGACCCCTTGAAACGAGGAGAGGGCATGGTACCAAGTTTGAACGTCGTATTCCTTACCAAGTTCCCGTTCCCACTGTAACATAAATGGAAGTTTGTCATCAGACCCATGACCCAACAGAGCCGCATAGCAGACCGAGATAGCACTTGGAACACAAGGAGCAGTCAGGCAGAGCCGGACAATCGGAGTAGTAGGGCAGGAATATATTTTTATTTTAAACATTTTTACGTACTAGCACACCCGATTATTATTTTTTGCAATTATTTATTCTTTGGTTTCAAATGAAAGCCCTATTTTTTCTAAAAAAAAGAATGCATAATTTGTGTGGTTACTTTAAACACAGAAAAGGGGAATAGTAATTAAACCCACTGTTACAGACATAGGGCTGCAGAGAACTTTAACCCCCATTTAGATGTTTTCTTCCTGTTGTACATTCCCCAAATTGAATAAAATCATGCCCTTTGTGTTCCCGGACCCTTCTAAATGAACCCTTTACCAGTTATTCCTGCTTTCCTTGCCCTGTGAGTCCCAGCCACGATTTCCCTAAAACTGTTTAGCGGCTAGGATCTATGGAAATGCCTGACTTTAGACCCCAGATATCTTACCCGAGACACCCACTGCCCCCCCAAGAGAGCTCTTTTGTGGATCTGTAGGATACTTGGTGGGGTACAGGCAGGAGTGGTTACTGAGGGAGAGCTCTCTGGGGAACCACAGTTTATCACCATCTTCAGACTGGGTTCCAGCAGCCACAACTATAGATCCTCTGCCTGGATTCATCACAGACTGTCCCAGGGAACTTTCAACTGCTGTCTCTCAGGGTCCTGCCCATGGATCAGGGCCATGGACTGGACAATATATGGACCCCTAATCTATCCAGCAACAATTCGGGTTTGCTGCCGCTCCCTATGGATCACTCTGAAAACAGTGACTTGGGGTCATACGGGCATTACTGTACCTGTTGGCTAGATTGTGGCTCCAGCCTCTCTGGGCAAGTTATTGTTTGTAATAATCTGATTTTGCTCCTTATCCATGGTGTTTATAAGGCTGTATGTTTCTGCAATAAAGTGTTTGTGTTTTGGTCTGGTCCTGGACTTTTATTGTTCTTAATCTTATGTATTACTTTTGTCACTTCTGACTCTTCTATAGGTTTATTCAGTTGAATCAGTTGATCTTTACTCAATTTAGGTGTAGGTACTATTTTCAAATATTTTTTAATTTGCTCCAAATTAATATTATTATATAGAGCAGTGTAAAATCTATTGAAAGCCTGACCTATCGTTTCCAGAGAGGTACATATCTTATTGTTTTCAATAATTTTATAAATACGATTGTTAGCTTGTTTTTTTCTTAAGCCTGTTGGTTAATGATTTATCTACTCTATTGTTTTTAAAGTACCAACGCTTTTTTAATTTTTACTAATTTTATCAAATTCCAGCTCTCTTATTCTTCCTTTTAGTTGCTGGATCTAAGCAGATCTAAATTTAGTTGAAGACAATTGATTCAGTTTATTAAGGTCATAACGATTAATGAATAAAGTAGGTAATTCTGGGCCCCTTTTTCTATTTTTCCAATTTTAATAAGGTGTCCTCAAGTGACACTTTTAAAGGCACACCTTAAAGTAGAGCGAGATATTGATATATCATCGTTCTCTAAAAAATAAAGTTTAATTAGTTTCTGCAAGGATTGAGTATGTTGTTATTAATCCAAAATAAAATTATTTAATCGCCAGTCCCTAGGAACTTTCTTTGGGTATTTAGAGACAGTCTCGCAAATAATCGCATTGTGGTCTGGCCAAATGATGTCTTTAATAAAAAAAAAATTGTTTTATTTACTAGAGGGCAGTTTCCTATCAGGAAATCTATACGCGCATACGAGGCATGAGGTGCAGAAAAATTGGTAAATTCTTTTTGAGTTGGATTGAACACCCTCCAATTATCATAAAGATTATTTTTCTTAAAGTTAGTCAAGCTTTTAGCCGATCTTTCTATTCTCTGATTACACAATACTCCTCTTCTCAGGATCTTATACATGTTAATATCCGGTATTACATTAAAGTCTCCTGCCATTATGAGAATGTCCCTAATAGATTTTTCTGCTTTTTTAAATATGAATTTAATGGAACCAATATTAGGTGCATATAGGTTAATTAAAGTATGTAATTGGTCTTTTATGTATGTAAATGGGCTCTTTTATATAAAATTTAATGGTGAGATATTTAACTGCTTTATTCAATGAATTAATAGATAAAGAGCATGCGCCAGAGGAATTATTAAGAGCTAATATTATTCCTATACTTAAACAAAATAAAAAAACGGAAGACGTCATTAACTATAGACCTATCTCACTTATTAACGAAGACATGAAAATATTCACAGGGATATAAGCAGAAAGATTGAAGCAGGTAATCGCATTACTAATACATCCTGACCAAGTAGGATTTGTTCCTAACAGACTCACTTACAATAACGTTAGACGGATTATTGATACTATACATCTTGCCAATACTGAACGAAGACAAACTGGCTTAACCCCTTAACGACAATCCCCGTACATGTACGGGGTTGCCGTGCAACGTGTTAACGTCAATGCCCGTACATGTACGGGCTGCCGTTAAATAGCTGCATCGCCGTGATCGCGGCGTTTTTGCCGCGATCGGCGGCTTTGCAGCATCTACGGAAGCCTCACAAGTGAGGCTGACCGTGGATCCGGGGAGGGCAGCCCTCCCCGGAAGAAAAATGGCCGCACGGCTAAAACTGCTTAGGAAGCGATCGGAATCGCTTCCTAAGCATAAACTGTGTTGCTGACATGCCTCAGTATCGAGGCATGTCAGCAACACTACCCCCCTACCCCGATCGCCTTGTGATTGCTCCGAGGAGCAACCACAAGTGCCATCCTGTGAATGACGTTGCCGTCATTCACAGGATGGCATTAACAATAGATCTGTGTTCACAGAGGGTCTATCCAGACCCTCTTGAGAACTCTCGAGCTCCTCCTGCAGGTTGAATGCAGGTACTGCATCCAACCATGCAAGGTCAATGGAGCCCAGCTCACTAATGAGAGTGACTAGTAATAAAAAAAATAAAAAAATTGGTCAAAAATGTTTAAAAAAAATATGGTAACATGTAAAAATCCCCACTGTCACCAGAGAAAAAAAAAAGTTTTTAATAAGCAAGTCCTAAAATTCTTTATCTTTACAAAAATTCCAGCATGGAAAGAGTTAAAATATTGGCATTACAAATGCCCATAGGGTGTCTAGTATTAAAAAATATGAGTTGATGGGGTAAATTGAATTGGCCGGGTTCAAAGATGTTCCAAATATGGGACATGGGGCAGATGTCTAAATGGCAAAAAAATACACACCTCACAAAGGCGGCATTTTACCTCCCAAATAACCCTACAAACCCATGCATGGGGGGTATCACTGCGCTCAGGAGATGTTACTGAACACATATTGGGGTGTTGTTTGACACGGACATACACCAGGAGCGATAAATTTATACCTGAAGTACAACATGTGTAAAAAAAATACAAAAAAAATGTACTACCATAAAGTTTCACAAAGGGTGGTGGTAAAATTAGTGCATGGAAAGGGTTAAAATACCAGCATTTCAGATACCTTGGGGTGTCTAGTTTTTTAAAATATATGATTTGATGGGGTAAATTGCGTTGGCCGGCTTCAAAGATGCCCGAAATGGCACATGGGGGGAAGAATTACCAGATTTGGAAAAAAAGGTTTTGAAATGGCAAAACGCTACCTGTACTTATTGCCCCATAACGTGCATAAAAAAGCAAAAAAACATAAAAACATTGGGTATTTCTCAACTAAGGACAAATAGTAGAATCTATTTAGCAGGTTTTTCATTAGTTTTTGCAGATGAGTAAAAGTTTTCTGTTTAAAAAGTGAGAAAAAGTAATTTTTTAACAAAAAATCCCCATATTTTATCATTTTTTTTATAGTAAATTAGATGATATGGTAAAATGAATGGTATCTAAATTAGATGATATGGTAAAATGAATGGTATCTAAAGCCCTGTTTGTCCTGGAAAAAACAATATATAATATGTGTGGAAGCACGAAATGAGAAAGAAGAAAATCACAGCTAAACAGTAACACTGAAAAACGTTAAAAGAGCCATTGTCCCGCATACTACAAGTAAAAACCCCTATTGTCCTTAAGGGGTTAATAGCATTAGACGCAGAAAAAGCGTTCGATCGTATCAATTGGAGCTTCATGTTCCAATCTTTTCAATCTTATGGAATAGAGGGGAGTTTCCTATCGGCAATTAAAGCATTATATTCAAACCCTACGGGTAGAATTGTAGGACAAGATATTAAATCTGATTGGTTCCATATTAATAACGGTACTCGACAGGGTTGCCCATTGTCCCCAATGCTATATATATTAACGATAGAGATTAAGGCTATTATTATAAGGAATAATGAAATGATAAAAGGCACAGTACTGAGACAAGAAGAATTAAAAATTTGCCTATACGCAGTGGAAAACTAACAGTGGAAAACCCAGAAAGTTCTATTAGAGAATTACCGAAAGTTATAAACAACTATGCAGAAATTTCTAACTATATAACTACAAAAATCAGAAATTCTCTATTTAAATACTGCGATACATATTAAGCATAATTAATGGGGAATTTAAGTTTAAAGAAGTATTACAAGAGCTTAACTATCTAGGTTTAAAATTAACCCCTAAAGTAAAGAATATGATGGAAAGAAACTCTTTCCTGTATTAAAGAGACTATTTATAAAAAAAAATTGGAAAAAAATAATGTATTCCTGGGTTGGCAGATTAAATATAATAAACTCTTATATTCTTCTCAAATGGACATATCTTCTCAGACACTTGCCTTTAAACATGCCAATTTCTAGGCTAAACATGATACAGACTTCTTTTAATACATTTATCAATAATGACAGAAAAGCTAGAATTAAACTCCCATCTCAAAAATCAAACAGGGGGCTTGAGTTATCCCATGATAAACCGCGCATACGAGGCATGTATGTTAATACATATATATAACACTCAATTAGAAACTAGTAAGAGTCAACCATGGTATAAAATGGAACAACATCTCTCTGGTATTAGAAATGTATCTATTGAAGTATGGGAATTTCAATCTAAACTGAAAACAAAGATCCACACAGGAAATAACACTATTATTAGAGATATCATACAGGAATGGTTAAAAATTAAGAAAAAACTTAGGCTTAAAGATAGAATATTGAATACAGCAGGACTTGATATTATTGAGCTTAATTTATCAGACATATCATTGACAAAATGGAAAAATGCAGGTATTATGTATCTAAAAGATATCTTGACAAACAATTCCATTAAAAAGTATGCCCAATTAGTTCAGCAATTTCACCTACCATCCACTGAGGTTTTTCCTTATTTAAGGATAAAAACATTTCTAAGACATACACACTATAAAGAAGACCCTGACATGCAATTAAAAATAGGTCATATATTTAATGGGAAAGAAACGAAGAAAATATTGACAAAAGTAAAATAAAATAGATGAAGTAGATTTCTCTAATACTATTTCCAGATGTATACAAAAAGCAAAAACTGTCTGCACTTCTTACCCTAATAAAGTTGGCAACAAATATATAAACATAATATAAATGAGAGGTTTTGGTTATATGAATTGGCCAAAGCATAATTAAGCTCACCCGCCACGTCAAGGCACACTCTCAATAGGGTGAGAACCTACTCTCACCTCCTACATAGTGGGCACACAAAGCAGTTTATACTGCTACCAAAACCTTATTAATGTGTTGGGGGAGGTGCAATTAAACCTCCTCCCTATTAACCCCTGGACAGCAAGCTGCAACCAGACTAACGAGGAGCCAACAACCTCAAATATGTGCAAACAGGGAAAAGAAAAAATGTCGGTGCGCTAAGCTAGTCACAGGCTCAAATAATACAAATGTATAATACGAGGCCTACCAAACAGGTGTAAGCATGCTGCAAAAACAGTGTATTGGCTGTACAATGAAATGTATACTATTTCCAGATGGTCTAAGGAACTTCAGATACTGATTTAAAAAAAAAAAAGGCAAAATGCAACATCTTTGACGCATAGTACTATACATTCAATCTCATTTAGAGAGAACTATTTCAAAGTTTTGAACAATTGGTATCTGACCCCTTCAAAGTTCCGTTCAATGTTTCCTGGTACATCAGAGATGTATTAGAGAGAAAGGTGATTATATACATTGTGACACAAGGTCTGGTAAAGTGGTAGATGGCAGGTATATTAGACCAGCCTTGGTCAATAGTAGTCTGCCTTAAAATATGTCCCAGGGAAAGATGTTTGACTACAAACTGCACTACTGGCAGTTTGCAAAACATGGTAAGGGTCCCTAGGGCGGAGCATCTGGAAGAGCAGGGTGGACCAGTGCTCCAACAGCACTAATTGCTGTATTGATCCAGTCCAGAGTGTGCATTCTGGACAGGAGCTCCACAGGTGTGGACTAAGTAGCAGCTCACCTGTGGTTGATTAATTAGCAGGCAGAGGGTAAAAGGAACTGAACCTGATTCAGAGGGGAAGCCACTGTTATGCCAGCTAGGAGAGCTGATAAACTGAGGGTGGTTTCTCTCTGCAAAGCCTTATTGATGGTAATTTGTGACCTGTTTTGTCCTAAGCAAAGACTGTTATTCTGCTTACAACTGCTGCTGTTTATTCCTTTAAAATAAACATTGAAGCTGAGCTGGATGTGTCCTGGACTTCATTTACCCTAGAAGACTGTGGTTACACCCAAGATCCTTGACAAAAATCCCAAGGAAAAGGGAGGCCTGTCACATATGGTGGAGAATGTGGGTATCCATGTAAGTCTGTGGGTAGAAGTCAGTTACAGCTCAACATGGAGGATATTATCAAGGCGTTGATCCAATCCACCACTGTGCAACAGGAGGCTAACAGGAGAGCTACAGAAAACAGTGCAGTTCTGCAGCAATTGGTACTGACCCAGGCAGAGAATGCTAAACTCCTGGTCAAAGCACAAATAGAAAGCACTGAATCCTTAGTGCAACAGATTGCAGTGGCACAACTTGAGGCATTTAAAGTAACCTGTGAAGAGCAGCAAAATGCTACCCGTGTGCTACAGCAGGAGATCCAAGCTATTTCTGAAAAGCTGGACTTGGACCCTGAGGCGAGATCCCCAGGACCAAAGATGATTCGGGCAAGCCACTACCTCCAAAAGATGACTGCATCAGATGATGTTGAAGCCTACCTTCTGGCATTTGAACGCACAGCAGAGAGAGAGAAGTGGCTGGCTACCGAGTGGGCAAGTGTACTGGCACCGTTCCTGAGCGGAGAGCCGCAGAAGGCGTACTATGACCTAGAGCCTGCAGAAGCAAGCGACTACCGAAAATTGAAAGCTGAGATCCTGGCACGTCTAGGTGTAACCTCTGCAGTACGTGCCCAAAGATTCCACTCATGGGCATTTTCCCAGGGCAAAGCTGCAAGATCCCAAATGTTTGACCTCATGCATCTGGCCCGGAAATGGTTACAACCTGAAGTCAATTCACCTAGCCACGTTGTGGAAATCCTAGTGAAGGATCGATTTTTGCGTGGTTTACCAGCAGCCCTGCGTCGGTGGGTCAGCCAGAGTGATCCACATACAGCAGATCAGCTAATTGCCTTGGTGGAAAGATATGTGGCTGCAGGAGAACTGTTGAGCCCTGCTTCACCAGATAAACCCCGCAGTTCTAAGCTCAAGGATTCTGCAAGACTTGGTAAGACTGTTCTGGGTTTAAAGGGGGGCGGAAGAACCACAACTATATTCTCAGGACACCAGGGACAATACTCCAGGACTCAGAGGGTTAACCAGACGTAATAGGCCTGGGAGAGGAACTGATTGGGGGTCAGACTATGTTGTGAAGTGCTTTAGATGCAATGAGGCTGGTCATATGGCTAAGGAATGCCCCTTGAAGGATGAACCTATGGAGTGCAATATGGGTGAAAATGAGGGAATGCATTCATTTTTGTTTAATTGTGTTGCGTCTATTAACAATGACTATGATAATAACCCTTATTGGTGCTATGTTAATGTGAATGGAAAAATGTCTAAAGCATTACTTGATTCAGGAAGTATGGTCACATTAATAGCAGAATCTGTAATACCCTATGTGAAGTCTGATCATGTACAAAAGGTGGGAATTATCTGTGTTCATGGGGATAAGAGAGAGTATCCCACAGCAGAAGTAAATATTGGAACCCCGTATGGTTCTCTAAAATACAGAGTGGGTGTAGTACCCAGACTATCCCAGCAGGTGGTAATAGGTAGAGATTTTCCCCATTTTCTAGAATTATGGGTCTCTGCAGAAAAGAAAGGCCAAAGCTCATCAGAATTTAACCAAGCTGATGAGGATTATGTGTTTCCTTTTGCCAATAC
This sequence comes from Spea bombifrons, assembly GCF_027358695.1. NCBI lineage: Eukaryota > Metazoa > Chordata > Amphibia > Anura > Pelobatidae > Spea > Spea bombifrons. The sequence continues at coordinate 23,880,106 of NC_071096.1, read as the reverse complement.
CGAATTGGATTTTGACCAACGGGAGAGACACCAGGGCAAATCTTACTACCCTAAACCAGTATTAGTGGGGGATAACCCAGTACTAACTAGTGAGGAGCCGGCTAATACTGCAGAGAATGATGAACTATTAGACATAGGGATCGGTCCTGGTAACTTTAAAAGCGCCCAGTGGGAAGATCCCACTTTAGTTGCAGCCCGAAACAATATAAAGGTTGTAAATGGGGTTGCTGCTCAGCCAGGAGAAGCACTGTCATTCCCTTATTTTGAAACGTTAAATGACCTAATCTACCGTGTAGAAAAGAAAGCTGCAGATACTATTAAGCAGCTGTTGGTTCCACAGGCTTTCCGTAATATAGTATTGAAGTTGGCTCACAGCCACATACTAGGAGGACACCTTGGAGTTGATAAAACCAGAGAGAGAGTCCTTAAACGTTTTTACTGGCCTGGAGTGCTTGCTGCTATAACAAACTATTGCTCTTCATGCCCTGAATGCCAGCACAGGGCCCCGTTCAAGGCTTTTCGTAGTCCACTAGTTCCCCTACCTATCATAGATGTGCCCTTTGAAAGGATCGCTATGGACTTAGTAGGGCCACTGATAAAATCCGCTAGAGGGCATCAGTATATACTAGTCGTTCTGGACTATGCAACGCGATACCCTGAAGCCATACCCTTACGTAATTCTTCTGTAGTTTGGGGTAGCCGTATTAGTCCAGTGTATACGAATGCAAAAAAACAGAATGTTGCAGAATCTTGTAATACCTTTTTTATTGGACTAACAGTATTTAAAATAATAGACGAGCTTTCGGGAGTCCTCCCTTTGTCAAGTCAAAAGCATTTCTGACCAAGCAAGTGAAAAACAGTTTAAAACAGTTTAAAACTGACCAGTACATGTTCTGATACAGGGTTAAAACAGGGGTTAAAATAACAAGATAGAGAATTTGCAGACAAAAAACTAAGAGGGTCGTAAATAGTAAATAGTGGCATATACTGCACAGATAAGGCTGGGGGGGAGCAGGGGTGAGCATGTAGGAGAGAGAGGGAGAAGGGAAGAAAAAAAAAAAAAAAAAAAAAAAAAAAAAAAAAAGCACAGGTTATAGGAAGTTTTGATAATGAGCTAAGAAGCTCAAATCCACATTAAGTCCTCTGTTTTTACAATCATAAAAATGTATCATTTTGGCTTCAAATGTCTTTCTTTCTTGGGTGTTTTTGAAATGACCTCTCAGTGTTTTGATTTTGAGGTCATGTATGGAGTGACCGGTTTGGGTAAAGTGGTGCCCAACTGGGGTGCAAAAGTTTTCTTCATCATGATGGTTGATGGAGTATCTGTGCAGATTCATCCTTTTATTAAGTTGCTGGCAGGTTTCACCGATGTAACACCCTATTGTACATTTGGTGCATTGAATCATGTATACAACATTCTGTGAAGTGCATGAGTATGATCCTTTAATGTTGTATGTCTTGTTGTTGTGGGTGGCTGTGTTGCTGGTACAGATGTGTTGACAAAGTTTGCATCTAGCTTTGTTGCATGGTTTGCTTCCATTATCTGTGTGTGTTGTTTCGGTATGTAGTTTGCTACTCACCAGCTTTTGTTTGAGATTCGCTGGTTGTCTGAAGGCCAAGATGGGGGGTTCAGGGAAAATTTCTTTTAACACCACATCCTCTGCAACCAATGGATGAAGCCAAAATGATACATTTTTATGATTGTAAAAACAGAGGACTTAATGTGGATTTGAGCTTCTTAGCTCATTATCAAAACTTCCTATAACCTGTGCCTTTTTTTTTTTTTTTTTCTTCCCTTCTCCCTCTCTCTCCTACATGCTCACCCCTGCTCCCCCCCAGCCTTATCTGTGCAGTATATGCCACTATTTACTATTTACGACCCTCTTAGTTTTTTGTCTGCAAATTCTCTATCTTGTTATTTTAACCCCTGTTTTAACCCTGTATCAGAACATGTACTGGTCAGTTTTAAACTGTTTTAAACTGTGTTTTTCACTTGCTTGGTCAGAAATGCTTTTGACTTGACAAAGGGAGGACTCCCGAAAGCTTGTCTATTATTTTAAATACTGTTAGTCCAATAAAAAAGGTATTACAAGATTCTGCAACATTCTGTTTTTTTGCATTCGTAATTCTTCTGCAAAGTCAATAGCAAAGGAGCTAATGCTGATGTTTAGCAGAGTGGGTATCCCCAAAGAAATCTTGACGGACCAGGGGACCCCTTTTATGTCCAGGGTCACCAAAGAGCTATGCAGATTCCTGCAGGTTAAACACCTTAAGACCTCAGTATATCACCCACAGACTGATGGTTTAGTAGAAAGGTTTAATAAAACCCTTAAGAGTATGTTACGTAAAGTAATTGACACTGACGGGAAAAACTGGGACTTTTTATTGCCATATCTAATGTTCTCCATTAGGGAAGTTCCGCAGGACTCCACAGGCTTCTCTCCTTTTGAATTGTTGTATGGGAGGCATCCCCGTGGAATGCTGGATATAGCTAAAGAGACCTGGGAGCAGGAGAGCACACCCACCGGAGTGTAATTGAGCACATAACTCAAATGCAGGATAGAATGGCTACTGTTCTACCTATTGTCAGGGAACACATGCAGAAAGCTCAGCAGGCTCAGAAAAACAGTTATAATCGTAATGCTCGAATCAGAGTGTTTCAGCCTGGAGACAGGGTATTGGTACTGGTCCCTACAGTAGAGAATAAGTTCCTGGCAACTTGGCATGGACCATACGAGATAATTGAGAAAGTGAGTGACGTCAATTATAAAGTTAGACAACCAGGTAGAAGAAAGCCTGAGCAGTTGTATCACGTAAATCTGCTGAAACCTTGGAAAGCTTTAAAGCCTTCAGAGCCTCCTAAGGCCAAGCCAGAGGTAAATATAGCTCTATGCATCAGAAGCAAGAGGTCAGGGATTTTATCAGAAGAAATAAGGATGTTTTCTCTGTAGTCCCAGGAAAGACTAATGTTATCAAACATGACATAGTGACAGAACCAGGGAAGAGGGTTAATCTCAAACCCTATAGAATACCTGAGGCCCGGCAGGAGGCTATAAACTTAGAGGTCGAAAGAATGCTAAAACTTGGAGTCATTGAGGAATCCCAGAGTGACTGGAGCAGTCCTATTGTATTGGTGCCAAAACCTGATGGCACATGGAGATTCTGTAATGACTATCGGAAGTTGAATGGCATCTCAAAATTTGACGCCTACCCAATGCCAAGAGTTGGTGAGTTAATAGAAAGACTGGGTAAAGCACACTATCTGACAACTCTAGACCTGACAAAAGGTTACTGGCAAGTCCCTCTCACGGACCGGGCCAAAGAAATAACAGCCTTTTCAACACCCAGTGGCCTGTTTCAGTACACTGTATTGCCATTTGGGTTACATGGTGCGCCTGCCACATTCCAACGAATGATGGACAGAATTCTTAAACCCCATACTCGCTATGCCGCTGCTTATTTGGATGATGTTGTCATCCACAGTACAGACTGGGAATCCCATCTTCCAAAAGTTCAAGCAGTGCTTGATTCTATCCGCTCAGCAGGTTTAACTGCCAATCCTTCCAAATGTACTATTGGTTTAGAAGAGGCTAAGTACTTAGGATATTCAATTGGGAGGGGATTGGTTAAACCGCAAACTGCAAAAGTGGAAGCCATACAAAAATGGCCACAGCCACTTACGAAAAAACAAGTAAGGGCATTTTTGGGTTTGACTGGTTACTATAGGAGGTTTATTCCAGATTTTGCTACCATTGCTGCTCCTCTAACTGACCTCACTAAGGCGAGGTAACCAGTTATGGTTAAGTGGAGCCCTGAAGCAGACAAAGCTTTTAAAAGACTGAAGGAGGCTATCTGTGCCCAGCCAGTCTTAGTAACTCTGGACTTCTCCAGAAGCTTCATAGTTCAGACAGATGCTTCTGATGTGGGCTTAGGAGCTGTCCTTTCCCAGGAATATCAGGGTGAAGAACATCCTGTGTTCTTTTTGAGCAGGAAACTAAACCCACAAGAGAAAAACTACTCTATTGTAGAAAAGGAGTGTCTCGCTATTAAATGGGCATTAGAGTCACTTAAATACTACCTGCTAGGTCGGAAATTCCGGTTGATAACAGATCACGCACCTTTGACTTGGATGTGTCAAAACAAAGAGAAAAACTCCAGAATTACCAGATGGTTTTTAAGTTTGCAATCCTTTAATTTCACAGTGGAACACAGGGCAGGCCTCAAACAGGGCAATGCTGATGGCCTTTCCAGGGTACATGCTCTGATGTCCATGGTCGCTCAACCCCTTAGGTCTGAGCTGGGGGGGAGGATATGTGACACAAGGTCTGGTAAAGTGGTAGATGGCAGGTATATTAGACCAGCCTTGGTCAATAGTAGTCTGCCTTAAAATATGTCCCAGGGAAAGATGTTTGACTACAAACTGCACTACTGGCAGTTTGCAAAACATGGTAAGGGTCCCTGGGGCGGAGCAGCTGGAAGAGCAGGGTGGGCCAGTGCTCCAACAGCACTAATTGCTGTATTGATCCAGTCCAGAGTGTGCATTCTGGACAGGAGCTCCACAGGTGTGGACTAAGTAGCAGCTCACCTGTGGTTGATTAATTAGCAGGCAGAGGGTAAAAGGAACTGAACCTGATTCAGAGGGGAAGCCACTGTTATGCCAGCTAGGAGAGCTGATAAACTGAGGGGTGGTTTCTCTCTGCAAAGCCATATTGATGGTAAATTGTGACCTGTTTTGTCCTAAGCAAAGACTGTTATTCTGCTTACAACCGCTGCTGTTTATTCCTTTAAAATAAACATTGAAGCTGAGCTGGATGTGTCCTGGACTTCATTTACCCTAGAAGACTGTGGTTACACCCAAGATCCTTGACAAAAATCCCAAGGAAAAGGGAGGCCTGTCACAACATATATGGTGGTCATGCAGTGTTGTTAGCCAGTTGTTGGATATGGTCTTTGATTCATTTATAAAACTTACAAAATGTAAGATAAATAAATCCCCTGACATTGCTCTTCCTCACATATTCCCACCTAACCTATCCATGGAAAGGAAAATTCTATTAATTCATGTTCTAGCAGCAGCCAAAATCTTGATTGCTAGATACTGGAAAAATAATCAGGTTTTTCTTTGGACACAATTTTAAAATCAACTATTATTTTAATTACAAATGGAAAAAGGGTTAGTCAGACTTATCATAGAAGAATAGCAATATATGAGGACTGGATCCTTAAAATAAATAATACCTAAACATATCACAAATAACAGTCACCCCCGGCTCTTCCTTTTTTTTTTTCCTTGCCATTCCAGGTGGCACATGAGAAGAGAAGGCTCCGCCTACCAGGTAGGGCAGGAAACACTATAAAAGAAGGAGACCTCCCCCTTCCTCCCCAGTGTTGTTTCCTGCCCTACTCAGGTAGCGGTTAGGCTGAAGCTTACCTTCTCTCTTTTTTTGTTTTTTCTCGGAGCCCCGGGGGGGCGTCCTCTCTCCCGATAGTGATCCCGGTGGATCCAGGGCTCCGGTTCTCTCCGTCCCGGGGAATCCTCAGCGTGAGGCACGGCAGGAGAGTGCTCCGGATTACAGGCACTGTGAGCAGGATTCCATACCCGGCTGTGCCGGTTTCACGGCACCCGTTTTCATTAACTCCTCTCTGCATTACTTCCGGCACTGCGTCTGGGGTCACGAGACGTCAATTGACGGGGAATTTCCGGATATGATGTTTCCGGGCCTGGGCGCCTAAATGCCTCTATAAAAACGCCAGAATGGGTAAGATCTTTCCTTGCTCTTCGTTCCTGTGCTGTATTATTGGATTTTCTACTCCTCTATTGTGCCTGCCTGTGCCTGAGGATTGTATATTGCTGTTTCAAGTAGGTGTTTCCCTCCTGGTTTGGAGGGAGATTTCCATTGCCTATTCCATTGCTTTCTGTGGTTACATCTTTGTGTTTTTTCTCCTCAGTCATGTCAGACAAAAATCCAGACATCCCTCCTGAGGCCTCCCCACATAGGAAGTCTGTGGGAAAAACGAAACACAAATCCTGCTCATCCTGTAAAAAGACCCTACACGACCCTACGGCCAAAATGTGCAGCTCCTGCTCTCGGCCTAAAGAAGTTTCCACAACAGAATTTACCTCCTGGTTGAAGGGGGAACTTCAGTCTACCTTTGACTGTTTTCGAGCCATGGCAAGCTCCACTCAGGCGCCGGTGCCTCAGCATCAACCTTACCAGCAGGGTCCACCAAATTTTCTTCCAGATACCCTGGAAGATTATTCGGCTCCTTTTTCTGAATACGACTACCAGTCTTGAAATTAAAGAGGAAACCTTTTTCTTCCCAGTCGAAGAAACAGGGAAGCTCATCTCTGCAGTCAGATCTATTTTGAATCTACAGGATGACATACCAGTCTCAAAACCGGACAAGGTTGTCCTCCTAGTAGCCCTCACTTCCGCTAGGAGGGTGAGCGAGCTCCAGGCTCTCTCCAGAGTGGAACCTTTTCTCAGGATTCTGCCGGACTGCATTATCCTTCGTTTGCCACCAGAGTTTCTCCCTAAAGTAGTCTCTCCTTTCCATTCGGATCAGGAGATCGTCCTGCCTACTTTCTGTCCGGTTCCCAAGAATCCCAAAGAACTGGAACTCCACTCGCTAGACCTGCGCAGATGTATCCTGTCTTATCTCTCACGTACGTCTGCCTGGAAGAAATCCGATTCTCTCTTTCTGTCCTTTGCGGGGACCCGGAAGGGCAGATCAGTATCCAGGGCTTCCGTGAGCCGCTGGCTTAAGGACGTAACACTTTATGTTACATCTCCGCGGGAAGAGTACCTCCCTCCGGCCTGAAGGCACACTCGACCAGATCCGTCTCGACTTCCTGGGCTGAACTCTCCGGGGTGACTCCGTCTCTCATTTGCAAGGCAGCGACCTGGAGGTCGATTCATACGTTCGTAAGGCACTACAGGCTGAATCTTCATCTCTCAGACGAGTCTCAATTTGGTCGTCGTGTCCTACAGACTGGAATCCTTCCCTCCCCATCTTGCTAATTCTTCTCATGTGCCACCTGGAATGGCAAGGAAAGAAAGAATTCTTACCTGGGAATTCCTTTTCCTTGTCCATTTCCAAGGTGTCACACTTTTTCTCCCACCAATTAAATTTACTTTGGCTATTATTTGTCTGAGTCTTTCTTTTTAACCACACTGGGGAGGAAGGGGGAGGTCTCCTTTTTTTATAGTGTTTCCTGCCCTACCTGGTAGGCGGAGTCTTCTCTTCTCATGTGCCACCTTGGAAATGGACAAGGAAAAGGAATTCCCAGGTAAGAATTCTTTCTTTTTTTCTGGATGGTTAAAATGAAAAGAGGATAACATAATTATGTATTATATGGCATATATCTTCTTCAATACAATGTGCAATGTCCCTTGTCCCTTTTCTCTTCTGTACCCCTATTTTTTTTTCTTTTATATGGAAAATTAATAAATAAATATTTGAAAAAAAAAGTGTTTGTGTTTTCACTCCAACATTGGTCTTGTCTGATGTTTGGGGAGGAGTGCTGTAATAGCCCATTGCAGTTTCTGTGTAGCTATATCCCTTCCTCTTTTCAACGCTGGTTCTGTCTGGCGCTGAAGGGATTAATTGCCATGGTCTTGGGGTACAGGTCGTCCTGTGACACCCACTTATTGTAAAAATTTCCAAAAAAACTCACGGGTGTTATCATACTACAAAACCTCGGTAGTGAATGGGTTAAAGATTAGTCAGGTAATTGAATCAAGGCTATATGTCAATACATATATACATTCTCTGGCCACTTGATTAGGTACACATTGCTAGCACCGGGTTGGACCCCTTTTGCCTTCATTCTTCGTTAATCCACTAATCTCTCTGGTCCTTTCCTGTAGCCTGTAGGAGCTCAGCCATCGGCTCTTCCTTGGTGTAAACAGAATACACAAAATTATTTAAAATATCTGCTTCCTATCCTAACTAACCAAATGTCCTATTTGAGATAACAAAGGACCAACATTTTCTGCCTTTAGCTTCTTTGAATTTACATACTTAAAAATAGGTTTAGCGGTTCAGTCACTACCTCATTACCGTTTTAGGTGATATACTATTTATGACTAGCCCAATCTTCTGAACCTACTACTATTTCCGTTGGTAAATTTTCCAACTTAGAAAGAAGAAATTCTTGCCCTTAATCACTGTTCTAAGTCTTCTGGTCATCCAGGAGTAGCATGAACCTATGGCCTTGATCTCCATGATCTTTTGGTAGTCTACTTAAATGTGTTCACAAATGCATTTCAGTTTGTCAAATTTGTACTGCCTCTAAGTCACCTTAGAACAGGGGTGTCCAAGTTTTTTCTGCAGTGGGCCACTTCGTCAGAATTTTATATGTGCGCGGGCCGCACTCATTTTTCACTGAGAGAATATATGGCCTTTAATAAGATACGCAGATTAAAATAAAGTAAATGACACAAAACCTTTTTTTCCTCTCACTGATTTCTGGGCCTAGAAAGTTTTGTGGCTACAAATTCAGGATTCTGGATAAGTTAAAAAAAAAAAAAAAAAAAATAGGGATGCACTAAAATGAAAATTCTGGACCAAAACCGAAAATTCAGGGTTCACTTAGCCAAAACTGAAGGTGACCCCCCCCCACACACTTTTAATAAAAGTAATTTACACACCAAAATTGTACAAAAAAATATATATTATGATTGTTAACAGCAATCTCAGACATACCCAGATTCCAGCATGTACTGGTTGCTGGGCATTGTATTTTTTGTCTAATTTTAGTGTGTAACCACACTTTTATTAAAAGTAACACACCACAATTGGACAAAAATTGTGACTTGTGACTCAACAATATGACTTGGCATGATAGGAGTGTGATTGCTAACAGCAAACACACTCTTTTAATACCCAGGCAACCAGTGAATGCTGGAACCTAGGCATGATGGGACTGTGATTGCTGTTAGCAGATTGCTGTTAGCTGTTAGCAATCACACTCCTATCATCCCAAGTCAGCCAATACATGCTGGTACAGGGTGGCTGTAAGTGCAGACCCCATACTGCTGGCAGCATCAATACATAAGGGGGGCAGCTAGCCAGGTTTCAGCATGTACTGGCTGACTTGGCATGATAGGAGTGTGATTGCTAACAGCAATCAAAGTCCCATCATGCCTAGGTTCCAGCACTTACACCTCCTTGCTATAACACACAAATCCATTCATTCACAGATTCATTCCCTCAATCAGGCATACTCATTCACACAACCTCCCCCACCCCCTTACCTTCACTACAGCTCTTAATGCCGCTCACAGACTTCAGCAGGGGGCGCGGCCTCCCTTGTTCTCTTCACAGAGGAAGCAGAACTGGAGCAGAGAATAGACCCTCCCACAAGCAAGCAGCAGGGCTCTTGTGATCCTGGCTGCCGATCTCACGCGGGCCGCACCTCGAGGTTCCGCGGGCCGCATGTTGGACGCCCCTGCCTTAGAATTTACCACGTGGCTTACTACAGCCCCTTCCTATACCCAACCATCCAGTCTCACCTTGCTATGGATTTTATGGTCAACCTATCTCCCTTGGACAAATACACTACTATTTTTACTTTTGTCAGTTTTTCAATATGCTCCGTAAACTACCCACAGAACCTGATCATACTGTGGTTCTCAATTTATCTCCCAATAGAGTAATAATATTGTAAGGTTGTAGGTATAGTACTTACTATCTCCAAACTAATGGCACAGCTGAAGGAGCCAATAAGGAACACAGACAATATTTCCGCTCATTCATCAATGATAACAATTGATAACAGAACAACCCTTCTCCTACTTGCTGAATTTCCTCTATAAATGAATCTGCCCAAGGTTACTCCTGCTATTGTGACTACGGTATGGATCCAGTCATAATGTCTGACTCCCTCCTACCAATGTATACATAGAAGAACATCACTCCAATATTTCTTGTGCTTGAACTGGGCTCCACCAGCACCCCAAAATATCACAAATAAAGTCGCTCAGCACTCCAGTAGTTCAGTGAGGTATATTTAATTCAGCAACACAGGCAACGTTTCGACCTTACGGTCTTTATCGATCCATGCTAGACATATTCATCTTGGCATGGCAACCATGAAGTTTGCCTCTTGTTTTTTTTGGTCTCTTTCCAATTACTAGATGTGTCAACCCTGTTACATATGAAATGACTTTTTCCAGCACTCTGTGTTCCCAAAATGTTTAATGGATGGTGGAGTAAATTTACCAAATCTTTTCTTATTCTGGGTCCTGTGAGTGCCGATGAATATGAGGTTCAGTCCATCATTATACTCTTCGGTGTTAGGTAAGGATATTGCCCAGAAGAGCAATCCTGGATTTTGGCCCATGACATTAATGCTTATCTCATACGAACGTACCATCATCCCCCTGGACGTTACATGAGGCAAGAGTTACAGTAAGAACTTACCTTCATCCTCACATCTGTGGCAGGACCTGGTCACCCCACAAGTGAGGATATTGCAGTGGCTCCCTCATATAACTGATATAACGGTAATCTAATTGTGTGTGCGGCCATCTGACATCACTGCACAACAAGTTTAATTTATAACCTTGCCATGACTTCAGTAAGTCCCACCTTATTCAAACACTGAACTCATTTTCAACTTGTCATTTGTTAGTTTGCCTTTTGAGCAGTTAGGTGATTTCTGGTATTGTGACTAGGCGTCTTCTTGATTATCCTGATTTCTAGTATCCTGACCTTGCTTACTCCTGATTTCAATGTCTACTGGTAGCATTACACAGTTTGAAGTCCGCACCTACCATCACAACTTGTTTTATTTCTGTACAAGATGTCTAACACTCTAACGACATCCACTTACACATACATACACACACTATCTCTTCCACTAACCTTAGGCACTCATGCTAACACCATATGCTAAAACCCACACTTACTAGCATCAAATACTAACATGCATGCTCATGCTAAGACCATACGCACACTCTTACACCATTTGTAGACACAAATGCTAACACCATACACTAACGGATGCACAGAAAAATACTATACACATACACACATCATCTTCAGCTCCCTTTTAGCTTGCATGGAGCCCTTCTCTTTAGTGCAGTGTTCTCTGTGTGTAAGCTGCCATGCTATTACTGCAGGTTTAAGTGAAATGTGTTACGTAAGTCCTCTGGACGCTTTATTACCGCAGTGGCATGTCCACACTGGACCCATCTTTATGCACCCCAGGGCTAAGTTTTCATATTTTTTGTGAAGGGCATTAATAAATGGTGTTATATTCCATCACAACATGCAGTCTACAGGAGTGTGCATGTTGTTGTTGTTGTTTATACTCCAGTTTAACTTATTAGTCCCCACAATCTTTGCACATGGAGTTAGGTGATCACATGCTTTAGTGGGGATGAGTGCTGCCTGAGTATTTAAATTGTAAAGAGACAGCCACAGGCAGTACATTTTTGTTCATGATGACATCAGTGCCAGGGCAATAGCTAACAGGTTGCGCACCCCTTAAAAATAATTCAATTTTGGTTAATTTAGCATATAGTTAGAAACTGTAAATGCTTACAGAAAGAATATTTATTATTCACAATAAATAAATAGCTAATTCATTTATAATTGTTCATGAAATGTCACAACCATTCTTTTTATTTCTCAAATTTGCATTCATATAAATAAAAATATTAGTGACGATTTTAAGCAACTTTCGCTTGTTGGCGGTCATTTTGAGCTTAGTTATTTCTCCCCATATATTTTGATGCAATAATAACATGCTTAAACATCCTTTTCTTGGTGTATTATTCTTCTTTACACAGAAATATGAATACACCAAAACCAACATCATTTCTATAGTGTTCTCTCAGTTTGGTTCCTAAGGTTAGGTCCTGTTATGGAGGCTTAAAATGTAATTTGGATGCAGAGGAATATGAATATGAATATTCCACAGACATGAAAACACAGTTTTGAATAAAAATACTCCGATAAAGCAATGTCAACAATAGCAGCATATTTTAGATATTAATTTGTTGTTCTTATCCCTTAAATCTGTTCAATAATTTTATCCGACAATGGACTCCACCTTTTAGTTTCTGGTATTTTTTCTAAATGAGACATTGTCAAGTAATAGGGCAACCAATTCAAATACTGTGTATTAGTTACTGTCAGTGGGTGAGTGGTTTGATGTAATCTCAATTCTTTGGTCTATGGCTGTATTTTGTGCAGTTTCTAAAGCAATACTTGTTGTGGTTCCTTCTGATTTCATTGGCAATGGGGAATCTGGGGGTTTCCTTTGTTGGTCACACTTCTTTGAATCTGAAAGATAATTTTAATATTAATAACGTAAACGACAGAAGGAATAAAAAAATGAATATATATATATATATATATATATATATAATACATTATAACTCTTAAATGCAAGCACACTTCAAAATATATTTATATTTTATTCCATAGTGGGTTTGTTACATACAAAATCCTATCTATAGTCCTATCTAACTAATTTGTTTTCCCATTCTGTAAAATCATAACCACAAATTAGTAGACTGCTTGATGCAAACCAATGTAAAGGTATCAAACACAATACCTTTTTGTTTTGGATTCCTGTCTGTAAAATAGCAGAACTAGCATGCACTCTCAGTGGTTTAATCTAGCTATAGAGCAATCTTACCTCGTGTGTCTTTCATACATTTAGTCTCAGTGAAATTTTCACTTAGCTGTTTCAGTTTTATTACTGGTGACCTCTGTAGTTGAGCAACAGGGATTTCAACATCTGAAAAATTAGAAATTGTGTATTGATCTGGATTCTTAAGGACAAATTGTGAGATTCTTAATATTGTTTAATGATTTCAGAGTGACTATTATGAACCATTTATGAAGATGTGAGTTGTATTAGGCACTCAGAGATAAAAAAAAACCAAAACAAAACAAAAAAAAAACACTAACACATAACATTCTATCATAGGACAATTGTAATAATTATAATTTTCATGTAATCCACTTTAATCAAAATAAAATTTTCTTTAAATTAAGCATATCCTTTCTGGATATAGCAGGGTCATTTACCCAGAATCAGAGCATACGGAATGTTTGATCAACTTAGGTTGTTGGTCTCTTACCTTTGACGAAACAACTGCACCTTTTATATTTTATTTGTCGCTGGTACAATTATTCAATTACATAGGAATTGCTTGTCTCTTTAATTGATCCATCCTATTGTGCAAAGATGGCGAACAAAGTAGCAGTGCACTTTATAATGAAAAAGTACAGTGCCAACATTTGTTGCTGCACATTTTTGAGCAGTTCCCATACAAAATGAACTGAGCCAAATCTTATGTTTCTATTACTTTCATGAATCCTAAATTTGTCCTAATGTATCTTGTAGAATGCTATTTCTTTTATATGTGTTTAGTTACATACATATACAGTCGTATGAAAAAGAAAGTACAACCTATTTGAATTCTATAGTTTTATCAGGACAATCATCTGTTCCTTAGCAGGTATAAGAATTAGGTAAATACAACATCAGATGAACAACAACATGACATATTACCCCGTGTCATGATTTATTCAACAAAGGTAAAGCCAAAATGGAGAAGCCATGTGTGAAAAATGAAGTATTTCTTATGATTCAATAGCTTGTAGAACTTGCTAAATGGCAGCTGCGTGCTGATGCCGCCGCAGTGGCGGAACTACCGGGGTCGCAGGGGTCATGACTGCGACCGGGCCCTGGAGTTGTGCCAGTCAGGGGGGCCCAAGGGGTGCCGATCGGTTGCTGAAAACGACCGCTCGGCAACTCTTGGGCCTCCCTGACTGACAGAAATCCAGGATGCCTCCGCTCCCCGCCTCTGCTGCCGCCGCCTGCCTCAGCGCTGCCCAGAGTGCAGTGTTGGGAGCGTGAGGTGTTTGTCTCGGGTGGCGGCGCTTCACGCTGACGGCATATGACGTCATATGACGAGACAAACGCCTCACGGTCCCAACACAGGAGTTGACGGTAAGTGACCTACAAAGGGGGGGTAGGGAGGGAGTGGGTAGATCGTGAGAAGGGGGGGTAGGGAGGGAGTGGGTAGATCGTGAGAAGGGGGTAGGGAGGGGGGGTAGGGAGGGAGAGGGTAGATCGTGAGAAGGGGGGTAGGGAGGGAGAGGGTAGATCGTGAGAAAGGGATAGATGGGTTGGGGGTGGGGGTGGGCCCTTAACAGATTCTCGCACCGGGGCCCTGAGGTTTCTAGTTACGCCCCTGTGCCGCCGGCCGGCTCTGCTTTAATACTTTTTTTTTTTTACTTTATATGGCAAGCCAATCCAGCTTGCCATATTAAATAAAAAAAGGATTAAAGTAGCTCCGGGCGGCGGCATGAGCACGCAGCGGCCGGTTAGATTAAATTTCCAGCAATCTGAAGGCCGCATAGTGATGGGAGCAGCATGAGGGGTGGAAGCTCCGCCCCCTCACACTCAGACTGCTGGAGCACCGGATGTCGGGTCAGTGACATCCTGTTAGCGTAGAAAACAGCAGACTGCAGCTACCAGAGGACGGAGGTCAAGAGGAAAAAGTAGAAGGTCAGTAAACTAATTTATTTTTTGTACAAAATGTATAATATTTTTTTTTATTTGTTAAAAACAAAAAAAATTGGCATGTGTGTGTGTATGTAAGTGTGTCTGTGGGGGCATAATGCTTTTTTAAATTAATTTTTTTAAATGATTAAACAAAAAAATAAATCTGTGTCTGTATGTGTTCAGAAGTTCAGCTCCCCATTGTCAGCTCTGTCCCCAATCAGCCCCTCATTTCATTGCTGTCCCAATTCAGCTCCCCAGTGTCACCTCTGTCCCAATCAGACCCCCATCTCACTGCTGTCCCCATTCAGCTCCCCAGTGTCACCTCTGTCCCCATTCAGACCCTCCCAGTGTCACCTCTGTCCCCAAATCAGACCCTCCCAGTGTCACCTCTGTCCCTTTTCAGCCCCCCATGTCATTGCTGTCCCCATTCAGCTCCCCAGTGTCACCTCTGTCCCCAATCGGCCCCTCCAGTGAATTAATATTTGAGAGTGTATGGGCCCACTTTAAGGTATGATCCTGGTAGGGTACTCATATTAGCCTTTACAATTTCCCTGCTGCTGTGTACTATACTTCCCATAATCCTCAGCCAGTATCATGGGGGACATTTAACTGACTGAGCATCAAGGGGTCATTAGGTTTTGCTTTTTTTTTACCTTTGTTGCTATTATATTTAATTATGTTAAACCATGTTGTTAACTTATGTTATATGGGGACATAAGGCTTTTCTGGAGGCAGATTGCCCCATGATATGCCTTTTAACCCCCGATATTCCACTCTGCCTCCAGAAATGCCTATACCCCCCTATATGCCACTCTGTCCCATGGTATGCCTTTTAACCCCCTATATGGCATATAGGGGGTATAAGGCATTTCTGGAGGCAGAGTGGGATATAGGGGGTTAGAAGGCATATCATGGGACAGAGTGGCATATAGGAGGGTATAAGGCATATCAGTGGGCAGAGTGGCAAGCCTGGGGGCAGATGTGCATAACTCGGGGGTAGGTTGGCAAATAAAAGGAAATAAAAAACCAAAATGTCTCAACCATAGCTTTTATTAAATATGAAAAAATAGTCTACATTAATTAATAAAAAAATAAAAGTTTCTTACAAGAATATCGTTAAGAATAATGTGATCAGTGTTTTGTTCCACTGAATTAAATTGAACCTTTTCATCTAAAAATGTTTGCGGTAGCAAATGTTTTGATTCCATTATGTCTAATGTATTTAATTTATTAGGGCCTTTTAACACTTTTGCTTTCTGGCATTTTAATACAAATAATGTGAAAAAAAGAATGTTTTATAGTTATTTGTATAGCAAATAGTGTGACTCGGGTATCTATAAGGGGTGCGTGTGAGTATAAGAGCTCGACCGCGAAATAAACTACCGTATTTATCGGCGTATAACGCGCACTGGTGTATAACACGCACCCCCATTTTAACAAGGAAATTTGAGTAAGAAAAAATAATTTTAACTTGGAAGCTATGAACTTAATGTTGGAATAATATTTATTACATTATAACATTTATTATAAGATTTATACCACTTATAAGTCAAATATGAAAGAAAAAGCACCTCTTTAAACAAAAAAACTGAACAAAAAAAACTTCATCAGAATCACTGCTATCTGGGAAACGACACACACACACAGTAAGACACACTCACACTCAGACACACACCCTAAGACACACACACTCAGACACACACACTCAGACACACACAAATTCAGACACACACACAGTAAGACACACTCACACACACACACTCTGACACACACACACACACTCTGACACACACACACTAAGACACACACACACTAAGACACACACACTAAGACACACACTTAGACACAGACACAAACAGACTCAGAGACACACACAAACACACTCAGACACACAATCCCTAACCCCCCTTCTCAGGATCTCCCCTCTCCCTCCCTAACCCACCTTCTCAGGATCTCCCCTCTTCCTCCCTAACCCCCCTTCTCAGGATCTCCTCTCTCATTCCCAAACCCCCCTTCTCAGGATCTCCCCTCTCCCTCCCTAACCCCCCTTCTCAGGATCTCCCCTCTCCCTCCCTAACCCCCCTTCTCAGGATCTCCCCTCTCTCTCCCTAACCCCCCCCCCGGTCACTTACCTTCAACTCCTGTGTTGGAAGCGTGAGGCGTTTGTCTCGGGTGCCGGCGCTTCACTGCTGAGCGCCGGCGTCTGACGTCATATGCCGGCGCCCAGCGTGAAGCGCCGGCACCCGAGACAAACGCCTCACGCTTCCAACACAGGAGTTGAAGCGCTGAGGCAGGCGGCGGCGGCCGCTGCCAGCAGAGGAGTCCTGGATTTCTGTCAGTCAGGGGGGCCCGAGAGTTGCCGAGCGGTCGTCTGCAGCAACCGCTCGGCACCCCTTGGGCCCCCCTGACTGGCAGAACTCCAGGGCCCGGTCGCAGTTGCGACCCCTGCGACCCCGGTAGTTCCGCCACTGGCTCTAGGATTTATCGGCGTATAACACGCAGGTAGGGTTTCAGCTTCATATTTTAGTTAAAAAAGTGCGTGTTATACGCCGATAAATACGGTATATGGGGCTGGTCTCCAAATGTGTCCAGGGCTGCTTTTCAATCGCAGTCCGGCCCTGTATGGAATTCACTGCAAAGGGAGGTGGTGTTATCAAATACCGTATTTGCTCGATTATAAGACAAAGTTTTTTCAGAGCAAATGCTCTGAAAAATACTCCTCTTCTTATAATCAAGCTCTTATAATCAGACCTCAAATAGGTCTAACTATGAGACTAAGATCCAGATCCCCTGCAGCGCTGCAGGGGACCTGGATCCTCCTGTTTTATGCCCCCCATTTAGCACCTCCTCCAAACTTACCGGTGCTTCTGACTCCCCGGTCATGTAGCCGGGGCAGTATGTAGACGTCTACGTGATTCGCTTAGACAACTTCCGCTGCAGCCGGAAGGAGGTGCGATTAGCAGCGGGGGTTGTCTGCGTCCATCGCGCAGACTTTCCCCGGCTGTCAGAGATCAGAGTTCTCCACACCGGTGCAGGGAATTCTCTCTGAAAGTACCTCATGGATCTGTCCTGGGTCCGCTTCTGTTTAATTTGTTTATTAATGATCTCCCAGCGGGCATAGGGAGCCAGGTTTCAGTGTTTTCTGATGACACAAACTTAAGTAGGGTAATAAAGGCTGAAATAGATGTCTCTTCACTGCAAGAGGATTTGGATAAATTGGGTAACTGGGCTGATAAATGGCAAATGAGATTCAATGTAGACAAATGTAAAATTATGCAATTTGGGAATAATAATAAAAATGGAACGTATCATTTAAATGGTGTTTCCTTGGGGAAATCTACCAATGAAAAAGATTTAGGAATAATTATAGACAATAGACTTAGTACTAGTGCACAGTGCAAGCTAGCAGCTGCAAAGGCAAATAAGATATTGGCATGTATTAAAACATATTATTCTGCCTCTTTACAGGCCCATGGTAAGACCCCACCTTGAATATGCAGTTCAATTCTGGGCGCCTTTTCTTAAAAAAAGAACATTATGGAACCAGAGAAAGTTCAGAGGAGGGCCACAAAACTAATAAGGGGAATGGAAAGTTTTAGTTATCAAGAAAGGCTGGAAAAGTTGAATGTGTACACATTAATAAATATGTACATGGCCCATACAAAATGCCCTTTAAAGACCTGTTCATTAATAGAACATTACAAAGGACAAGAGGTCCCCCGCTAAGGATTTTTTACAGTAAGGACAATAAAAGTATTGAATTCACTGCCTGAAGAGGTGGTGCTAGCAAATACTTTAGATGCCTTTAAAAGGGGCCTGAATACTTTTGTAACAAAGCAGAACACAGAGGGCTATGAACGATGGTACAGGAATTAAAATTTATTTAGTGCTTGTTAATCCAATTAGAAATATGATTGCCATTTGGAGTCAAGAAGGATTTTTCCCCATTGAAAGCACAAGAATTTTTTTTGCCTTCTTTTAGATCAACAGCGGTAAGGAATAGGAAAAGGGTTGAGCTTGATGGATGCAAGTCTTTTCTCAATCTAAACTACTATAAACATGGTCCTTGGGGTTTAGCAGCTAGATATCTAGTTGAAGGCTCCATATACAGAGCAGGTTAACCCCTTAATGACAGAGCCCGTACATGTACGGGCTTGTGGTGCAATGCAATAACTACAAAGCCCATACATGAACGGGCTGCTGTTAAACAGCTGCATCGCCACTTGTCGGCACGATCGGCGGCTTTGCAGCATCCACAGAAGCCTCACAAGCGAGGCAGACCGTGGATCTGGGGAGGAAAGCCCCCTCCACAAAAAAAAATGGCCGCCACCGCACTGATCATCAAAGATCTCGGCGGCTGGCTAAAACAGTAAACGGTGTTGCTGACATGCCTCAATATGAAGGCATGTAGCAACACAACCCCGATCGCCTTGTGATTGCTCGGAAGAGCAACCACAAGTGCCATCATGTAAATTACGTTGCCACCACTCACAAGATGGCGTCAACAACTGAAAAATAAATGAGTTCACAGAGGGTGCAGACCCTCTTGCAAACTATACCAGCATTTGAAATACCTTGGGGTGTCTGGTTTTCAAAAATATATGGTTTGATGGGGTAAAATGCATTGGCCGGTTCAAAGATACCTGAAATAGCACATGGGGCAGAACAACCAGCTTTGGGGAAAAATGGTTTTGAAATAGCAAAACACTGCTGGTACTTACTGCCCCATAACGTGCAGAAAAAAAAGCAAAAAAACATAAAAACATTGGGTATTTCTATACTCAGGACAAATAGTAGAATCTAGTTAGCAGGTTTTTTCATTAGTTTTTGCAGATGAGTAAAATATTTTTCAAAAAAGTGAGTCATTTTGTAACAAAAAAATCACCATTTTTAATAGTAAATTAGATGATATTAAAATAATGTTATCTAAAGAAAGCCCTGTTTGTCCTGAACAAAAAGCAATATATATGATGTGCGTGGGTGCACAAAATGAGAAAGAAAAAAAATTACAGCTAAACAGCAACACCGAAAAATGTTAAAAGAGCCACTGTCCCAAAATGTACTACAAGTAAGAAAGCCTTGTCAGGGGTTACTACTGCTTCAAATAACATAATTGGAGAGAGATATATGTAATTATATTTGGACGGGGAATGTAACACCCCTAGATCAGTTCATACTGGTGCTTTATTACCAGAACAATGGGGATGAGGGAGGGGATTGTTGTATAACCCTCCTTCAAATGACAAACTGCCACCTGTTGCTGCTACTGCAGCTGTAGAAAGAAGAAATTTGTTATGAGAGATAGACTGCATGTGAGGCTTACTTACGCAAGCAATGGAAATTAGATTTCTAGCACAAGGTCATGTATATACTTGCTGTTACGCCGAGTATACCGATAAAAGAAGCAAAAGGAACTTTTCTTACAAATTCCGAAGATGTGGTCTATCTATTACTTTATTTGAAGTTTGAAACTGGGATACAGTTAGGGTTGCCACCTTCCTTGCAAAAAAATACCGGCCATGCTACTTTGCATAATCTGGCATATAGGGGGTTAAAAGGCATATCATGGGAAAGAGTGTCATATAGGAGGATAAAAGGCATTTCTAGAGGGAGAGTGGGATATAGGGGGTTAAAAGGCATTTCTGGAGGCAGAGTGGCATAAAGCCTTATGCCCCTATATACCCCCCCCCGATTTACCACTGCTTCTGACTCTCTTGTGTCTGGTGGGGGCAGCAGGTGGAGGCCGGTGTTTATGAAATCAGCAGCTGTTTTGAATGTTTGTCTGCCGCCCTGGGCGGGTGAAAACCCGAAAAACAAAAACTGTCTGCGCTTCTTACCCTAATAAAGTTGGCAACAAATATATAAACATAATATAAATGAGAGGTTTTGGTTATATGAATTGGCCAAAGCATAATTAAGCTCACCCGCCACGTCAAGGCACACTCTCAATAGGGTGAGAACCCACTCTCACCTCCTACATAGTGGGCACACAAAGCAGTTTATACTGCTACCAAAACCTTATTAATGTGTTGGGGGAGGTGCAATTAAACCTCCTCCCTATTAACCCCTGGACAGCAAGGTGCAACCAGACTGATGAGGAGCCAACAACCTCAAATATGTGCAAACAGGGAAAAGAAAAAATTTTGGTGCGCTAAGCTAGTCACAGGCTCAAATAATACAAATGTATAATACGAGGCCTACCAAACAGGTTTAAGCATGTTTTTGTTTTTTTGTATACATTGTACAGCCAATACACTATTTTTGCAGCATGCTTACACCTGTTTGGTAGGCCTCGTATTATATATTTGTATTATTTGAGCCTGTGACTAGCTTAGCGCACCGACATTTTTCGACAGAAAATAAGTGTGCCACTTGGGAAGTTTAGTGCCTGGTAACAATTCTATTGTACAGTCGTACATCCGATGTGGAGGTAACGTTTCTGCTTTTCTTTTCGAGAACACATCCAAATAATCCTAGTACTGAGAGGGTTCTAGGTTACGTGGATCTTTTGTCAGTAATTCCAGCACAAGATTTAACTTTGTAGGGGTATTGCAAGAGTTTTTTTTTAACATACTTTACTCCATGCCAAAATGTGTCCTCCTCTGCAGTCTATGCTGGGATTATGTTGTTGTGGGCATGACATTCCTAGAATGATCGGCACATATGGACTGGACAATACATCAAATTGTATTTCTTCCGAGTGGAATGCACCCTCAACGGCCCCCATAATCTTGGTTTGCAGTGAAACGATCCCTGTTCCAAGTGGGGAACCATCCAAAACTGTAATGAAGCTTTTCCGAATTTTCTGTTGTAATGGAATTTTTTTTCATGAGCCCATGTCTCGTCTATAAAATTCTCAGCAACTCCAGAATCAATGAAAGCTTGTGTGGCCAATTGGTGGCCTGTCCACTTAAGCTTGATAGGAACTAAAAGTCTTTGAGGATGAGGAGGTATAGTAATAGTAGCACTTAGTGAAGCACATCCTACCTCCACTAAGTTCCAACGTTTCCCGACTTTCTGGAGCATACATCAGCAATGTGACATTTCTGTCCGCAGTACAAGCACAGTCCCAGAGATTAGATTCAGCAGCTTCACGTCTCCCTGGGGCATCAAACACTGCCCTGAAGGCGGAAATAAGGGCAATTGCAACTTCTAAAATGAGGGAGTTCTGTTCCAATAGAGGTGATGCCCAGGCCAAAGATTCCCCTTTAAGTAAATTAATAATAAAGGTCACTCTGTTACAATGAGAGAAGGTGTGAGGATGTTTACGGAAGTGGTAAAGCACATTGATTCAGGAAACCTCTACATTGTTGTGGATTACCAGAATATTTTTCTGGTAGAGGCATTTTAGGTGCTTTAACTGGGGTACTGAGTCCTGTACTGGTAGAGGCACTATCACAGGCTAGTACTGATACAAACTAAGGGTTTAAATATCCCTCCAAGCTTCTGGACCCTCCTACCGTACTATTAAGGGGGTGGGGAAAAATAGATAAATGTCCCTTTAATTATTGAAATGCATATTCATAAGATAGCCGTCCGTGAATACGCGGATGGCTCTCATGTAGTCATGACGTGTGCCCCGCTCTGATCTATTGAGGCTTGCTGGGGCGCGTGTGTAGGGGCTGGACAGGCCAGTTGGCAGCTCTGCTATCAAGACGAGCATCTCAGCTCCCCTGTGTAAACTGCCACCAGGTAACATTTGCCTCTTTTTGTATAGACGCAGGAAGCCAGATGGGGTTTGGGGGAGGAGGTCATCACAAATATTGGGATGTGTGAGTCATGTCTTTGCCATTTAGTATTTAAAAAAACAAACAAAAAAAAAACCACAAACAAAAAACGAATAGTAAAGCAATGATGAATGGCGTTAGGGTACAGGTTTTCCAGGCTGTTTAATCTGGATTGTGGGCCATTCTTGCGTATATTGGGCCGTACACAGGGCTGGAGTTCGGCCACAGTTACAGTGGAGGATTCGGGCAAGTTTCCGGCGAGGTTGCATGGATCTCTGGTCCTGGGAGATATGCTCTGGTTTGGGCTTTTCAGTTATGGGTGGGGCAACAGGCTTGAGTGTGTTTCAAGCTTGTTGCCTGTGGCTTAAGGGTCCATTGAGAAGTGCTAGGTGAGAAACCCACAAGGTGTTAATGCCTGGATCATGGTTAGATGTTGTTTATGATGACATCAGTAAGGGGACAAAGCTTAAGGAACGACAAGTGGTATCAGGCAGGTGGTCTGCCGGTGTTGCACCATGTTGCAATGTTTTTAGTAGTAAAATGGGACCCTACAGCAGGCTTAAGCCGGTTAGGTTTTTCAATAAAGTAAGTCACAGCATTTAGGTACATAAATGCTGAGGCCATTTATTATGTGTGTGTATGTTATTTAAGTTCATATCAAACCATTGTCACCACATTGCATAGGCAGTGCAAGGGCCAAGCAAGAATCAGGAGCTGCTCGCATAACAGGTTTCACATTGAGCCACCAGAAACTACACGGAAAGTACAGAAAATGTAATAAGTGTGATACTAAAGGCAGCACTGCAGAACATGATGAATAGCTTACAATTCAGGATACACTATGGTGGCAATAAATATCAAGGTGTATTAGACACACAAGCAGACATATCACTTTATGACAAAACATTATGCACGCTAAAGGTTTTTCTACAATTAGTATAGGAATACTTGAATGATCTGGTGCATATCCTAATATCATGACACTGTAAAAATAAATAGAAAGAAAGTTACTTTAGAATTGGTGGCGCATCCTCAATTAGATGCCCCCTTTGTGATTGGATATAAAGATATATTGCATTTCATTGATAACTGGATTGTGTCGCCAGGCTGTCTGGGCTGGGCATTGTTTGGTTAATGTGATTATGCTCCTTTTCTGATAGGGTTCTGTATTTAAGGCTGCATGTTTCCCAATAAACTGTTCCTGTTTTCACCTCAACATCAGTTCCATCTGATGCTTAGGTGGGGCTTCTCAGGACAATTATTAGCGTTGTGTAGCTAAGCTTCGGCTAGCCACAATGCCAGCAAAGCTCCAATTGATTGCGGTCTTGCTTTGTCTCGCCACCACTAGTCTCATCCAGCGCTAAAGGGGTTAACTCCGAAGTCCCAGATCGAAGAAAGCACAATTTGGCGGGTGTACCCAGTTGGGGTAAAGGTCGTCCCGTCACAGGCATCCTACACTAAAAAACGTGTTTTGCTTCATTTGGACATTGTTATATTATATGGGCTTTCAAACAATTTGCAGATGGCCAGCTGCTGAGATCAATGGAGATTAATGTCCTCATCCAGTGACCACAATGGACAGGATATACCACAGAGATCATTACATTAACAATCTCAGAACGTCACAAATAAAGACACAGCTCTATAACTCATCCAAAAGAGGGTACTGGGAAAATGTGGAGGGGAAAGAATACCATTATCACACAAGTACAATATTTTGCAGCATACATCTCATACTAAATGGCGAAATGAACTGTTGAATTCAGAGGACACGCATCAATTATTTAAAAATGTCCTGTAGCAACACATTGCCAATAAGAGGACAGCAAGAATCAAGAGCAAGGCATTACACAAAGAATGGTGGTGAAAGGTATTTCAAAGAACTAACGCCATGAGACATATGCACAAGACCTAGGTCACCTGTATTCCTGAATTCCACATACTTTATAAATATGTGTAAGCTTTTAACCACTACTATATAACAGAAGAAGTATTGAGACAAACAAGTATATGTAATGTATCCATCCCTTGTCAGGATAACATATTTCATTTGTGTACTTGTTGGTATAATCTACATTTTCCATATTTTAAATGACAACCAAAGATGATTAACTACGGTGTGTGCATAAAGTTCCCATTACTGATAAATCAAAATATACAGTTTAGTCCCTAATCAGAAATGCCCCAGTGAGTGAGTCCTAGTACTCAGAATGGCATTTCTACTGTGATTAGAGGTAGAAAAAACAAAATGATTATGTTAATAATGACTAAATTATGAAGGTAATGCTAATTACAACAAGTTATATATTGTTTTTTTCAGGACATGAAGGGCTTTCTTCAGATTTAAAAAAAATGAGATGAAAAATTGAAAAACTTTTACTCATCCAAAAAAGCTAATGAAAACATGCTAAATAGATTCTACTATTTGTCCTGAGTTTAGAAATAACCAATGTTTTTTTTGCTTTTTTCTGCAAGTTAATGGGCAATAAGTACAAGTAGCATTTTGCTATTTCAAAACCTTTTTTTTTTTCTAAATCTGGTCATTCAGCCTCATGTGCTATTTCTGGTATCTTTAAAGCCGAACCAATGCAATTTACCCCATCAAACCTTATATTTTTGAAACCTAGACATCCCAAGGTATGTGAAGTGCTGGTATTTTAACCCTTTCTATGAACTAATTCTACTACCACCATTTGTCAAACTTTGTGGTAGTACTGTATTGGCCCGATTGTAGGCCCCACTTTTTTCTTAAAGACTTAAAGCGGGGGTGAGGCCTATAATGGGGGTTTAGCGCAGGGATGCACAATTCGTATTGCCTGACACCCGGGGCATGCAGTTCCGGGCACCGAGCAGGTGTTTTCTTTTTCATTTAGCCCTGCTGCGGGCAAGCATTGGGGACCTGGATCCTCCTCTCTGGCGCTCGGTGGACATCTGCGCAATGCAGACAACCCTCGCTGCTGCTGGCAATTCCGCTGGGGCTTCTATGATGGAGCGCCGGCGTCAGTATAGAAGCCCCAACAGAAGTACTGGCCAGCAGCAGTGGAGGTCACACAGACGTTCACCGGCTGCCAGACATGAGGATCCCCCGCAGTGCTGCAGTGGACCTGTATCCTCCTCTCTAGAAGCTGGTAAATATCTATGCGATGCACGCAAACAGCTTCCACTGCTGCTGGCACTTCCTCCGGGGCTTCTATGAGGGACCACTGGCAAAGAAGCAATGGGACTGTCCCAGGAATCAGTGGCCTCCCCAATTGAAACACCATCTTTCTTTTTTTTGACATGGAGGAGAGAGAGGGGTGCCGCGCAGTTACTCATGAATACGTTTTCAACAACCGATCGGCACCCCTCAGTCTCCTCCGCAAGGCCTCTAGCTTGGTTGTGGTGCTGGCATTTCATGCTGAGCGCTGGAATATAGCAGTGAAGGAGCGTGCACTGTGACAGAGCAGCGAGACAGAGGCCTCGTGCTCCCACCACAGGACTTCTGCAAGGCAAGTGAACTTCAAAGGGGGTAGAGGAGAGGGTAGATAGTGAGAATGGGGGGAGAGGGTGCAGATAGTGAGAATGGGGGGAGAGAGGGTAGATAGTGAGAGGGGGGAGAGAGGGTAGATAGTGAGAAGGGGGGAGAGAGGGTAGATAGTGTGACAAACCCTGTAGCAGGAGGGCCATACATGTCACTTTTAGGGGTCCTAAGCACAGTCCTCTAGGGCAATCAGTCTCGGGAACACCAGCTTGTAACAAAACAGATCTTTATTTTTAATTGCTGAAACCCCAAAAACCAAATCATAAAAAGAAAACCTAGCTCCCAATTGGAGCCCTCTCTAAATGAACTATGCTGGTCCAGACTGACCAGCCTAATCACCCACTAACTCAACCTCCCAGCCAGACCCAGTTACACCAGGCTCTGGAAAACCTCCCCCAGACAGCACACAAATGTCCAGGCAGGTATTGCCTCACTTGGCTCAGGGATGGTCTTCTTGTTCAGGGCCTCTCCTTGCCCTGGGGGCACAGGGAACTTCCTCTTCCCCCAACAGTCTCTCTGAGTATCAGGCTCCAGGGGTTTTTAATGCCCAGCACCTGTGCCTGATGCCAGCCTCATAGAAATCCTGTACTGGATCCTGCAGACTTCTAGCCTCCTGGAAAAGGCGGCATGGATTTTCCACAGAATGGGGGAATGGAGCATTGGCCCACCCTGCTCTCCAATTGCTCCACCCCAGGGACCCATATGTATAATCTGCATAGCAGCTGTACCCAGATGCCATGCCAATCAACTCCCTGGGGTTCACAGTCTCACAATAGTGAGAAGGGGGTAGATAGTGAGAAGGGGGAGAGAGGGTAGATAATGAGAAAGGGGGAGAGGTTAGACAATTAGAAGGAGGGTAGATAAGTAGTGATAAGGGGAGAGGGTAGATAATGAGAATGGAAGAGGAGGGGGTAGATGGTGAGAAGGGAGGGAGAGAATTAATGAATACATGTGTGGATGCATCATGTGAATGAGTGGTAGAATGAAGGAATTAATGTGTGGATGAATTGTGTGAATGAGTGAGAGTATGAATTAATGTGTGGATGAATTGTGTGAATGAGTGAGAATACATTAATGAATATGTGTAAATGATTTGTGTGAATGAGTGAGAATAAATGATTGTGTGGATGAATTATGTGAATGAAATTGTGTGTATCGTAGATGTATAATTGATTTGTGGAAAGGCAAGGAGGGCACAAGCAGGGTGTTTCTGTGATCTATGCCTGCAATTTAGGGGGGGGTTATCTATACCTTTAATGCTGAGTTTTTATGTAAAATTCCAGTTAATCTATACAGTACCTGCAAAGCTGGGTTTGTGTGTTATTCTGTTGATCCATATATATGCTAAGCTATGTATTCATACATTATTTATGTCTACCTACAAATACAGGGTTTGTCCTATTCAGTTGATCCAGGCCTGTTGTGCTGTTTCCATGTGTTGTGTATTTGATCTATACCCCGAGTGCTGAGTTTACTGTGATTTCCAGTTGATCTATACCTGCAATGCTATGTTTCCATACATTATTATTGTATACCTGCAAATACAGCATTTGTACGTCTGATTCTGTTTATTTGATCTATACCTTCAGTGCTGAGTTCACATGTGAATTTCAGATGAACTTTACATGCAAAGCTGGGTTTGTGTGTTAATGTGTTGATCGATACCTACTATATGTTTCCATATATTATTTATTGTATACCTGCAAATTCAGGGTTTGTATGTCTTATTCAGTTTATTCAGTATGTGTTGTTTATTTGATCTATACCTAAACTACAGGGAGTAAAAGAGAGGTATGGCTTAGTGAATGAAGGGACAAAGGGACTCTGGGGATCATTACCGGGCAGAGAACCTCTTAATGTCATGGTAGGGTCAGAAGGAGGGAAGACTGCACTGACTCCCAGTCGTCCCCTAATCTGCAGTCAGTGTGGCAAATATTTTTTTGGTGCAGTAGCAGAAGGAGTGATTGCATGCTAGGGAGCATGTAGCGGGGCCCAAGGAAATGCTTATATTGGAAGCAGGGTCAAATATTTATATATATTGGCAGCAGGGGCTAATATTTATATATATATATACATATATATATATATATGTATATATATATGTATATATATATATATATATATATATATATATATATGTGTATATATATATATATATATGTATATATATATATATATGTATATATATATATATATATATATACACATATATATATATTTATATTGGGAGCAAGGGCTAATATTTTTATATAAATATATTTATAAATATATATTGGCAGCAGGTATTAATATTAAATGTGGTGTTTTAACTCCCAGGCAACTTGGCAAACCTATGCATGGGTGAGATCGCTGTACTCAGGAGATTTTGCTAAACACATATTGTCGACAGTGACATATACCTGAAGCTGTAAATGAATATATGACGTACAATGTGTTTGTAAAAAACACAAAACAACTACTACCACAAATTCTGACAAAGACTGGTAGTAAATTAGTGCATGGAAAGAGGTATTTTGAAATGACCATGGGGCAGAATGACCAGTTTTGAAAAAAATGGTTTTAAAATAGCAATATGTGGCGATGTGCATTATGACCAAACATCTCCACTTTGGTCTTGTCTGCCCAAAAGGCATTGTTCCAGAAGTCTTGTGGTTTGTTCAGATGCAAGTTTGCAAACTTAAGCTGTGCTGCCAAGTTCTTTTTAGAGAGAAGATAATTTCTCCTGGAAACCCTTCCAAACAAAACATACTTGTCCAGTCTTTTTCTAGTTTTACTGTCATGGACTTTAACATGCTAACTAAGGCCTTTAAAGTCTGCGATGTAACTCTTGGGTTTTTGCAATTTGCAATTGCACGGTCTGACCTTGTGGTGAATTTGCTGGGATGTCCACTCCTGGGAAGATTTTGAGTAATCCTTCTCACTGTAGAATGATGTTTGGAAATGGCCTTATAACCCTTCACAGGTTGATGGGCAGCAACATTATTTCCAGGGGCGTAACTAAAAGCCTCAGGTCCCCGGTGCGAGAATCTGTTAAGGCCCCCCAACCCAATCTACCCTCCTCTCACAC
The DNA here is from genome assembly GCF_027358695.1 of Spea bombifrons. Taxonomy (NCBI): domain Eukaryota; kingdom Metazoa; phylum Chordata; class Amphibia; order Anura; family Pelobatidae; genus Spea; species Spea bombifrons. Next base: position 23,851,256 of record NC_071096.1, on the reverse strand, counting down.
CATCTACCCCCTCTCCCCCCCTTCTCAGGCTACATTTTTGGTCTTTGTTTTTATTTCCTTTTATTTGCCAACCTGCCCCCACCAGTTATGCACATCTGCCCCAGGCTTGCCACTCTGCCCTCTGATATGCCTTTTAACCCCTATATGCCCCTCTGCCTCCAGAAATGCCTTATATCCCTATACGCCACTCTGCCATATATAAAATGCATATCATGGGACAGAGTGGCATATAGGGGGGTATAAGGCATTTCTGGAGGCAGAGTGGCATATAGGGGGTTAAAAGGCATAGAGACAGAGTGGTATATAGGGGGTTAAAGGGCATTTATAGAGGCAGAGTGGCATATAGGGGGTTAAATGGCATTTCTGGAGACAAAGTGGCATAAAGGGGGTTAAAAGGCATATCATGGGGCACACTGCCTCCTGAATGGGGACAGAGGTGACACTGGGGAGCTGAATGGGGACAGGGGTGACACTGGGATTATACCGTATTTGCTCGATTATAAGACGAGCAAATGCTCTGAAAAATACCCCTCGTCTTATAATCGAGGTCGTCTTCTAATCAGACCTCAAAATGTCTGCTGGGGCCATGCTACTTACTGGGCTTTGATCGCGAGCAGCAGGAGAACAAGAAGCTAGCAGCGTGTCACATAACTCTGCCTCCCCCCTCTGGGGGCGGGGCCAGAGAAGTTGCACGCACAGCCGGGCCCCTGCAGAAGTTTTCGAGTGGGAGATCTGCAGTTCAGGTAAGGGGGTGGGGGAGGGTTTTTGTGATTAATGTGTGAAGTATGTGTGATTAATGGAATGAATGAGTATTTAAATGTTTGTGAATGAGTGTGTGTTAGTATGGATGTGTAAGGGTGGTGGTGGTGGTAGCATGGCATAGGGAGGCTGTACTCACACTCCTATCATCCTCAGGTTCCAGCATCTACTGGCTGCCTTAGCTTGATAGGAGTGTGATTGCTGTTAGCAGATAGATATATATATATATATATATATATATACCTCCAGAAATGCCTTTTAACCCCCTATATGCCACTCTGCCCCATGATATGCCTTTTAACCCCCTATATGCCACTCTGGGATATAGGGGATTAAAAGGCATATCATGGGGCAGAGTGGCATATAGGAGGGTATAAGACATTTTCTGGTGGCAACCCTGGGGGGCAGATGTGCATAACTGGGGGGGCAGGTTGGCAAATAAAAGGAAATAAAAAAATATATATTTTTCTCAATCATAGCTTTTATTAAATATGAAAATATTGTTTACATGAATTAATATTTACTAGTAAAACTTTTTTCCTATAGGGTAGTCTTATATTCAGGCTTTTTGTTTTTTTCCTAAATTAATATTTAGATTTTGGGAGGTCGTCTTATAATCAGGGTCGTCTTATAATCGAGCAAATACGGTATTATACAGTTTGTATAAAAATAAATTAGTTTACTGACCTTCTACTTCTTCCACTTTGGGGCTTTTTCAGCTTGACCTCTGTCCTCTGGTAGCTGCAGACTGCCGTTCTCTATGCTGACAGGATGTCACTGACACGACATCCGGTGCTCCAGCAGTCTGAGTGCGAGGGGGCGGAGCTTTCACTCCTCACCCTGCTCTCAGTCTCATCATCACTAGGCAGCCATCAGATTGCTGGAAATGTAAATCTAAACGGCCGATGCGTGCTAATGCCGCTGGCCGGAGCTACTTTAATCCTTTTTTTATTTATTTAATATGCCGGATAGGCTTGCCATATTAAAAATAAATAAGTATTAAAGTAGCACCGGCCGGCGTGATCAGCGCGCAGTGGCCGTTTAGATTAGATTTCCAACAATCTGATTGCCGCAAAGTGATGGGAGCAGCGTGAGGGGTGAAAGGTCCGTGCGAGGGGCCGGCGCTTCACTGCTGAGCGCCGGCATATGACGTCATTACCGAGACCAACACCTCACGCTCCCAACACTGCACTCTGGGCAGCGCTGAGGCAGGCGGCTGCGGCTGCGGCAGCGGCGGGGAGCGGAGGCATCCTGGATTTCTGTCAGTCAGGGGGGCCCAAGAGTTGCCGAGCGGTCGTTTTCAGCAACCGCTCGGCACCCCTTGGGCCCCCCTGACTGGCAGAACTCCAGGGCCCGGTCGCAGTCGCGACCCCTGCGACCCCGGTAGTTTCCGCCACTGGGTGTACTTAGTTTTTCAAACACGGCGTAATAGGTCATGTGTTGTTGTTTATCTGAGGTTGTATTTACCTAATTTATAGACCTGCTAAGGAACTGATGATTGTTAAATATGCCCTGTTATGTAAAACCTGCCAGTCTCCATACCTTACTGATTTTAAAGAGGTAACTTTGGTGCCCTCTTGTCTACCTTATCCCTGTCATTTCAGGATCAGCATCTCAATGAGAAGACTCTGCAGCGATGTTGTGGAAAAGAGAGCATACATAATTAGATGACTTACTGGCCAATTCAGACGTATATCCCTGTTCTCTAAGCTGATCTTCATGTGCCGAGACAGCTCTCCTACTCTGAAATTGCTTTAAACGAAGCTGCGGTTTGATGACATTTTCTATAAGAGAAGATAATCATACATCACAGAAGATATTTTTTTTTACTCTCAAAAAAGCATTAACACTTCAGCATGTTATAAGTGTGGTCTATTCGATAAAGGAAGTTGAAGGTGAATTGTACTGAATGTAAACATTTGATCACACTGCACTGAACTGTAAATTTTAACTCCCTTCCCATAACAGCCTGTGTTATTGTGGCCCAGAAAGCTGGATGTTATGTTCTGTAAGTGCACCTCTAATTACAAAGCTGAAATGTACCTCTTGACAAAGGATAAAACGTTTTAAACATACCTTAAACTTCTCAGGTGTCATCTCTGATGATTCAGACAGTTAGCATGGAGATGAAAGCTAGAAAGATGGTCATTAGGTGGACTGCAAGTGTGGGAACAGCATTTTGCGATAGAACACAGAATACTTTATATGACCACAGGGCATAGCATTACAGGTGTGGTTTCACGATAATTTTGTCCTAATTAAAAATAGTGACGAGGTTACTAAGAGCCTTGTGGATATTCTGTAGGTGTTCCAGCTCTACATCATAAAGGGACAGTCCAGCTCCTATGCTTTTAATGTTGAGAGGTACACTAAGGTTTAGTGTTCCCTTTATTTTTCCTGCAGGAGATATGTTTGTACTTCCCACTAGTCATCTACAGCGTTGGTTCAGCGAATGTCTGATTTCAATAGGAGGGCTTGATTCAAACTGTGGGTGGCAAGAATCATCACAGGTAGGCAGGGTGCTATAGCTCCAAGGCTGCAGATTTTACGTAAGGTATGTCTTCTTTTCATAGAATGCATATTTTAAGCACTCACATACTCCAATGTCTTCCTTGGTGAGGCAGTCAGGAACACACAACTGTCCTTTTAGTGTGTGTTCCTGACCAAAGAAGATATTATGTGAGTATTACTTTCTTCTGGATACGAACGGGGCCAATGAAGCGAGGGCCCAAAGACCTGGAGGGTGAGTGATATACCGGGTGGACAACCAGACGTGGTCACCAACCCTGTAGACAGGAGGAGCCAACCTGGATTTGTCCACGGCTGCTACGAGCCTGATCTCTGGACAGGGTGATATCCCAGTGCAGCAAAAAACGGAGAGCAACACAGGGATTTGTGACAATAGCCAATAGGAGGAAATAAGTGAAGTATGGCATCATTGCGAGCATGTGTAGCGTCATCACGCACGTCATTTTGCGGGCGTGCAGCGTCGACTCGCACATCAGTCCGCGAGCGTGCCACCTCAACTCGCAGGGCAGCCCGCGAGCGCTGCAGGCGTGCAGCGCCGACTCACTTGTCAGCCCGCCAGCACCACGGGCATGCAGCGCCGGGATACACGTCATTCCGTGAGCGATGCAGGTGTGCAGTGTCGGGTAGGTGCAACAAAAGCTTGGAGATTTTCCAAGGGGATAGTTCTGGTGTCCTTAAAATAGTTAAGTAAAGAGCAGTAATGGGGCACCAGGATTTCCACAAAACACTTCAGTAATTTAAGCTGGATTCCCTATCTTCATACAACTCTTCCAAATGGGGCGCACATCCACATGGGGAAAAATAGATATTTGACAAAAAATAGTGTAACTCCATATGCAAATAGGGGCTTAGCAGTATTGCAGGTAAGTAACGCACATTTCAAAGGACATTAATGAGCTCATCATAAGATATTCTTTAATTCTTGATAGCTAAAAAATATAAAAAATACAGCAGCAATGGCACAGTATCACTCGGTTAAGTGGATAAGGTAAAGTATTGCACTTACAACAGATGATATGTACAAAACCGCGTACAAAGTAATCAGCAAAAAAACAGGCACAGGGAAGTCACCGTCCAGCAACAAGAGCAGTGGTGTGTGTTTGCTTTTCTTGTGTTTTTCCCTATCTTCATGCCAGCAGAGTTTATAAGGTGTTGCGGATTTGACCAGGGTGTATATTTTTGCTATTTATTTGCCATTAAAGTACTTGCTTTGTTACCATCTGAATAATTCATTTGTTTTAATCTTTTGAGCATAAATTCCCGGTCTTCTGGAGAAAGATTTTATGTATATCTGCCTTAACTGCCTTAATGCTTATTACTTTCGTCAAGATCAAGAAGTTTAATGAGGAGAAAAGACATTGCCCTCCCGCTCACTCTTTTCAGCAGAAAGCTTGCTAAATCTTCCCTTAATCACTGCCTTATAGGAGCACTTTCTGGGAGGTAATTAAGCACATAATATAATGTAATGTAACAGGTCTATTCTATAGAAATAGCTTTCATGGAGGAAACGGGTTAAAGAAGGACATGTAAAGTTCAAGTTCCATGTGGTATTCATACCTGGGAGCTCTCCGGGTCTTGACACGCCCCGCTTATTTCATAATCAGCGGGAACTCCCACAGATGTCAGCGGGACCACCCACCAATGGGACCGTCCATCGATCTCAGCGGGACCGCCTACTGACATCAGTGGGTGGACCTGGACGCATCCCGCAAGTAAGGCTCCGGGTACAAACACACTATATGCACAACAACTGGATCCAGATACACTGAGGTAGCTCCGAGGCTTGAAGAAGGGCTATCCAAAACGTGTTGCTTTTAAAGCAGCACCTCAGTCTTTTGTGTTTTCCGGGCCGGGTACACTATTGTGCAGATAGTGTGTTTGTATAAAGGTATATACGTTTTCATTTATTCTAATCTTATTCTCTTGTTTTTTTAATAACATATTTGCTTTTATCTACTTTTTACATCTAGAAACATTTCCTTAAGTGATATAGATTCCTTTGTGGCATATATACTTATGCAAGTGTTTTCCTACCACATTACCGTATTGGCTCGAATATAGGCCGCACCCGATGATAGGCCGCATCCAAAAAGGTTGGTGCTATTTTAACCCCTTTGGGACAAAGGCTGATTTTATTTTTTTGTACCCTTCATGACAATGTTTTAACATTTCTGCGGTGCTCATGTTTAGCTGTAATTTTCTTCTTTATTGTTTACTGAACCCACACAAGTCATATATTGTTTTTTTTCAGGACAAGAAGGGCTTTCTTTAGATGTCATTGTTTTGATTGTATCATATAATTTACCATTAAATACAGTCTCGGCACATCCTGGGGTGGGTGTTCGGCGTAGCTGAATGCCTTGTGGTTTGAGGCTTTTCAGCGACACCATTGAAGTTTAGGAGACTCTTTTAAAACGTGCGTCTGCCGCCATACAGTGTATGGCGGATGTTGAAGCCCTGGGGAGGGGCCAGACAAGGCCCCTGATGCCGATCACAGTGTTGCTGAATGCCTCGACATCGAGCTATTACAGCAACACTATTTGGGTGCAGAAAGCAAACGTAGATCACTTTCTGCACCCGTTTAAAGCCATGACGGTCCTGGCACATCAATTGTCACTAACCGGATGTTAGTGCATGACGTGCCAGAACTGGCAATTGTCATTAAGGGGTTAAAGGGAAAAAAATGAAGAAAAAATACACATTAGTGCTTTATGCCCCCTAGAAATACCACCCTCCCCCCTGATATACCACTCTGCTCCCTAGATATGCCAACCCCCCCCCAGACTTACCAATGTACCCCTAGACTCCCTGGTGTCTAGCGGGGCCGGCTGGTGGACGTCTGCACGGTGGAAGTGCCGGCAGCGAAGGTTGCCTACGTGCATCTCGCAGACGTCCACTGGTGCCGGAGAGTAGTATCCAGGTCCCCTGCGCGTAGCAGGGCTAAACGAAAAAGAAAAAAAAAAAAACATTGTCCCTTATACAGGTGTAACCCGTGCTTGCATCAAGCGCCATTACACCAGATCAGTCCTGATGACACGGGACACCCCACCCACTCTAACGTCAGCCTGATCTCCCTTGTACTAGAGGGGAATCACCCCTCCGGTGCAAAAACCATAGGATATGCTTATGACAGCATTATATAAATATGTTCGGGGCCAATACAAATCGTTGTCTGGAAACCTATTTGTAAACAGGACTATGCATTTAGACTGGAAGAAAGGAGATTTAGTCTAAGGCAAAGGAAAGGGTCTTTATAGTAAGGACAATAAGTATGTGGAATTATCTGCCTGCAGAGGTAGTTTTATCAGAGTCTGTACAGACATTTAACGCCTAAGCGACCTTTGACGGTTCAGGGCCTTCACGCAGAAACGGTCACTTAACGACGTTTGACGATCCTGAACCGTCACTAAATTAAATAAGCTTAGAAAGTGATCAACTCAAACGGCTTAGAAAGTGATCAACTTAAATGGCGTTGCTGTAATGCCTTGATGTCGAGGCATTCAGTAACGCTGAGATCAGCATCAGGGACCATGTCTGGCCCCTCCTCGGGGCTTCAACATCCGCCATGCATTGTATGGTGGCGGATGCCCGTTTTAAAAGAGTTTAGGAGGCGATCAACGATCACCTCCTAAACTTCAATGGTGTTGCTGGAATGCCAGCGACACCAAACACCCACCCCAGGACGCGTCGTAACTGCTAAAGAGAGTGGTTACAACCGCTACTGCAAGTAAATCTGCCACTCGCAAGATGGCGGTGCCCTTTAAAAAAACAATCAAGTTAAAAAGAATCCTCAGGAGAGTCCAGTTTTCTAATCACAATGTGATTAGTAAAATATAAAAAAAATATGAAAAACAAAGGAAAGGAATCCCCAGATAAAAATATCTCAATATCCAGTACAGATCAAATGAGAATGATAAAAAAGAAAGCATTGAAATTTAGTGTTAAAACAAAGTGGCCAACAGAACAGCCAATGAATAGCATGGGGTGTTCATACCCACACTCAGGGGAAGGAGAAGGCAGCCAATGCAAAATCTTCTTTTCAGTGTATCTAGAGGGGCCCCTTCTTACTCAGTGTTCTATTGTAAAAGGTGACCAATGAGGAGTGCCTACTCTTTATGTTGTTCTATAGGGCTCTACAGAGGTAGTCCACCGCTTATATTGAATGCAACTGCCTGATGTCGATCCCAGGGGCACTCATTCAACTAGGCAGAACTGCCTGAAGAAGAGACCTAAATAACTTTGAAAGCCTGCAATCCATTATTCCTCAGTTAGCCGAAAAAGGTATCATATTTACCAAAATTGCTTTCTCTATTTCTATGGCTAACACAGTACAACTCAATTCCTTTAGCTGAGTGTAGACCTCCCACTGAAAGGGGATGCAACTGACAGAGAGACTATTTTGCTTTTTTAAAGGCTTCAATAAAGAACGATTAAGCCTCATTAAGGTAAAAACACATAATTTGTTTGCTGAAGAAAGTACTTTTTGTGCTATCCTTTTGTAAAATAAACTGCACGTCTGACATTTAACCATTTGTTTGTGGTTCTGCAACCTCCTACAGCATCCTATTGACATCTGAAATTGAAACTTTCTATGCATTAATCATACTAATATGTTTAATAAAAAAAACCACAATATAGCCACATTGGACCAGAAAAACGAATATATTGGTGTGGTTTTTCTAAGGGTCTACCTGTGCAAGACCCCCATTATGATAAACCATTGCAGTTTAGATCAAGCGGAAAATATAGGTAATAACTAATCATTACTGAAACATAATGTAAAACATTTACCATCCAGGTTTAAAATCAAGATATACATAACTTTGTAGTGTATACCACTAATTTCAAACTCCTAATGAAATCATTAAATTGGGCCAAAACATGACCCAAATCACTACCCTAATGCCCCAATAATGAAAAAGCAACACTAAAGCAACACTACCCAAACATCTCTTTGCCCCATGGCCCTAAATACTGATGAATGCATTTTACACCTGACCATCACACCCATATGAGCTTGTTGTACAGCCCATTCCAGAACGATTGGCATTAACATGGACCATCCAGAAAAAGTCCAGTGGCGGAGTTCTTTACGCATTGTGATCTTTTGGCTTGCGTACAGCTGGTCAGCCATAGAAACTAATTTCATGAAGCTTTGGATACACAGTGCTTGTGCTGATGGTGCTTCCAGTTTGGAACAATGTAGTGATTGGTGCTACAGAGGATTACCTGATTCAGCACATTTTGGCCACTTTGTGGCTGAGCTGTTGTTGCTCCTAGGTACTTCTACTTTGCAGCTGTCAGGCGGTGAACACAGTTGTGAAGTTTGTTGTCTACAATCATTTCCAAGTTTTCCTCCTGATTTCCCCAACACAACATTTCAGGTACAATTTGCATATCCCTGCATTTGTCTGTATTAAGACATATTTGCCATTTAGCAGCAGGTCCTCAGGGGTGCATACTCAGAGGTGTATATTATCAATATTAGGTTTTAGATATTACAGTTATGCAGTTATGCAAGTCAATGAGTCCAAATTAGCCCGATGAAGTTGGGATTCTTAAAATTATGGTGGAGCCTCAACTAGTTTGATTTTGGGAAGTCACCTAGACCTGCCTGTATTATTTCGTATCCAAATAAACTCACAAACTTATCTACAGTATAATCTTAGTGCTGTTGCAGAACACAAAATGGAGTTTTATTTACATTCATATAGAGAATTCATCAGCTATGTATGAATTATGACAGGTAAAACTGAAAATGTATGCTAAAAAGGTTGAATTCTTATTGGCTACATTACTAATGGTATCCTCATTGGGAAATAGTAAAATTCACTCTAAAATGTGCAAAGAGATGAAATATTGTCTTCTTCCCTCAACTCACTACACCACATCTATGAATGAATAAACGCCATTGTTTTTAAATGTGGTTGGTCATTGTTTTTGTTGGTCACCTACACAATTTAAAACAAAAGTTATGGGGTGATAAAGGTCAAGGAAAACCCCTCCACTTAAAAGTAATGGAGTAGCAGAGGCATTTTTAAACTCTTGTCTACACCAACCACACAAGCCAGAAGACTTTTTTCCCTCAGAAATGTTGTAGTGCTCCCACATATGCAGGGAATTCAGGGTAGGAGTGTGCATACAACGACAATGATAATCACCTACACATTTTATACAAGTATTTTCTTGCATGATTATGCTATACAGTATATTTAAAGCACCGTACGAGCCTTAATGCAAATACAATGCATTAAGGCTCGTACGGTGCTTTAAATGTGTGACTCACGAAATTCTGATGTATTTTAAACACTTGCTTATGATGTAAATACAATGTAAACATATCAGAAATCAGAGTTTGCCTGGCAATGAGTATTAAATTAACAGCTGCTTAGTGTCAAAGTGAAAAAATACATACCTTCTTCCCCAAAAACTTTAATAGTTGAGTTGTTTGCCTCAGAAGTGATGCCCAAATGAGTGCTTCGGCTGAGTGAAGGGACGGGAGAACATTGTTCAAATGCTGGTAGACTGCCCCCTGTTTTTTTTTGTAAGGTTGTTTCAACATGATCAATGATTGCTAAGGATCTTCTTGGCGAAGAGTGAAGTTCCATATGCCTCCCCTTGAGCTCTGTGTTTAGCTGTTTTCTTAGGCTTTTCCAGACTTGCATGCCTTCTGTAGGATTGTGAAGCGGGTCAGCTATGTTTGGAGATATTCTCTCTGCTGTTTCACAAATAACAAATAATTATGTCTGGTTAATTGCCAAAACCACACATTTACACATAACGTTTAATATATGGCTGCGTTTGTAGAATTGTGGTTCTTTAAATACTTTTCACATCTGCATTGTATTACACTTTTAAGGATACAGACAAAAAAATAAAACCCATGGTTTAAATATATGCCATCTAAGTAAGGGAAAATGCATTTTTCCATAGTCATAAAGGGAGGCATAAAACCACTAAACCTATGTCAAAAGTTGGAAAGTTTCAAAATATAGCAAATATACACAAATTAAAATGCTAACACTTAACTTAATCCAAGAGATCAACATATCCACAAATGTGAAATCTAGGTAAGCAACGAATGAAAATGAGATACATGTCTCATCTTTTACCTAGTGGAATCTTGACTTCATCAGAACAACCAATGGACACTCATGGGATACAGAAATTTAAAGCTATAATACACCCTTCCATATATTGTAGCAGAACAGGTATACAAGAAAAATGTCCTTTATTGGTGAAAGGCCTCAGCATAATTCGCTTAAGAGTTCTCACGTAAAGGATGAGAAGAATGTACAATCTCATAATTAAATGGACAGCAATGGGAACCAGTCTATTCACTTGACTGTATTGAGAGTAAAGGAATATAGTAGCATGACAAACTATGTGAACCCTTTGGAATTACCTGGTTTCCTGCATATTTGGTCATTAAACGTGAACTGATCTTCAACTAAGTCACAACAGACATATATATAGACACAATATGCTCCAACTTATAGCATAGAAACAATCACATGTTTTCATATCTTTATTGAACACACTCTGTGAACATTCAAAGTACAGGTTTGGCAAAGTATGTGAGCCTCCAGGCCAACTTGGTCTATTCACTAAAGAGTTGACAGAACAGTTGTGTTTAGCACCTTTCCTTCATGAAAGCCCATTCCCAATGATTTTTGTTTGCTGTATGAACAGCTTGGCTGGCCCTGCAAAATGTATAGTAGAATCAGTGAGATTTCTCCAAAGCTTCCTAACCCATTAAATTTTGCATTATGCAGGGATTAGCTCAGCCCTTCTAGCTGGGGAAACCTGCTGGTGTTGGTGCTTTATAAAGAATAGTGCAAACTCTTCCTTTAATGTAGAGTTTAATCAATGAGACAAGATTGAAGGTGTTGGTCGCAGCTGTCTTGCCCTATAAAAAACCCCACATAATGTTTCAGCTTAATTTTCCCAAGAAGCATGTCTTGAACAAAAAAGATCTATGAAAAATTAAAATTAAGAAATGTTGACTTGCATAAAGATGAAAAAGGTTAATGGAGACAGTTTGGCACTGTTGCTGCTTTCCCTAGATGACTGCAAGAGCAAAATGCAGAATGCTCAATAAGGTTAAAAATCCTAGAATGTCAGCTAAAGAATTAAAGATATCTCTAGAACATGCTGTAATACAATGGGTAGGTTTTAGGAGTAGGAAACCGAGGAGATGAGCAAAAGACACAGTTAAAGGGACGCCACAATGCTTTGAAACCAATAACAGGTCACAGCCCTGGGGTCAGAGGCAGGCGGTAGGCAAAATGACAGAAAAGCCGCAGCAGGGAGACACAGTAGGCAACTAAGCAACGCTGAATACCTAAGCACCACCATTATGGTTCCAGGTGGTTTTATAGGGCTTCCTCTGTAGCTCCGCCCCCCTTAAAAGAAGGCACACGGAAGTGTCTCCTCCCCTGCTAGCAGCCTCGCCTCCCCTCCCCTGCTAGCAGCCTCGCCTCTCCTTCACCGCTGTCTTCAGCTCCCCTGGGAGAGAAGGAAGGCAACTGCCGCGAGGAGGACAGACAACCCGAGATGTGGTCGTGCTGCCCTCTTAGTGTGCACCATGGGGGTGCGACGCCATTGAGAGGGAGGACACATGCTAACATCTCGTTAACAAATTTACTGTACATGAAGCAATAAAGAAGAACAGCGTTTATCAAAGGACAGCAGAAGAAGCCACTGCTAACCATAAAAAACATTGCTGCACACCTGAAGTTCTCAAAAGAGCACTTTGTTCCACAGTGCTACTGGTCTAACATTCTGTGGGCAGATGATACCACACTGGAATTGTGCTATATGTGGATAAAAAAGGCACAGCACACCTCAATACCTCATGCCAATTGTAAAGCATGGTGGAAGGGCCATCCCTATATCAGTAGTGACATAGGAGGCACAAGCCTCTTAGAGGCACAGGCCACATTCCATCTGTGTGCCACTTTCCACCCAATAGCTAATTTTCCTAAGTGCCACTGTTTTGGAGTTTACCAAGGGAGTTCACCAAGGAGGACAACAAGGAAGGACAAAGATGAACCTGGAGGCTCCCTGCAATCAATACTCCACTGAACTGTCATCAAGTGCTGCCTATTGCTTATTGTGTTTGCTCCACCACCATTCCATTTCCATCACCATCTGTCTCCAGTTACCATACTCACAATCCTCTTGTTCCTCTTTTTCACTTTCCTCTATTACTGTATTTGCTCGATTATAAGAAAAGGTTTTTTCCAGAGCAAATGCTCTGCTGGGGCCATGCTGCTTACCGGGCTTTGGTCGCGAGCAGCGTCTCTGCTACTAGCAGCAGGAGAACAGGAAGCTAGCACAGTCCTCACATAACTCTACCTCCCCCCTCCTTCCTCTGGGGGCGGGGCCAGAGAAGTTGCTCGCACAGCCGGGCCCCTGCAGAAGTCTTCGAGTGAGAGATCTGCAGTTCAGGTACGGGGGTGGGGGAGGGGTTTTGATCAAGTATGTGTGATTAATGGAATGAATGAGTATATAAATGTTTGTGAATGAGTGTGCGTGTGATAGCATGGATGTGTAAGGGGGGTGGTGGTGGTAGCATGGCATAGGGAGGCTGTAATCCCACTGCTATCATCCCCAGTTTCCAGCATGTACTGGCTGCCTTGGCTTGATAGGAGTGTGATTGCTGTTAGCAGATATATATATATATATATATATATATATATCTCCAGAAATGCATTTTAACCGCCTATATGCCACTCAGCCCCATGATATGCCTTTTAACCCCCTATATGCCAGAGTGGCATCTAGGGGTATAAGGCATATCATGGGGCAGAGTGGCATATAGAGGGTTAAAAGGCACATCATGGGACAGAGTGGCAAATAGGGGGGTGTAAGGCATTTCTGGGGGAAGAGTGGCAAGCCTGGGGGCAGATGTGCATAACTGGGGGGGGGCAGGTTGGCAAATAAAAGGAAATAAAAAATACATATTTTTCTCAATCATAGCTTTTATTAAATATGAAAATTAGTTTACATGAATTAATATTTACTAGTAAAACTTTTTTCCTATAGGGTAGTCTTATATTCAGGCTTTTTGTTTTTTTTCCTAAATTAATATTTTGATTTTGGGGGGTCGTCTTATAATCAAGCAAATACGGTATTAGTAGAACAGTTATCTCTCTCCAGCCACCAGCATCTCCTTTGGTTCTCTCTTACTCATCCCAGTCAACATTCCAGAAACGTCAATAATCTTGTTCACATGCCCTCCTGCTCCTCCTACCCTCCATTTATCCTTGCACTCTGGAATGCACTGTCTGTAACAAACTAACAGCCTTACACAATCACTTTGCCTCTAGTTCCCTGCACCTTCTTGCTCTAACTGAAACCTGGCAAACCTCTTGTAACACTGCCTCTCCCGCTGCTCTCTCATATGGTGGCCTCCACCTCACTCACACTCCCAACTTATACTTTTCAACCTATTCCCTCTGCTCCATCACTCTCTTTCTCCTCATTTGAAGTCCATGCCATCCAACTATTTAATCCCATCTCCTTACGAATAGCTGTTATATACCGTCCCACTGGCCCGGCAAACATGTTTCTTGACCACTTCTCCTCATGGCTGGCTCTCTTTCTCTCCTCTGATATTCCTTCTGTTATCCTTGGGGACTTCAACATCCCAGTTGACACTCTATTAAGTCCCATGGCTTCAAAATTTCTCTCTATTACCTCCTTTTTTAATCTCACACAACATATTAACTCCCCTACTAATAGGTGAGTGTTACTTGGCTTAAAATGTCTCCCACATAGGACATGGCCGCAAGATAACCAGATGTCAAAATTCCAATTTGAAAAATGTGTACCTTCCAAATGTGGCCATCCAAGTTGAAAAACTGAAACGCACTCTTACCAAATGTTGGATTTTAGCTCCCAAAGTATTACTAGTATTTATTGCCCTATAGCTTGGAAAAAAGCAAAACAACAGGTTTTTTAACGAGGAAAAGATTTTTCAAATAAAAGTCAGAGTGATTATAAGATCAAAATAATATCTTAAGAAAGCCCTTCTTGGGGAAAAAAAATATGTAATTTGTGTGGATACAGTAATTGTTAAAACGACTATTGTCATGAAGGGCCTATTTAATCTGAGTGTGTTTTCACTATTGTTCTCGTTAGAACTGTTTTGCTGCCATCTAGAGGATGAGTTTATATATTGCACAACATTGAGATCAAAAACTTCAATTATGTGGTCTATAAGGCTTGAGATCATGTGGCTTGCAGCGTTAACACACCCACCAAGTGTATGAAGACAGAATTAGATTGCGAATTGCAGTATAGGTTAATTTAACACAACTCAGGTATTTACATGTACATGGTTTTAAAGGCATTGCTACACTTATTCTGAAAAAAGCAGGAAAATGCTGAAACAAGTGAGAACTACTTAGTGAAAAATCTTAAGTGAAGACAAAGTGGTATTTTTATTACTGTGGGTGTGCAGTGCAAAGTATTGTTAAAAAAAGGGGAAAGGGTTTGTTAGTGGCTTTGCTAATTAGTTAAGCAGGTGAATCCTGGGCTGAGGCGAATCCAAGGGAGGACTCCTAAATCAAAAACTGAAGACGTTACAAACAAAGAAGGAGTAGAAGGACAGTATAAATCATTGCATATAATATATATTTGGGGATTTACATTAACCAGTGTGCTAGATAATCCCACTGAAAATCAATACACCCTTGGAGCAAGTTCCCCAGGGGCCTTACAGCTGTTGCAAGTATAAGCAGGTTGTGGAGCTAGGAATGCAACATAATAGATCTAAAGGGGCAACTAGCAACACTGTTATGGAGAGATGCTTACTGCTTATGGAACAGGCACCAGTAAAGCAAGTGCACAGGAGAGAGTGGAGTTGGGGAGAATAGGTTTCTAGAGCAGAGAGCTGGGTTAGTTGTTCAAACGGTAGCAGGGGTCGAAGAGCTAGGGAGGCTTCTGAGCTAGTTTGCCCTTTTGTGTGAGGATGCTGGGTAGATCAGCTCAGAGGAGGCATTTCTAGGGCAGGCTTACTCACCTATGTATTACTCACCTATGTATTTTGGGCTGATGAATACTATAGCCGTTGCTGCCGCCCAAGAATGATGGGAGTTTGAGCGCAGGGCTTTCTTTTGTGTGTTTATGTCTCAATTTTGTATCTCACAGCCAGGTTGCTATTGCTGCCGCCCACCCCATGTGGTCCCTATTAAGGGCTAATAAATGTGTAGGGGTTCAAGAGAATACCCCTCTTTATCTCATTAGAGATTTTTACCTTTAGCTCACAGCAGCGAGGTGAATGGTATAGTGTAGGACTCGCCTAAGAGGTTTGCCGTGACGTGGCAGGCGAGCTTCCATTTTAATGGCCATTGGAGTGAAACTAAAAACCTCCATTTGTCTATATAAGCACAGGTGTTTGGGATAGTGCGCAGGTAACTTTTTTTCGGTGTTTGTTCTATGTATTTTGGGCTGATGAATACTATAGCCGTTGCTGCCGCCCAAGAATGATGGGAGTTTGAGCGCAGGGCTTTCTTTTGTGTGTTTATGTCTCAATTTTGTATCTCACAGCCAGGTTGCTATTGCTGCCGCCCACCCCATGTGGTCCCTATTAAGGGCTAATAAATGTGTAGGGGTTCAAGAGAATACCCCTCTTTATCTCATTAGAGATTTTTACCTTTAGCTCACAGCAGCGAGGTGAATGGTATAGTGTAGGACTCGCCTAAGAGGTTTGCCGTGACGTGGCAGGCGAGCTTCCATTTTAATGGCCATTGGAGTGAAACTAAAAACCTCCATTTGTCTATAAAAGCACAGGTGTTTGGGATAGTGCGCAGGTAACTTTTTTCGGTGTTTGTTCTATGTATTTTGGGCTGATGAATACTATAGCCGTTGCTGCCGCCCAAGAATGATGGGAGTTTGAGCGCAGGGCTTTCTTTTGTGTGTTTATGTCTCAATTTTGTATCTCACAGCCAGGTTGCTATTGCTGCCGCCCACCCCATGTAGTCCCTATTAAGGGCTAATAAATGTGTAGGGGTTCAAGAGAATACCCCTCTTTATCTCATTAGAGATTTTTACCTTTAGCTCACAGCAGCGAGGTGAATGGTATAGTGTAGGACTCGCCTAAGAGGTTTGCCGTGACGTGGCAGGCGAGCTTCCATTTTAATGGCCATTGGAGTGAAACTAAAAACCTCCATTTGTCTATATAAGCACAGGTGTTTGGGATAGTGCGCAGGTAACTTTTTTTTCGGTGTTTGTTCTATGTATTTTGGGCTGATGAATACTATAGCCATTGCTGCCGCCCAAGAATGATGGGAGTTTGAGCGCAGGGCTTTCTTTTGTGTGTTTATTACTCACCTAGCAGCCAGATGAGTAGCCACCCCAGCACAGTGAGCAGTTGATTACTTTTTTACTGTACTGACGTACTCCCAATCCCATCACATTACATCAACATGCGTTAGAAAATCAAGAAAAGATGGGCATGGATGGTGGGCTGATTTGGTGGCACAATGGGCAACTTGACTAGACTTGCCCCCCAAACCTTAGGCTGCCAGGTTATAAGGTTACTCACTTTTTAGAAGGGAGAGAGTAAACAAAAAAAGGGGAGGGTTTTTTATATGTATTTTCTACAAAGATGCCAACAAAGTATGCAAAAAGGGTGAATAAAATGGCTATATTGAAAATTAGAAACAGACTGCTAAACAGGTGTAAAACTAATCATACATATTTTTTAAGCATGTAAATGCTTATGTATCTGTTTGTCTTAGTCTGTCAATTCTAGTCTTGTCATACCCCTTTAACCCCTTAATGACAAGACTGTTTCTTTTTTGTAGTACACTTTGGGACAAATGCTCTTAACATTTTTCAGTGTTGCTGTTTAGCTGTAATTTTCTTATTTCTCATTTTCTACACCCACTCACATTATATATTGTTCAGGGCTTTATTTTTATCATATCATATAAAATACTATGAAAAATATGGTGATTTTTTGTTAAAAAAGTACATTTTCTCACTTTTATTAGAAAAATCTTTTACTCATCTGCTATTTGTCCTGAGTTTAGAAATTTTTATGTTTTTTGCTTTTTTTCCTATGTGCTATTTGGGGTATCTTTGAAGCCGGCCAATGCAATTTACCCCATCAAACCGTATATATATATATATTTTTTTTTTTTATAAATTCTCCGTTTATTGAGTTGTGCATAGAAAAAACAACAGATTGCAGCAAGCTGCAGCAAGGATGAACACAAGTGGTACAGTCATAACATAGCATACAATGAGCCGCGTGACCGCGTTATAGCCAGAGAGCAACACAAACATCACTCATAGGAGGCAAAATAGCAGAGAATGCGAATGGTAGGCACAATGAAGATTACAGACAAATGCCTAGGTTACAATGTCAATTCAAGAAACATGTTAAACACATTGCATGAAAACCATTCCCAGTAATCAGAGGTACGCAGAGATGTGTGAGCCAAAAAAGTGAACACCCTGCACAGCAAGAACAACCAAATTGAGGTAAGGTTTCGGAGAAACATGGCTCAACAATAAAACAAAAAAGGGACCCGTAAGTTACCTTCATAACAAACAGAGAAAAAAAAGGGGGAATAAAGGGAAAGGAAGGAAAAGCGACGCGCGTGTGACAGTGTTAACAGCCATCCAAAGTAAAACATATGTAATGTATAACATAAGAGGCCTGTGTATAAGGACGCGGCATGAAAAGAAGGGCCCCGAGAGGGCTGGAGAGCCAGCTCAAACCATGGGGGAGCCTATTCAGCTAAGCATCTCAGGGAACCTTGGGAAGGACGTAAGGTCTCTCCACCAAAACCATCAAACCGTATATTTTTGAAAACTAGACACCCCAAGGTATTTTAAATGCTTGTGTTTTAACCCTTTCCATACACATGTATGGATTTACCGCTCCTGGTATATGTCACTGTGTTTAGCAACATCTCCTGAGCACAGTGATACCCAACCTGCATGTATTTGCTGGGTTGTTCGGGGACTAAAAGGCCACATTTGGGAAGTGTGCATTTTTCAAACTGATATTTTGACATGTACAAAACCCAATTCAATTTACCCCATCAAATTGTATTTTTTTCACACACGTTGTACTTAATGTATGAATTTACCACTCCTGGTATATGTCACTGCCAAACAACACCAAACAATATGTGTTCAGCAACAGCGGTACTCCCCATGCATGGGTTTGTTGGGTTATTTTGGCAATTGGACATCTGGTCAGTCTGTGCCCATTTCCCATTTTTGGGACATTTTTGAAGCCGGCCAGTTTAATTTACCCCATCCAATCATACATTTTTTAAAACTAGGCATCCCATGGGCATTTAAAATGCCAATATTTTAACTCTTTCCATGCGACAAGTTTAGTGAAGAAGTATCTATCTATCAATCTATCTATCTATATATATATATATCGACTTTTTTGGTGACAGTGGGAAATTATTTTTACGTTACCAAATTTTACTAATCACATTGTGATTACTGAGCTGTGCTCTATTGACCTGCATGGTTGAATGCAGTATCTGCATTCAACCTGCAGGGGGAGCTCGAGAGTTCTCAGGATGGCACTGATGGCGCTTGTGGTTGCTCTTGGGATGCAATCACAAGACGATCTGGGTAGGGGGTTTGTGTTACTGAGTGCCCCGATATCAAGGCATGTCAGCAATACCGATTATGCTTAGGAAATGATTACTGATAGCTTCCTAAGCTCTGTTTTAGATGGCGGACATTTTTTTTTGGGGGGGGGGGTGGCTCCTTTGATCCATGGCTAGCCGCACTTATGAGGCTTCTGTGGATGCTGCAAAGCCGTCGATCGTGGTGAAAACGGCGATGCAGGTATTTCACAGCAGCCCGTTTTCACAGCAGCTGTCGCGAATGCACGGCATTGTGAGCGCGTAAATGTACAGGCTTTGTTGTGAAGGGTTTGATATATTTATTGTATTAAGTGCTGTGTAAATTGTTGGCGCTATATAAATACAAGATAATAATAATAGTAGATATGATCTGTTTGGACTTTGGACCACAAAACCACATGCCACAGTTTAATCACATCTTTATTAAATATAAATAACAACCCAACAACGAAATCCAGAGACTTAGGCTCGTCTGAATACCTGTTTTGGCTCCTGACCTCTGACTGTGTGCTGTACGGGCTCAAAATGCATTGTTTTCAATGGGTTTAGGGACCGCCCACTGTGCTTAAGGGGTTTAGACGACCATACCTTGATGGCCTCAATCGCTTTGATTCCTAAGGAGGGTAAGGATCCTGAGCACAGTGGTATCGTCCAATTTCTTTGCTAAATGTTGACCTGAAGCTGTTTGCCAAGATCTTGGCCACCCGGGTGAAGCCCTTCATGTCCTCTCTTGTTCATCCTGACCAGACTGGCTTTATCCCTGGCGTTGTCCCTCATGCATTATGCAAAATACACTTCCACCCCGGCCATCCTGCTGTCCACAGACGCGGAGAAGGCCTTCGACAGAGTAGATTGGTTGTTCATGCTGTCCACTTTAACACATATGGGCTTTGGGAATGCTTACTTGGATCCAATCTCTATACAACTCCCACGGCCTGAGTCTGTATCAATGGCTCTCTCGGAACCCCTTTGTAGCCGAATGGAACTTGAGTTGCCCGTTGTCTCCTTTGTTGTTTGTACTCTCCCTTGAGCCACTCCTTCAGGCCATCAGGATGATTCCTGATATTAGTGGTCTTCCAAATGGACACAAGACTCTGAGTTATGCTGATGACCTTCTGTTCGTTATTACCCGTCCGAGAATTTCCCTTCCTAACATCATCCAGGAAATCTCACTTTACGGTGCCGTTACAAACTTCAAGATTAATGCTTTCAAATCTGAAATTCTTAATGTAAATTTGCCCATTAGTGAGATAGGCCCTTGAAGTCATCCTTCCCTTCTGCCTGGAATAGTCCTAAGCTTAAGTACCTGGGGATTTGGCTTACACTTGACTTCCCACAGTTGTTTCATTACAAGTTTTTCGCCCTTGCTGACTACCCAACAGGGGGATCTATCCTCGTGGAGACGACTAACAGTTTCCTGGGTGGACCTGTGTGTGGAGGCCACCCTCCCGGCTCACGGGAACTCTCGCGCCTATACGGTCTGCTCCTTGACGCCTCCAATCCTGTGCGCCCATCGTTTATGGGGCGTTGTGAGTCTGAGCTGCAGGTCACTTTTACATCAGAACAATTGAAGAAGATTTGTGTCTTTACCCACCGCTGCTCCAAAAGCAATAGGGATCAGGAGCCCCCTGCAGTCACTTCCGTTTATCTACCAGGTGTGCCTAATAGGTGCTGGAGGTGTGGTGCTGCACCTGGTTCTCTCCTTCATCTATGGTGGCAGTGTCTGCTTATAATCCCTTTTTGGAAGGCTATTCACCTCTCAGTTGCACCACTTTACTGACAAGATCATTCCCTTCACGCCAGAGTTTTTCTTACTTCACCATATGCTCCACTCAATGAAATGGTTCTGGAAATCAGTTATTTGTCATCTTTTGACAGCGCGAAAGCTTTGATCCCCCTGCACTGGAGTAGCCCGACTCCCCCCTACATTCAGGGATTGGATACTCCGAGTGGAACGGCTGCGGGTGCTGGAGGAGTTGAGCTAATTGGCCACTGAGTTCTACTGGCTGAATTTTGTGTCCGGTCCTCTTCTTCGTCCCTTGCTAGAATGAATCCCTGGTGGGAGTGTCTCCACCTTGCTACCCTCCCTGTATATTTGGCTCTTGAGCCTTGTGCTTTTTTTTCTTGTCTTTCTTTCTGTGCTCTTCTCATTCTTCCCTCTCTTTTCCATCTCTCCCTTTTTTTCTCTCTGTCTTCCCCTTGCTCCCCTGCCCTCTGCGGTCTACCCTAACCCCCTTTCCCTCTTCCCCTCCCTCCCTACCTGCCTCACTCCCTTTTCGTTCTTGGTGAGAGAGAACAGGGTATAACTTCAAGCGGCTACTAGCTAATTAACAGTATATGTCTGCACGGCAGTTATGACCAAAAAACGTATATTGAATGTATCCATCATGGTGAAGACATCTCATCAGAATTCAGAAGTCTCCGATGTAAGCTCATGTTACCAGCTGATGGCTACTTTCATACCACTTCCCTGTACCTGATTTATTTTTTTCTGTACTAAAACATCTGCTGTCAAAATTCTTTAATGTTACATGCATTTGAATATGAATAACTTTGGTCACGATGGTCGTAGCTGACACTATGTAGCGGAATACTGTTACAGCTACTGCAGACGGATTATTGTTATGCAGGTTTTTTTTATGTACTTCTCTCCCTCTGCTCCTCCTTCCCTCCCTACCCTACTCTCTTTAGCTCTCGGTGTGCGTGGCAACTGAAGATAATGGTGTGCCAATGAGTTGCTCCTCTAGGTTTTAGGCAGTGTACTGCCCTGATAATATTACTGCTTTATTTTGTCTTTCCAAGGTTGATATTCTTGGCCTCTACTGGGCCTTACTCTACTCTCGCCTTTTTTCTATAAAGTATTATTGTATTGATGTTGCCTTATCATGCTTGCCCCTTATCCCTTCTCCTCCCTTCTTTTATTTTTTCTCTACCCCTTCCTGACTTTAAAATAGAATAAAACTTTTATTTACCCTAAAACCCTTTATGTTTAAATAAAGATTTCCCTCTTAAAGCTTTTTTTTATAAAGATTTTCCTTGTATAGCTTTTTTTTATAGAGATATTGTATATAGTCACACTTAGTATTATTTATTTGTGCAATACCAGTCAGGAGCTGCAAAGGCCAATAAGATACTGACATGTATGAAACAGAGTATGGATTCATGGGAGGCGGATATCATCTTGCCTTTTTAGAGAAGATCTCACCTTAAATATGCGGTGCAATTCTGTGCACTGGTCCTTAAATATGACATTATGAAACAAGGGAAGGTGCAAAGGAGGGCTACAAAGTTAAAAAGGAAGCTTCGGCATTTTGGCAGAAGTTTGCTGGTAGGTCATCTCCCTGGAGATGTGGACAGAGAAAGAAGAGCAAGAAGATGAAGAACAAGAATATACGAGACACGGGAGTTGAAGTGGTTGGTGGAAAAGATAGGGAGACGTTGTTACCTCCTCCGTTGTCCCGCGGGCAGAGGAGCTGAGACGCAGCCCCCCTGCTCGTTCCGTCGGCGGGAGCCGTCTCCAGGTCCGTCCTGCTGCTAGACGCGCGTCTTGACATCATAAGAGTCTGTTTGCGCATGCACTAATGGCTAACTCATGAATATTCATGTTGCTTCTTAAAGCGACATTTATCCTTTTTCCTCACCCTAATTAGGTGGGTAGGAGGATCCAGTTTTGTGGAGGGATTTTTAAACCCTCAGTTGGCACTACACCTTTTGCCTGTGATTCACTAGCGTTTGACTTGCTGATTTCTTGATCAGTTTATTGATTCCGGCTTGTACCTGACCTACGTTGTTTGCTGCCTGCCCTGACCTTTGATGTGACCCGGACTACTCTATTGCCTGACCCCAGAATTTATTATTTTTGTTCCTTAATTATCTGGGCATATCTACGTTCCTAATCCTGTTTTCTGCTAACGTCTCTGTTGCGCTGGTTGCTGAGCTCTCCATCTCCACCAGGAGGCGCCTTTTCCAATTTCTGTAGTACCGCTGTCGTTCAGAGAGTAGGCGCAGGGCCGGCCGAAGACTTAACGCCGCCTGGGGCGAAGTTTAAAATGCCGAAGCCCCCCCCCGCCGCCGATGCGGGGGGGGCGGCATTTTAAACTTCGCTGCCGCCATTATTCCCCCCCCCCCGGTACTTACCTTTAAAGAGTCCTGCCGGCGAGTCTCCCTCCTCTGCCACGGTTTGTAATGCTGAGCGCCGGAAATTGACGCCACTTCCGGCGCTCATCATTACAAGCCGGCACCGAGACTGAACAGGGAGACTCGCCGCAGAGGAGAGAGAGAGGGGCGCCGACCGGGTAAGCGAAAACTACTGGGCGCCCCTCTCTCTCTCTCCTCCGCTTCAAAACAAACAACCAAAAAAAACGCTTCTAAAGTGCCGCCTGGGGCAATTGACCCAGTCGGCTCCATTGTAGGGCCGGCCCTGAGTAGGCGTAAAATAGCCTGCACATTTTAGACAGAAATTCAGAGCTTTTTTGTTTGTTTTTATCCGTTTTGTAGGGGCCTGGCCTCTTTTTCAGAGATTCATACAAGCAAATTTTATTCAATTTGCAACTTGTACGAATCCGAATGCACAAGTCTATTAATTACTATGGTATCATGTTGCTATCAACAGGTCAACAGCACTAAAAACCAGGTTGTGAGGTTTCTCTTTCTCTTTCTCTTCCTTCTGACTTCTTTTTCTTAGCTTTCTTTTTTTTTTTTTTTTATTAATATTAATAAAGATATAAATACTCAAATGAAGAGAATGTATATATATACATGATGAAATATATAAAGCTTATATCTGAATGAAATTTATGACGGATAATTTTTTTTTTTTTTTCTTCCCCTCTCTTCTTGTTATGTAATATTTAACAATATATACATTGTATATATATTATAAACATAATAATATTTATGTAACAATTTTTCTCTTCTTTTTGTTGATTGTTTTTATCCTATTTATATGTATAAAATCAAATAAATAAAATGTGAATTAAAAAAAAACCAGGTTGTGATTTTATGATTTTGATGTTTATTTAAGCCACATCTGCTTTAAGCCTAGGTTCTGCTTTGGATAGTAAAGGGACACTTAATTTGCTATAATTTTACTGTATGAAATTTTAGCTGACACTATGCTCTTATGTGTTACGATTAACAAATAATTATGTATATGTAATAAGCAATGTGATTAGATCACAGCATTAATTAAAGGCGTATTCATATGATTGGTTAAGAATGATCTAACGTTAGCTATTGTTACTGTATTATATAAAAATGTGAATGTATTTTGATCTAGCAGATCCAATGTGGAGGCTTTATGGGACAAAATTCACTACCAGGTCCCCTTACAGCTCTTAAACATGCTTTGTGAATGATTCAGTGGGACATTGATGCAATTGATCAGGTCATTAATTACTATTCACAGGGACTGAGAACAGTTCCTTCCTCGTCTCCTGTTTGAATATCTACACGAATTATCATGTGGTTGTCACATCCTGAGTTCTTTATAGCACCCTTGTGCGAAGTACTTCATAGTTTTATATACCATTTAAAGTATTTGTTGCATTGTTATTATTTTAACATAATGTATAACTTTACATTTGCCACTTGCCTGCCCAGTCCCCTACTCTGTATTAATCCTCTTGCAGAGAAGCAAGATTAGATGATATTATTATCATGCCTAATTTTGTGTCATCAGCAAAAACTGAGACATGGCATACACTAATTAAAAAGAAGAGGAACAAGGACAGACCTCTTTGCATTCTATCATTTAGCCAATTTCCTGTCCAAGTACAAACATTTGCATTGGAATGGAAGGTTATTTTGGAATATCTACACCAGTGATTGCACCCTAGACTTAAACAAAATAATGGTCAATAATTCTTAATCCCTAACTTTAACACAGGAATTTTTGAAAGACTTCATTCAGCTACCATATTTGTAGCTAGATTTTAGGGGAGCTTATAATGTGGTCTGAATATGTGAAGGGGATGCATAGATTTCGAAATCATGTAAAACCACTTTAAATATGTGGCTATTTCTTCTGGATTAGGTAATCTACCAGCCACCTTTCAGCATTGAATAAATAACATTCTCATGATCTGACTTGATGAATGTGTAGTGGTTTACTTGAACAACATTATCATATTCTTTAAAACCCAGTGTGAGCATAGAAAACACATGACTAGGGTTTTTCCTGTTTCCACACTCACAGCCTCTATGGCAAACTGGAAAAAAATGCCACACTTTTGTAACCATTTCTGTTTTACATTGGGCTTAGAGGACTCGCTGACAACCTCTTTCTATTCTCAAACCTTTCAGCAGTATTTGCATGTTGTCCCCTTCCAACCCCCATCATGTTGGATAATGCAAAGCAGAAACTTGAAGTTAAAGACTTGAAGTTGAGAACGGATGGCACAGGGACATAAAACAGCACATATGAATGTGTGATTTGAGATAAGGGGGGATACATCCATCATTCAACTTATATCCGGGTTACATAAAACTTACATTGCCACCAATCTACATTGTATTTGGTATCATTAATTTGTTAGTAGTAAATATAGGCAGGGTTGTAAGCTCATTTGAGCAGGGCTCTCCTCACCTGTTGTCTCTGTCAATTTGTTATGTTATATACTACTTGTTATGTCCTGTCTACCCATTGTACAGCATTACTGAATTTGATGGTGCTACATAAAACAATAAATAATAATAATATAAACCTACCTGCTCTAGTGCTTGTTTGATTACCCTGGCCCATATGGCTTCTTCCTGGCGTTCCTGAGTTCTGTTGATTTTTGTGTTCTGACTCTAGCTTGTCCTTTGACCTCAACCTTGGCTCTTTTACTGTTTTGTGGTTGCTGTTTGCTGTCTGTTCTGACCTTTCAGAAATGTATGACAGTTCCCCCGCCTAGTGATTTGGTACCTCATTCAGCCCCTGTGGGTCTTGGATTTTCTATGTTCATCTTAGACTCTGCATCTTGGGATGTACAACTGTAAAGTCGATGAGTTCAAACTACAACACTCTTGGGATATACTCCTTCAAACTTCCACGTTCCACGTCACAAATTAGGGTTCACCTACTATCACATTAGTACTGAAATACAATCTGTACTGTGCAAATGTATGTTCTTTTTTAATAAAAAAAAAATATTAGTTTAAATGTCTGGTGCAGCAGAAAGGCCACTGGCTTAAAAAAAAAGACAGTACATACCTGTGGACAATGAATGAGTTCGAACTTTTAGAGATGGTGGTGGGGAATCAGCAGAATTATCCACAATGTCTCCTTCATAACCATAAATAAAGAAAATTAGAATTTGTGTTATAAATACTATAGTCGTCAAACCCATTGGCATTCATTTGTAAGATTATAAAATAATTCTTATATGACAAGTTTTGCAATGTAGTAATTTGCAGTAACCTCCCAGCCCAGAAACTCAAATATATTAAGGCAGAAACATTTATATCAATACAATTTTGGTTATTATTAAACTTAAAATGCATTTCATGGCTAGTTTACTAACATTTTAAATAGGTTGTGTTTTTTCTAGGTTGTTTCAAACTTAATTCTTAAACTTAGATACACAATTTTATCTCTAGAGCTATAGGGGCAAAACTGTACATGGGGCACCGAATGACCTGACAATTTGTATTCAATACCCCAACAACACTTTTGCTGGGAAAACCTTTTATTTTTTGGCAAATTGGATAGGGCTATATATTTAGCTCAGGATGTATGCTTATTGTTGTGCTGTTATTGTTGATTAAATTGACAATATTCTAAGATAAATGTGAGATGAAATTAAACATTGATTGATGTAAAGTAATACATATTGGTAGTACTATTTAAGAGCTAAATGCGTTCACACTATACAAGTCCAAACTATACAGAAACCTACAAGTAACAAAACAGTGGAAAATTTCATTTTTTATACAAAACATTTCAGTTTAGAGATATTCTGAAGATAATCTGGTGATAGTTTGTTTGTTTTGCTTTTTTGCACAGAGTAACATGGTGCAGACTAAAATGCTGTCCAATCTGTAAGCATTTAGCAATGCTCTATTTTACACCAGGAAAAAACTGCACCCTGCAATTTATAAGCTCTCTAAATCCACTCAGCAGTTGCAACTTCCTAGAAGTGGCAGACAGACTACAGTTGGTACTGGAGAGCAAATGTTGTTCGATAAGAAACATGTTCCTCAGTCTGTTTGCTGTCTTTTCAAATGCAGCCTCTTCAGAATGACTTTAAATTGTTTGGTAATGGCCTTATAACCCTTCCAAGATTAATGGGAAGCAACAATTGCTTCTCTAAGATCATTGCTGATGTATTTCCTCCTTCAGCTTTTATAGAGGTGGAACACTTGCTTATGATCAATTAATCAAGGGTATTTGACTAGCAGCACTTGTCTGCTACTTAGCATCTTAACGCCTACGAAAGCAGTAAGTATGTACTTCGTTTTTTATATATGGCTTCTCCATTTTGGCTTTATTTTTGTTAAAATAATGGCACAATGTAATATGTCATGTGTTGTTCACCTGAGGTTGTATTTACCTATTTATTAGACCTACTAAGGAACAGACGATTGTTATTATGTCCTGATTTGTAAAATCCTAGAATTCAACAAGGGTATACTTTCTTTTCCACCAACTAAAAAGATATGTATCTAAAGTGTGTTTTTAGAAGATTAGCTTCCTTCTTGAAATCACCAGAATCCGTATAATTACATCATGTCCAGTTTGAAAAGTATTGACTAATTTAGATGCTTCGACATAAAGGTAAGAGGATTATGACTTCTCCAGTTAAACAGTTTCTCGTTGTTGGCTTTCAGCAATGTGCTAATATTGTTTGAAGGTCCCCTTTGGATCCAAGAACACAAGATTATCAGAGACCAAGAATGAAGTTTTGAAGGCAATGCAATAAAGCATCTGAAAACAAGCAGGGCACTGGGTTCAAAAGCTAGAGGCAATAGTGGGGAAGTGTTTATGGCACTTTACAGATCTCATTTAGAATATTTTGTACATTTTTAGAGACCCCATCTCCAGATCAACAATCACATTTTGGAAACAGTTGTTAAGGGATACTGTAATGGTAAATTGTTAGCAAAGACTAAAATATCACAATGTATATGTCAGGCCCCATCCAGGCTGCAGAGCTGCATGTCTTTGGTTTCCCTGTCTTTCTGTGGTCTGCATGTCTTTTGTTTCCCTGTCTTTATGTGGTCCATTTCTGGATTTCTGTATGTTCTGTCCTGAACCTCTGATTCCTGGATTCCAGTCTTGCTCTTTGCTTCAGCTCCTGTTTCCTTTATAAGGTGTGCACCACCCGTGTGTTGTGTTTGTCTCAGTCTGCAGTCTAAAGGTATGTCCTTCTCAGTTCTGTGTTTGTACTCAATGTTTAGTTTATTAGTAAGTCAGTAAGCAGGGTTTAGCGTTAGGACCCACCGTCATTGGAGTACTTTGGCGTAGTGGTGGGCTAAGCATACTATGGCCATGAGATGTGATGGAATCTCTAATAGTTATTATACAGTCCTTGGCTAGTATCTGTATTTATGTGTGTCAGTCTGTGATGTAACCTGTATCCCCGGTAGAGGGGTGTCCTGTCCTGTTCATGTCAGATCTTGAGAATTCCTTGTCTTGTTCCCTGTGGTACCCTGTATTATGTATATCTTGGCTGGTTATGTTTCTTGCTTGGTCTCCCTGTCCCTTGCTCCTTGCTTGCTATGTTTCTTCTGTACTCTTCTTTGCTTTCCATACTCCCAGCCTGCAGCATCCTGCACATGATTTTATTGCTATATCTCATGCCTGCTCCAGGGCGCCTGCAGGATATCTCCAAGTTCTGGTTAACATCAGCTGCTATGTCAGGGCGCTGGTATGTGGCTGCACAACCCTAGATGCCCACCCGGGAGAGTGCAGTCACTCTGCATCAGGCCCTGTCCGACTCCGCTACTGCGCAATAACTCCTGCACTCCATCTTTGGGCGCTCTGGGTCAGTACAGTCATCAGTATGGACCCAGTTCCTGACAGTATAGCTTGGAGTGGGGAGATATGGTTTAAATAAGTAAAGGGTTTTTAACAAAGTATCTGAGGGAAGTGTATTTTAACAGTGTTAGAACAAGAGGTCATAATCTGAAACTAGAATATCAGGGGCAATGTAAGAATGGTTTTCTTTTATGGAGGTAAATGGAACAGCCTTCCAACAGAAGTGTAGAGTCTAATATATTGGGGAAATTTTAAGATGCATTGGATAGGCATAAAGCCATCCTGAATTTAACTCAAGAGCAAGGAATGATTAATATCAGTCTTTACATCACTAAAAATGGACAAATGGCTACCGTCAAATAATATATTTCTATTATGAGCACTAAGAATTGCCATCAATATAATACAAAAAAGACTTAACAAGTCTTTAACAACCATTAATTTGCTTACATCATCTAATGTAGTATAAAAAAATACAAAATTTTAGGAAAAATAGAAAAAAATTACCTTTTCTGACTTTTATTTGTAACTCTTATCTTTTATCTACAAATGCTAATGAAAAACACGCTAGATACATTTTAAATATGTGTCATTAAGATTAGAAATACCTAATATTTAGGGGGTTTTTTTAGCTTTTTTCCCCTTCAAGTTATAAGCCAATATGTACAAGTAGCATATTGCTATGTAAAACCATTCTTTTCATATCTGGTCACACTGTGCCAATGTCCTATTTGGGACATTTTTAAACCCAAATGTCTAGTTTTCAAACATATACGGTTTAATGGGGATACATTGAACTTATTTATCCCCATCAAACCATAAATGAAAACTAGACACCTTTGTTATTTATTTGCGTTTTTTCCACACACATACTTTAGCTATGAATTCACAGCTCCTGGAAAGTGTCACTGAAAAACAACATCCCAATATGTGTTAAGCAACATCTCCTGCGTACAGTGATACCACTCATGCAAAGGTTTCTTAGGTTGTTTGGGGCTAAAGGGATACATATGGGACATGTGCACCTTAGTTTCTCAACTAGGAAGTTTTACATTTTGTCCCTCATGCTCTACTTGGGACATCTGTGAACCCGGTCAATTCAATTTGCCCTGTCAAACCATATATTTTTGAAAAGTAAACACCTCCTGGTATTTCAAATGTTGGCATTTTTATTAATAATTAGTGAGAAAATGTATGAATATTTCTTCCAATAGGGGTTAATCTTGATATTATATACTAATTCATCTTGGCAGAAAGAAAATGAATAAAATCACAAAAAAAAATCACCCCAAGCATTTCATGCTGGAAATAAGTGGCTTGTATATCCTGTTGTGTGGATGGGCCATCTGTTTGGGAGCACAGAGCCTCCTCCCATTGGGGTCAAAAGGAATACGTTTGGATTGAATGGGGCAAAAGCTTATGTAGTGTCCTGATCCCCCCAAAATAAAAGCAAATATTCAGGTTCCTTCTTTTGGCCCATTCCTCAACAGAGACAGGGCCTCTGGGACTGCTGAGGTGTGCTTGTACTGTACAGCACGGTACTGCAGTTGTAGCCCTGACTTTGTGAGGGACTTGATTGTGGGCATATGTTAAGCAAGGATAGCAGGGATTGAAGGCATTTCCCTTCCTTTGCCAGCAACAGAAAGTATTTTTTTTATGCCCGTTGTCACAATCCCGGGTCCCGGCCGGCACAGGCAAGTTGTTGCCCGTACGCGGCAAACATCGGGATCCCGGGCCGCATCCTCGGGTCCCGGCAGACACAGGCAGGCTGATGCCTGTGAACGCCGGGGTCGGGTGTCACAGCCTCGGGTCCCGGCAGACACAGACAGGCTGATGCCTGTGAACGCCGGGCTCCGGGGTCGGGTGTCACAGCCTCGGCTCCCGGCAGACACAGGCAGGCTGATGCCTGTGAAACACCGGGCTCCGGGACATGTAGGGCTTTCTCCGGGGGTCATTCTACCACACTGCAGCAGCCTGCCTGCAGCAGTGGAGACCCCCGGAGTCAGAGACTTACCTGATCTCGGATCCTTCCTCGCGGCGCTGACAGGGGCATTTCGTTGCCACGCAACTGGAGGCGTGGTTTGGACGGCCGGCTGGAGCTTCAGCGGTGACATCATCCTGGGGCGGGTTAGGTTCTGGCGCCAGATTTAAAAATCAGGAAGTGCTCTAGCCAGTTACCCTGTTGTGGTCTTTGCGTTCAGTTGTGTTCCAAGTTGCTTCCAGTTATTTTGACCCTCTCTGGATTTCAACCACGGCTTGCCTGACTACCCTCTCTGGATTTCGACCACGGCTTGCCTGATGACCCTCTCTGGATTTCGACCACGGCTTGCCTGACTACCCTCTCTGGATTTTGACCACGGCTTGTATGACTACCCCCTCTGGAGCTGGACCTTGGCTTGTATGAGTTCCTGTGTCCTGACTCGGCTATCCTGACTTTGCTTAGCCTTTCACCTTGTACTGCCAACTCCATTCCTACTACCTATACCTACCTTATCTGGCCTCCTTGCTGTTGGGATCATCTAAATCCTCGGCTGCTGCTGCCAAGGGCTCCTCCTTTGGTTGTAGTATTCCAGGTGGAAAAACTTCCGCGGTGAGTGCCAGTGTAAGGGTGGTCGTGACACCCGTATATAGGTGGTCAGCAGACTGACCTGCTGCAAAAGGAGGACTCTGTGGACTCCAAAGTATGGCTTGTGCATTCTGTCAGGGGTCCGGGTGAGGTTGAAGTCTATGTGCAGGGGCAGGATCGGCTTTGGTACTATGCACAAGAGTGACGCGTGGTGCTATGTACAATTGCAGACAGCTGTTTGCCTTCATCTTTGGTGACACTAGCTTTGGGTCACCAAGGAAAATGCAGAGCAGGCAGGTATGTGAAGACTGCACAGGGCAGATTGCAGAGGGGGTCTTGAGTAAGTGCAAACTGCAGTGGGGGTCTGGAGCGTGTGCAGACTGCAGAGGGGGGCTGGAGCGTGTACAGACTGCATAGGGGGCTGGAGCAAGTGCTGATTAAAGAGAAGTCAAAGTCCATCCCAAATAGGTCAAAATCCAGGCGATCAAAGTCAAATGCAGTAAAAGGGGCAAAGCTAGTTGAGAGCCAATGCCAATGGTCAAATCCAAAATAAGGAGTAGAAATATCAAAAGTCCCTACGCGAGCTTGTTCCCTGCCAAGAGTGTGGGGGAACACAAGTTAATGAAGGCGTGCGAGGAGAGGATGCTGAGGAGGAAGGAGCGGAGGATGCGATGCGGGACCTAATGGCAGGAACGCGTAGGTATTCCGGTGAGTCACTACGACCGACCCTGACAGAGCCACAGGTGTGGCATAGGTAAGCCTGAAGCCAATGTCATGGCTTCTCCATTTTGGCTTTATTATTGTTGAATAACATCATGACAGGGTGTAATATGTGACGTGTTGTTGTTCATCTGATTTTGTATTCACCTAATTTTAAAATTTTATTTAGATCTGAAAATGTCATAGTATCACAACAGGGAGATATGCAAGCATTAACATGACAATTGAAAGATATGTTTGTTATGAAGCGCAGCCATGTATTAAAACAATCAATAGAACATTATCTTCCAATTTATTTGTCATCACAAGTAGAAGTGTAAGAATATTGATCGAATACCACTAAGCCTCTTGTATAATGGAAAGCATAAAGAAATTAAGTTGGTAAAAATGTGTGATATACTAAACCATGTGTTGTAGAATAGTTATTCCACTGTATAAATGTTTTCCTAAATATGTTCCACAAGGATCCCTGTGAAGTCTGGCATCCAATACACTCAGATGAAATATGTTTTATGTAATTCAGATCTTTGATGTCTAGGAAAATGGTAAAAGCTGAAAACTAACACTTAACATGGAAATTTATAAGAAAAAGGAAAAAAATATAAAACAATGTAGGAGGCACTATTGTGTTGAGTCAAGGCCATCTATATGAAAAATATGTAAAAAAAATGTAACAAAAAAAGTAATGTAAATGTCATAGAGTAATATAATAATGGGATAGGCATGAGGAACTCGAACAGAATAAATTCAGTATCAAAGCAAGGAATGAATAAGGTGACACCAATTTGCAGTAGTTCTGTAACCCATCCGGCAGTCAGACCATTAAACCATTAAACCATGAAAATCAGGTAACAGGTATTCAAATGGTCAACGGAGTAAAAAGAGGTGGCCAGGCACGGTCCCAAAACCAGACCAGATTTTTTCCATAAACATATGTAACAAAGCTATTTCTGGACAAAATAAGAGTGTAGGATTTTGAATATGGCCTGTCAGAGCATAAATAGGTGGGCAATCCCACCATACATGAAGCATTTTACCCTCTCCCATGCAACCCTTCCAACAAATAAGGGAACAGAAGGAAAACATTCTGGAGAGTCGTTTGGGGGGTAAGGTACCATCTGCACATGATTTTCTTTTGGAGTTCAATGTGGTTAGTGCAGTGGGTAACTCCTTTCATAGTCTCCTCTGCATCCAAACACAACTCCAAAGGGTATGAAGTATGGAGTTCTTTCTCCCAATCAAGTTCATAGGGGAGTTTATTTTCCCATAAATGGAGAGAGATCCCATAAATTTAGAGATCATTCCCTTTTGGGAAGAGCCAATTTTGCAGAGGTCAATGATTGGGTTGGATGCTGTTAAAATAATATTTATGGTGGGGTTTTTAAAACTGGATGAAATATCTTATTTGGAGGTATTTATAGAAATCTCTGGAAGGAATATTGTACTTTTATGTATTCAAACGGCTACAGGATGCTTTTATAGGGTTGGCAAGGCCATTTTAGGGTCTATAATAGTTGCTAAAATATCATCCGTAAAAAGTCCTAGTAATGTCCGAGTATAGAGCTATAATGGCTTTAGCAAAATTGTCTGGAATTCCATATTTTGGCAATACTGACTCCATAAAAAGCCAATGCAGCAGGTTTTATAATATATTGGCTAGTGAGGCCAACCGGCCCCCGGGGTATTTTCGCAAATGATAGTACTCTCTATTTCTTCTATGTTTATTAGGGATTCTAATTGTTTTTTTTCATCTCAACAATAAGTGAAGGTAATGTAAGAGATTCTAAATATTGATTCATAGCATCAATTGAGGGTTGTAGAAGGGCCGGGTCAGTTTTTAAATTGTAGAAGTTAGAGTAATAGGAGCTAAACTCCTCCACCATCCAAGAGGGATTCCTAATCATTGGTCCCTGTGGTTACCTACAACATCAGCACACCAGAAGCCTCAAGCCATTAAGGCTTGAGGCTTCTGGTGGGCTGATGTTGTAGGTAACTTTTTACTAAGCATCATGTCAGCTTTGTTGCCCTTAGCATAGAATTTTTGTCAAAGTTTTAACAGTATTTTGGGTTTGGGTTGCTTGTATTTCTGAAAGTTTAAACTTAATTTGTCAATTTTTTGGTAAAAGAGAAATGCCTGAAAAGCAATATGGAAACTCCTGCCACGCAAGACCTCACCACAGAGTGAAATTGCCAAGGAAATTCCTTGGAATAAATGTTGGGAATTTTATTCAATTTGAAATATGGTGTTTCTTGGATACACACAATGTGTGAGTCTGTTTTCTTGGCTTCCGATAATGTTAATCTGCATTTATGTGGCGTGTTAAGGCCATTAACATTTAGTGATACACATTAAGCATTGTCATATTATAATTTAGGGGTATGGAATTGAACTATAATGTATTCAGATCTTTGAGGTTTTGGGCAGGAAGTGTAGCCCGAGTTTTCTGAGTCAGAAGCAAAGGGAATCCAAGTACACCTAATTTCTATTAAAACAAATGTGAATATAATGTATAGGGCTGCAACTAACGATTATTTTAATAATCGATTAGTTGGCCGATTATTTTTTCGATTAATCGATTAATCGGATAAAAAAATACATTATTTTAAATTGAAGAAAAATTGCAATAAAAAACGTACAATTTACACTTTCATCTCTTTATCGCAATGGCCTCTCTCTCTCTATTCACCTTCTTATTTTACTGACATAATAATAAAAGCTACAAGAACCCAAACACAGTGTTTCTGAAACTAGGTTTTAATACAAAGTTATTAGTAAATATTAATTCATATGTTAACTATTTTTCATATTTAATAAAAACTGAGAAAAAAGCCTTGTTAAAATTTTTTTATTTACCAAACTGCCCCCAGTTATGCACATCTGACCCCCAGCTTGCCACTCTGCCCCTATATATGCCTTATACCTCTTATATGCCAGATTCCACTGTGCCCCCTGATATGCCTTATACTCCTTATATGCCAGTGATATGCAACTGAGCCCCCTGATATACCTTTTACCCCCAGATTTGTTTTATGCCCCCCTGATATGCCTAATATCGATGTCTTATACCCCCTATATGCCACTGAGCCCCCTGATATACCTTTTACCCCAGATATGTTTATGCCCCTGATATGCCTAATATCCATATGCCTTATACCCCCTATATGCCCTAAAAATTCATAATACCCCCCATACACCACTATAACTCACCCATACACCACTCTGGCTCCTCCCCCTCCCATACACCACTCTGGCTCCTCCCCCCCTCATACTCCACTCTGCCTCCTCCCCCCTCCCATACACCACTCTGCCTCCTCCCCCGCCCATTCATCACTTTGGCTCCTCCCCTCCCATACATCACTTTGCCTCCTCCCCCTCCCATATACCACTCTGCCTCCTCCCCTCCCATACATCACTTTGGCTCCTCCCCTTCCTATACTCCACTCTGCCTCCTCCCATACACCACTCTGACTCCTCCCCCTCCCATACACCACTCTGGCTCCTCCCCCTCCTACTCCACTCTGGCTCCTCCCATTCTCCACTCTGCCTCCCCCCTCCCATACATCACGTTGGCTCCGCCCCCTCCCATACTCCACTCTGCCTCCTGTGAACCTCCGTTTCTGACAAGACACCAGGGAGCCGGGTAGAGAGGCAGAGTGGCGTATGAGAGGGGGAGGAGCCAGAGTAGTGTATTGGAGGGTGGCTCCCATACACCCCTCTGACTCCTCCCCCCTCCCATACACCGCTCTGCCTCTCTACCCGGCTCCGTTACTGAAGGCACTTTCACTGCAGCTTCATAGAAGCTTCAGTGTAAGTGAAGGGCAGTAACGGAGTCTGTCTGTGCGATGCAGAGAGGATGATTCTCTGTCAGCCGGTGGGGGGTTTGCATCGCACAGACAGACTCCGTTACTCACCTTCACTTACACTGAGGCTTCTATGAAGTTGCAGGGAAAGTGCCTGTCAGTAACGGTGCCGGGTAGAGAGGCAGAGTGATGTATGGGAGGGGGGAGGAGGCAGATGGGAGGGGGAGAGAGACGGAAGTGAGAGACCGGCCGACAGTGAGGGGAATCCAGGTCTCCTGCAGCGTTGCGGGGGATCTGGATTCCGGTGTTATAATCCGATCTCTGTTTGAGGTCGGATTATATAAGGAGAGGAGTTTTTCAGAGCATTTGCTCTGAAAAAAACCTCTTTTTATAATCGATAAAAATCGATCCGATTAATCGATGATGAAATTCGTTGACAACGATTTTCATTATCGATTATTATCGATTTTATCGATTAGTTGTTTCAGCCCTAATAATGTAAGACCGTGCCTGACCCCTCCATAACAAATCCCATCAGTTCATCTGGGAAATTTAAAACATACTAAATATCGTGATGCATCCTTTTCATAAAGAAAATACACCTCCAAACAAATGAAAAGTAAAACCTCTAGCAAGGAAAAAAATGCAACCAGCTAATTCTTAAATTTTATATGGGTGCAGCAATGAGGGTGTGTGTGTACTCATCTGTGGAGTGATAGAATTTGTGTACCAGAGAGAAAACAAGAGATTAGTTATAGGAGAATGTCAGGGGACTCCCCAGTATTGATAATAGGTGTGTGAGTATATTCTTCTGTAAAGTGTATGTGGAAAAAGTAAAAATGTATGTTGTTAGGTCTGTTATATGACAAAAGGGGCGTATGACTCTGATTTCACACTCATGATTAAAAAGTGATCTTGTCTATTACATAAACAAGGAACTGGATCATTAGCAAGGACAATACTGAAGAAAGAAAATTAAATTGGGGAAAACCTTCATAAAGAAAACCTAAAATGCTGTCATAAACTTTAGTGCTTAATTTAAGTTTTACCGTATTTGCTCGATTATAAGACAAGGTTTTTTCCAGAGCAAATGCTCTGAAAAATACCCCTCGTCTTATAAACGGGGTCGTCTTATAATCAGACCTCAACTAGGTCTGACTATGAGACTAAGATCCAGATCCCCCGCAGTGATGCAGGGGGCCTGGATCCTCCTGCCCCCCCAACTTACCGTTTTTTCTGTGCTTAGTCCGGGCAGCGTGTAGAGCTCTACGTGATTCGCGTAGAGCTCTACACGCTGCCCGGAATATGCACCGGGCAGCATTTAGAGCTCTACGCGATTCACGTACACAACTTCCGCTGCAGCCGGGAGGAGGTGCGGTTAGCGGAGGGGGTTGTCTGCGTCCATCGCGCAGACCTTCCCCGGCT
Source organism: Spea bombifrons (assembly GCF_027358695.1). Taxonomy (NCBI): domain Eukaryota; kingdom Metazoa; phylum Chordata; class Amphibia; order Anura; family Pelobatidae; genus Spea; species Spea bombifrons. The sequence goes on along the minus strand of NC_071096.1, from coordinate 23,813,860 downwards.
GTCAGAGATCACAGGGAACAGAGTGGCATATAGGGGTATAAGGCAATTCTGGAGACAGAGTGGCACATAGGGGGTCAAAAGACATATCATGGGGCACAGTGGCATTTAGAGGGTTAAAAGGCATATCATGGGGCACAGTGGCATATAGGGGGTTTAAGGCATTTCTGGGGCAGAGTGGCAAGCCAGGGGGCAGATGTGCATAACTGGGGGGGCAGGTTGAAAAAAAAAGGAAATAAAAACAAAATATTTTTCTCAATCATAGCTTTTATTAAAAAAAAATTGTTCACATAGTTTACATGAATTAACATTTACTGGTAAAACTTTTTTCCTATAGGGTCATCTTATATTCACGCTTTTTCTTTTTTTTCATAAATTAATATTCAGATTTTGGGGGGTCATCTTATAATCAGGGTCGTCTTATAATCAAGCAAATACGGTAGTTTCGGTTATACCCGGAAAATGTGAAAAGCCACGTATTTTATGGAGGGTTATGTATCTATATGTTTGTTATCGTGTGTACTGTAAAGATGGGGGAGAAGTGTTTAAAAGGTGATAGGTGATGTAACACTGTAGGTGTAATTTAATATCTTGAGCCTATGTATGTGAACCAGTTAAGGGTCAATAAAAGAGTCTTCATTGACCTCCTACGCATCACTTTGAGCGCAATCAACTGGCAGTACCATATAAAAATATCTGAGCCGCTATATCACACGCTCGCTCAAATGCGTCAAGGGATTACGCACATTTATAAAAACTAGTCAAACCCATAACCTGATCTTTAGAGCTGCCTAGAAACTGAGGCCCATCATGACAAGATCAATATAAGTTGAATTGCTAATGTTATATTTCTAAGGTCCCAGAAGGGTTTACCGTCTCCCTGTATTTGGAGAATGTGGTTATTTAGTTATGTCTATGATAAATCCAGGGTCACATTGGAGACCTTACATGTTCTAGGCGCTTGGTTTGGAGACTTTGGCCATAGAACACTCTTGGGTTAGGCTTTTTGGTGATATGTTCGCTGGCGAGGATGGTGCTTTTGGTGCAGTATGGACGATTTTGGTCATTCAGTTTTCGGGGGCAATGAGTCTTGTGGGATTTCCCCATCTGTTGCAGGATGTGTGCAGACAAATCCGCCATGAGAGACAAGTGGTGAAAAGCTAGAGGAATATTTTGCCACGCCTTTTTCATTATTTTGTCTATAACAGAAGAAATGTATTCTTAAAATGACGTCTCGTGGCATATCTTTTTTGGTAATCTTTGGCTGAGGGAGCCTGTGGATTTTGTCGATGCTGAATTCTTGATTTCCAGGTAAGTCTGGAATTTATGGTTGGAATGTACACTGGGGAGAGCATGCTACACGCTTGCCATTCAAGCCATACCCCCCCCATTCACCTAAGTTTTAGACCTAAAACAGATGATTGTTATAATGTCCTGATATGTAAAACCATAGAATTCAAACAGAGTGTACTGTATTTGCTCGACTATAAGAGGACCCTGAATAAGATGACCGCCCCCCAAATTTGACTATTAATTTACTGTATTGGCTGTACAGTGTATAGAAAAAAACAAAAACTGTCTGCGCTTCTCACCCTAATAAAGTTGACAACAAATATATAAACATAAATATAAATGAGAGGTTGGTGGGTGACCTTAAATCTGCTTTGGCCAATTCATATAACCAAAACCTCTCATTTATATTATGTTTATATACTGCCAACTATATTAGGGTGAGAAGCGCAGACAGTTTTTGTATTTTGTTCACATTAGATCAGCACGGATTTCAAGAAATTATTCATTATGTACGAAATCAAAAACCAATATAGTTTTTTATGTATTTTATTCTTTCCTCCTTAAATTAAATTATCTCGATAATCTACAATATTAGAAATGGCAAACTACTAGAAACATACACATTGTTCTGTACACTTACCTTCTGATCCAGCTTTTTTGATTTCACCATCTTTACTCTAGAAAAGAAGCATGAAAATGAATGTACTAAAGATCCATAAAAAGCCATATACATTTGATACCAGATAAGATCTACTTGTTTTATCTAGTGTTTTATCTAGTTTTTTCTTATGTAAAGAATAAATTGAGTTTGTTTTATAAAGCTGTTCTAGCTTACTTCACATTCCATCAATAGAAGAGAACTCTGAGATCTTGAAAGCTTATGTACCGTATTTTCCGGCGTATAAGACGACTGGGCGTATAAGATGACTGGGCGTATAAGACGACCCCCAACTTTTCCAGTTAAAATATAGAGTTTGGGCTATACTCGCCGTATAAGACTACCCCTCTCCCCAGTATACAACCAGCCAATCACGGCAAGCGATGTACCTTACTGGTGATTGGTTGGTTGTTGTATACAAAGCCTGCTTGGATTGGGTGGGTCAGCTCTCCCTAACATATGCCTGTCCACACACACATGTATAGACATACACTGCCCTCACACACCCCTTCCTTTACACGCATATACACGTACACACCAGCTTACAAACACACATATACACATACACTGCCCATACACAGACATATACATACATACACTGCCCTTACACACACACATATATATCTACACATACTAACATACGCCTGTCCATACATGCACATTTATACACTGCCCTCACCACACACCCCTGCCTTTACACACACTGCCACTCTGTGTGTGTGTCCCGAGATATGCTGCCACTCTGTCCCCCCCCGAGATATGCTGCCACTCTGCCCCCCCGAGATATGCTGCCACTCTTTGTCCCCCCCGAGATGTGATCCCCTCCCCTAGACTTACCAGTGCAGACTCCCAGAGTCCCGGGTGTCTTGCGGAGCCAGCAGGGGACATCTATTCTACGTTCTGCACTGGTAAGGAGGATTGTTAAAGCTTACCGCGCAGACGTTCACCGGTGAGCGTAAACAACCTCCGCTGCTGGCACATCTGCACGATGTGCTTTAACAATCTCCCTTGCCAGGACTCCCCCCGTGGGAATTCCCGGCAAGGGAGATTGTTTAAGCACACCGAGCAGACGTGCCGGCAGTGGGGGTTTACGCGCATCGCTGCTGGCGGTGAACGTCTGCGCGATGCGCTTAGACAACCTCCCGTGCGGGCACTCCCCCTGTGGAAAGTGCCGACAGGGGAGGCTGTCTGAGCGTATCGGAAGGTAAGGATGCAGGTCCCCTGCACCGCTGCGGGGGATCTGTATCCTAACTCTGCCAGACCTCGAACTCCCTAATGTTGGGCTAGTTAGAGGGAGGTCGTGATCTCCCCAACCAGCCCTGCTCATCGGGCGCCTGCTGATCAGGGCTAGTTGGGGAGATCACAATCTTGCACCCACCTCGGCACGGCCCATGAAGATCGTCCATGGGGAGGCAGCATCTCTGCTCGACCCTCCCCTAGAGATTTGTGATTCCCCAGTCCGTCTCGGTAAGTTTCAGTACCCAGCGTATAAGACGACCCCAGACTTTTGATTAGATTTTCACGGGTTAAAAAGTCGTCTTATACGCCGGAAAATACGGTAACTTTACATGCTTTTCTGTGTTGCCCTAATAAAATGTATTAGCTTCAACTATAAACACTATTAATACTTTATATTATTTATTTATATTATTTGTGTGTATATATATATATATATATATATATTTATGAATGAGTGAGCTATGCAAGATATTCACTTAAAGGTGACAATTGAGAATGAAAGGAGCAAAATATGAATATTACAGCAATAGTAATGGTGGAAACAGCATATCCAATTTCTCCTATTATTTCTCTATTCCTAAGACTAAGACTTACAATAAAGTGTCTCTCTAAACTACATTTATGAAACCAGGTGTATTTAAGTCCATTACTAAAAGTAAGTAAATAAAGTCTCCAGGCACTCGAGTCCCAGACCTCATTGTGAGGTCAAAACGTTGTTTTTTTTGTCTCAATAAATCTGCCTGACTTGGAACTCTTGAGTGCCTGGAGCCTTTATTTACCTACTGGATTTATTGGGGAACTGGCCCTCCCTGGCACAGTTAAGCACCTGGGTTCCCTTGGAGTGTACAGATTCCTCATTCTGGTTATTCATTACTAAAAGTAAAGCTGCACAAATTGCATTTTATATCCTAAAACCTAGACGCTACCATCTTGAAATTTTACAGTAACACTCTGCACACTGTGGGTGCTCATTGAATTATATATTTAGAGAGATAATCTTTCTGAAAGAAATAAAAAAAAATACAAACAGTAGAAGGAAGTATTTCAAAGAGGACAGATTCCAAACTAGTGGCTTGTGGCTCAGGTATGCTTATACAAAATGCTTAATCTCATTTCTTTAACCTCATTTCATGAACTATACGTTGGAGACTAAGCATTCCACTACTAATCCACTATGCTTCTCTTAAAGCTTTCTGGCACCTTTGGAACATGCATCGGCCCACATTTCAGTGGATCTATTTCATTGGATCTAGTAGTATGAAACATTCACATGACATTCACAAAAATCCATTTAAATTGGGCTTTTAGCTTTCATGCAAATAGAACCTTTTCACAAATATAGTAACCATCCTAGATTATGATTGAGTAAATCTTCACTTTGGTTATAGGGACGAGGAAATGGTTGAAGAAAACCGTCAGGCCGTCGCCTAGATGGATTATTGGCAGCGCACTTGACGGATGATATGACAAAAGCCCAATGTCCCTTCCCCAGTGTCGCCACCAAAATGGCCGAAAAATAAGGTCCTTGGTGCATTCCAGAATGGCCTGACGTTCATAAAGCATGCGTACTAGCAGAACTCGTAAATTAGAGGGAATGGACAGCTTGCCTGAAAGTAAGGATGCTGGAACCTGGGCGATACGGTGGTGTTCTATATTGTGGGTGGACTGCTGCAACTACGTTACTGGCCAGAATGATAGGTTCAGACTCATGACTCTCCTTTTCCAGTATAGCGTACATATGGGACAGGGAGACTGCCTTGGTATTTTTACAATACCAAGTCAGCACAAACTTACAATACTCGGCATTCTTACAATATCAAGTCAGCACAAACAGAAAACAGGAAAGGAAGAGAGTCTATCTGGCCTAGCGCTGACTGAGGCATTTGGTGGACTCAATGTATTGAAGATTCTTGTGATCCGTCAAAATTAGTGTAGGTACAGAGACCCCTTCTAACAGATGACGCCACTCCTCCAGGGCCAGGATGACTACCAAGAGCTTGTTGTTGCCTATATCCTAGTACCTTTCAGCCGAAGTAAAACGTCTTGAGAAATACCCACAAGGATGAAGAGGACCGCTGTAAGATGCCCATTGGGAAATTACTGCTCCAACCCTGGACTCAGAGGCATCCACCAAAACAAAGTGTAGTTGAGGGTCGGGATGTCTCAGCACATGAGCTGTGATAAACTTGTCCTTAAAAAAGGGAGAAGGTGACCACTCTGAGACATTGGCCCTCTTTTTGGTTAGGGCCATTAAAGGTACTCTTGGAGTAACTGTGGTAATTGACAAAACCCATAAACCTTTGAAGGGCCTTAAGGCCTACAGGCTGCGGCCAATTCTTGATGGCTTGTACCTTGGGTGTACCTCGGGTGTGGTGATGTATCCCAAAAAGGTCACCTTGTGAACCTCAAAGGCACACTTCTCAGCTTGGCATAAAGTCCATGTTGTCGAAGACGAGCTAAGACACAATGGACCTGCCTGCGGTGTGTAGGTAAGTCCGCCGTATAGATGAGGATGTTGTCCAGGTAAACAACGGCAAACTGCAAGAGGAAGTCTCTGAGGCAAACATTAATGAACTCCTGGAAGACCTCAGGGGTGTTGCACAACCCAAACGGCATCACTGTATATTCGTAGTATCCAGAACGTGTGTTGAACGTGGTCTTCCATTTGTCACCAGCACGGATACGAACTAAGTTGTAAGCCCCGCAGAGGTCCAGCTTAGTATAAATAGTAGCCCCACACAATATGTCAAACAGTCCGGATACGAATTACGTCTGGTGATCCTATTCAGTCATCTGTAGTCTATACAGGGGCGCAATTCGACATCATTCTTCCGGACAAAGAAAAATCTGGCGCCAGCTGGGGACGTCGACCAGCAAATAAACCCACGTTTCAGATTCCCCATGATATCTCCATAGCCTTGGTCTCCAGAATAGACAACTGATATACTTGACCTCTGGGTGGCATGGTACTAAGAAGAAGGTCAATAGGGCAGTCATTAGGTCTGTGCAGGGGCAACTTCTCTGCCTCCTTCTTGTCGAATACGTCTGCAAAGTCCTGGTATGGCATAGGTCAGTGTAGCTGTCGTCAGTGGCGTCTCCAGCTTTCATATTTAGGGGGGCACATGGGGGGCCAGGGACCAAAGTAGGGGGGCCAATTATAAAACGGTACATATACACTATATATATATATATATATATATATATATACACACACACGTTAGACGTGCATTTTTAACTACATAATATGTACTTATCTCTTTGAAGTAAAGACCGTGATTGAAATATGATTTCAAAATAACTGCTAAACTGGCAGTTATTTTTCATTCTTTAACCCCTTAAGGACCAGGGTGTGTTTTACCTTTTGTACCATTGGGACCGAGGCTGTTTTAACACTTTTGCGGTGTTCGTGTTTAGATGTAATTTTCTCTTCACTCATTTAGTGAACCCACACAAATTATATGTTGTTTTTTTCAGCACAAGAAGGGCTTTCTTCAGATACCATTGTTTTAATCATATTATCTAATTTCCCATAAAAAAAATAATAAAATATGATGAAAAATGTAAAAAAAAAACCACATTTTCTGACTTTTACTCTTTTACTCATCCAAAAAAGCTAATGAAAAAACCTACTAAATATATTCTACTATTTGTCCTGAGTTTAGAAATACCCAATGTTTTTATGTTTTTTTGCTTTTTTCTGCACATTATGGAGCATTAAGTACAAGTAGCATTTTGCTATTTCAAAACCATTTTTTCCAAATCTGGTAATTCTTCCCCCCCATGTGCCATTTCGGGTATCTTTGAAGCCGGCCAATGCAATTTACCCCATCAAATCATATATTTTTGAAAACTAGACACCCCAAGGTATTTCAAATGCTACAATTTTAACTCTTTCCATGCACTAATTCTACCATCAGCCTTTGTCAAACTTTGTGGTAGTAATTTATTTTGTGTTTTTTTATCGCTAAAATTGCTCTTCAGGTATGGATTTACAGCTCCTGGTATACATCACTTTCAAACAACACCCCAATATGTGTTCAGCAACATCTCCCGAGTACAGTGATACCCCTCATGCATGGGTTTGTTGGGTTGTTTGGGAGGTAAAACGCCACATTTAGGAAGTGCACATTTTTTAACTTGGAACTTTTACCTCTGGTCATTCTGCCCCCATGTCCTAATAGGACCATCTTTGAAGCCGGCTAATTCAATTTACCCCATCAAACCATATATTTTTGAAAACTAGACACCCCAAGGTATTTCAAATGCTAGTATTTTAACCCTTTCCATGCATGAGATTCTACCACCAGCCTTTGCCACACTTTGTGTTAGTATTTTTTTGGTATTTTTTTTTACACAAATTGTACTTTGGGTATACATTTATAGCTCCAGGTATACGTCACTATCAAACAACACCCTAATATGTGTTCAATAACATCTCTCGAGTACAGTGATACCACCCATGCATGGGTTTGACTGCTGTTTGGGGTTAAAAGGCCACATTTGGGAAGTGCGCTTTTTTTCCCCTATTTTGGTCAGTCTGTGCCTATGCCCTATCTTTGAGCCTGGCCACTACAATTTACCTCATAAAACCATATATTTTTGAAAACTAGACACCCCAAGGTACTTAAAATGGTAGTATTTAACCCTTTCCATGCATCAGATTCTACCACCAGCCTTTGCCACACTTTGTGGTAGTATTTTTTTTTGTATTTTTTTCACACAAATTGTACTTTGGGTATAAATTTATAGCTCTAGGTATACGTCACTATCAAACAACACCCTAATATGTGTTCAGGAACATCTCCCGAGTTCAGTCATACCCCACATGTATGGGTTTGTCTGGTGTTTGGGGTTAAAATGCCACATTTTGGAAGTGCGCTTTTTTTTCCCCCATTTCGGTCAGTCTGTGCCTATGCCCTATCTTTGAGCCCGGCCACTCCAATTTACCCCATCAAACCATTCATTTTTTTAAATTAGACACCCCTTGGGTATTTGAAATGCTTTTATTTAAATTTTTCCATGTCAGGATTTTTGGGAAGATACAGCGCTAATTTTAGCACTTGCTCATAATAATAAACTTTATTTTTTTATTTTATTTATTTTACTCTTTTTGGACTTTTTTTTTTACATTTTGCTGGAACTGGATAGTTCCTCTAAAGCATAATAATTTTTAAATGTTACCATGTTTTTTTTAAGCTTTTTCTTTTTTTCCTTTTTTTTTTTATATTTATTTATTTTTTTTTAAAATATTTTACTAATCACATAGTGATTAGAAAGCTGGGCTCCATTGACTTGTATGGTTGAATGCAGTACCTGTATTCAACCTGCAAGTGGAGCCAGAGTTCACTAGAGGGTCTGGAGACCGTCTAGCCAACTTTTAAAACTTTATTATTCTTTTTCCCGGGCCGCCGCCATCTTGCGGATGGCGAAGACAACGTGCAGCTGCGGCTGTGACCGCTCTCCGGAGCGGTCACAGCCCACCCAGAGGTAAGTGTTTGGTGTCGCTGGATGCCTCCTGATCGAGGCATTCCAGCGACACCATTGACGTTTAGGAGGTGATCGTTGATCGCCTCCTAAACGCTTTTAAAACGGGCGTCCGCCGCCATACAATGTATGGCGGCTGTTGACGCCCCGGGGAGGGGCCAGACATGGCCCATCATGCCGATCTCGGTGTTGCTGAATGCCTCGACATCGAGGCATTACAGCAACACCGTTTAAGCTTAGAAAGTGATCGTTGATCACTTTCTAAGCTTGTTTAAGTCCCATGACGTGTCAGGCACGTCATAGGTCGTTAAGTGACCGTTTTGCATGACGTTCCTGACCCGGCAATGGACGTTAAGGGGTTAATATTAAAGAATGACAATATATATAAATATAAGACCCTGCTGCCGATATATAGAAATATTACACCCTGCTTCCGATATATATTGATATTTGAGCCTGCTGCCAATATATCTACGAATATTAGCCCCTACTGCCAATATATATATTATTAGTCCCTGCAGCCTATATTAATATTAGCCCCTACTGCCGATATATATATATATAAATACTAGACCCTGCTGCCGATATATATTAATATTAGCCCCTGCTGCCGATATATATTAATATTAGACCCTGCTGCCGATATATATATATAGTATTTGTCCCTGCTGCCAATATATATATATATAAATATTTGCCCCTGCAGCCAATATATATAAATATTAGACCCTGCTGCCAATATATTTTATAGTGAAAAAATTGGACCCTACCCAAGCATTTCCTTGAGCCCCCGCTCAACGCTCCCTTGCATGCAATCACTCCCTCCGCTACCACACCAAATAAAAAAAATATTTGCCACACTGACTGCAGATCAGGGGAAGACCATGAGAGTCAGTCCTGCACCGTGACATTGAGACGTCCTCTCCGCTGTTATCATCCCCAGAGTCCCTTTGTCCCCTCATTCACTTAACCATACCACTCTTACTTACACCCTGTAGTTCAAGTATAGATCAAATAAACAACACATGGAAACAGCACATGCAACTGAATGAGATAAAAAACTTGTATTTGCAGGTATACATAAATAATGTATGGAAACATAGCATTGCAGGTATAAACCAACAGAACACACAAACCCAGCATTGCAGGTATATATCAACTGTAAATCACATGTAAACTCAGCACTGAAGGTATAGATCAAATAAACAATACATGGAAACAGCACTCCAGGTATAGATCAACTGAATAAGACATACAAATCCTATATTTGCAGGTAAACATAAATAAGGTATGGAAATATAGCCAATACAGACAAACAGAATGACCCAAAACCCAGCTTTGCAGGTATAAATCAATTGGAAATTACATATAAACTCTGCATTAAAGGTATAGATAAAACCCCCTAAATTACAGGCATAGATCACATGCCAAAGCCAGCCCTGGTGTCCACACTACCCACATAGAACCTGACCAGCACCCAAATTACACATTGTGTCAACTTTGTCCCCAAACAGCTGAACGTACGCCATGTTTGTCATATAAACACACTATCTGTGCCATCTTTGTCCCCATTGCCTAAACACCCTGCTTACACCATCTTCTTTTTTGACAAATCAATAATACACCTATGATTCAAACACATTAACAGTCACTCACTAATTCACACAATCATTTATTCTTTTTTTTTTTAAACTCAAATTCCGTTTATTGATGGTACAAGAAAAAAAAAAAAATTACATTGTCCACAGGTATGAACAGGAAACAATAGAGATACAAACTCTGACAGGTGTACAGAAATAAAAGCAATGCACACAAATGTTCAAAAAAGTACAGCGAGCAGGCACAACATGACCTGCACAGAAACGGGTACAGTGCGTATGCATGATAAACCTTCAGTAGGAATAGCGTACAGCCCCCATTGAAGTCAATACAAGAACCGTGGAGGATCGTAGTCTATGAAAATAACATGAGGTACCATCCAGAATAAAAACAAGTATTAAGTCCAGAACAGAAAAAAAAAAAGAACAAAAACAGAAACAAAAACAAAGACGCGTATCGCCGACTCATCAGGCAACCAGTTAGAGATCGAGCCTCAGAAGGCGAAAAAATTGGAGTATGGCACAGTAAGAGGGTGAATTTCTATGTAGAGAGGCCCAAAATTTTAGGGAACACAGGAGAGGATGTCAGATTCTTCCACCAAAACCACCTACTCTCATACTGGGAGGCCTTGCCCCTGGAACACCAAATCAATTCCTCCATATAGGAGACCCGTTGCATTCTAGTAACCCATGCCTGGATTGGAGGAGTGCACTGCTGCCTCCAGAAGCAGGGAATGACCGCTTTAGCAGCACTGAAAATATGGAACAACACCGAATGTTTATATTGAGCAATGGAAAGCTCGGTATGATGGAACAAAGCAGCTTCCGGGGCTAAGACATAATTCGGGTCACCAACTTCCCTAACAACCCGTTCAATAATGGTCCAATAGGGAGTCACAAGAGGGCACTCCCACCAAATATGGAGGAACGTACCCGGACCCGCCAGACACCTCCAACAAAGGTCAGGGACCTGAGGCAGAAAGCGATGCAGGTCATGCGGGACCCGGTACCACCTGACTAGGAGCTTATAGGAGGCCTCCTGAATCCTACTCGCCACTGCCCCCTTGTGAATCAAAAGAATAACCTTATCCCAGTTCACCGCGGAGGAGAGGCTGGGCAAGTCTGCTTCCCACAAAGCTAGAAAGTAAGGTTTAATCGCTACACGCGGCGCCAATAGCATAGCATACAATAGTGACATCAAGCGGGCTGGTTCCCGACCAGACGCACAGAGGGACTCAAATTCCGTTAAAGGTCTACGGAAATTGACATCCCGAGGGAGAGAGGTAGCAAAATGGACAAGTTGTGCATACAAAAAGGAATCTTGTGCCCGTGGGGGGGACATGCGAAGCAACTGCTGGAGAGGCGTCACACCATCCGATGAAACAAGATGATGAAACCGCAGGACACCTGAGGGCAAAGGGGACAACCGAGAAACCCCACGAGACACACATCCCGGGGAAAACGCGGGGTTGCCAGACAAAGGAAACAAAGGAGATGGGGAAGACGTTAATATCTGCAGAGCCATATATTTTTTAAGAATTTTAACCGTAGGGGAGACGGTGGTGTGCCTAAGAGAGGCAGCGCGTTTATGCAAATCAGGTAGCCAAGGATAAGCATAGATAGGGCAAGGGACCACAGCATTCTCAATCTCCACCCACTGTTTAGGGGCGAGAATCGACCACTCCACCACCCGGCGGAGATGAGCCGCATGATAGTAGAGTTCCAAGTCCGGAACCCCCAGTCCTCCATGCAGTTTGGGACGAGTTAGGTGATGGAAGCCCAATCGGGAGGAGCCCGAGGCCCAGATGTATTTAATCATTTATTCTTTCACACAAATTATTTACACATATTCGTTAATGCATCCACACATTAATCCATTTATTCTCTCTCTCATTCTGACTCTTTATTTCAATATTCATCCTACCCTTCTTTCTCCCTATCTAACCCCTCTCCCTCCCTCCCTACCACCTCGCCCTCCTTATCTACCCTATCTACCCCCTCTCCCTCCCAATCAATCCTATCTACCCCCTCTCCCTCCCAATCTATCCCATCTACCCCCTCTCCCTCCCAATCTATCCCATCTACCCCCTCTCCCTCCCAATCAATAGTATCTACCCCCCTCTCCCTCCCAATCAATCCTATCTACCCCCTCTCCCTCCCAATCAATCATATCTATCCCCCTCTGCCTCCCAATCAATCATATCTATCCCCCTCTCCCTCCCAATCAATCCTATCTACCCCCTCTCCCTCCCAATCAATCCTATCTACCCCCTCTCCCTCCCAATCAATCCTATCTACCCCCTCTCCCTCCCAATCAATCCTATCTACCCCCCTCTCCCCCCCAATCAATCCTATCTACCCCTCTCCCTCCCAATCAATCCTATCTAACCCCCTCTCCCTCCCAATCTATCCTATCTATCCCCTCTCCCTCCTATCTACCTCTTCTCACCCCCCCTTTGAAGTTCACTTACCTTGGGCTTGTAGAAGTCCAGAGGTGGGTGGTCTCTGTCTCCCTTGTTCTGCTGCAGTGTGCGCGGCTTCACTGCCGAGCGCCGGATATGACATCATATGCCGGCACTCGGCTTGAAATGCCGGCACTGCGACAAGGCAGAGGCCTCGCGGAGAAGACTGAGAGACGCCGAACGGTTGCTGAGAACTTATTCCTCAGCGACCGCTCGCCGCCTCTCTCTCTACTCCGGGTCTATTCAAAAAAAAAAAAAAAAGACGGCGTTTCAATTGGGGGGGCACACCTGAGGATGGAGAGGCCTGCCATCAATGGCCTCAAGGCGTATGGGAGTTCTTCTCGGGAGCGTGGGAATAAGGTGCTGCTTGCAGAAAGCAGAGTCGACAAAGTTACCTGCAGCCAGCTCCACAATCCATGAAAGCCTCTGTGAAAATTGACCCCGCAGACCAGGACAGACGAACAGGAATAATCATACGAGTGACGGGGGTATCAGGGGACAATCCTAGAACACAGGTGCGGGCATTTCCTGTTTTCTTAGGACAGGATCTTATTAAATGCCCAGCCGCTCCGCAGTATATACAAAGTCCCTTCTTTCTCCTTCTAGACCTCATCTGTTCAGTGAATCTGGTGGCTCCCAACTGCATGGGTTCCTCAGGGTTCTCTGAGTTTCTCTCTGTGATTGTCTTTCACAGAGAGGAAGATCAATCTGAGCCACAGACGTGATGACATTGTCCAGATCTGTAGGTAAGTCACTGGCAGCTATTTCATCCTTTAGGGTATCGGACAATACAAAAAGCAGCAATCAATGCCTCATTAGCCCAGTTCACCTCAGCTATCAATGTGCGGCATTCAATAGCATAGTCCACGAGGAGGTTGTTACGCTGCCAAATATTGAACAATGAGGAAGATGCAGTGAACTTCCTACCAGAACCATCACAAATTCAGAGTAGGAGTGAACCGCCTGAGCATTTCTCTCCCAGAGAGGCCCACGCCAAGGCCTTGTCTGTGAGAAGTAAAATTACATATCCCACGGAGATAACTTGAAGAAGATCTTAGATTGGTTTAGAAACCCATGACAAGCAGCAGGATCTCCCCAATAAAGTTGTGGTGGAGGTAGGTTTGTAGGAACGTCACCCATGGGGACAGGAGCTGGAGTAGGCGCTGCTGTAGGAGAAGAGGTCTGATGGCTAGCGATGATCCATCCCATCAATACGAGCCTCAAAAGACCCTTGTTTCCCACCGAAGCAGATCTCATTCTTGCCCTCTGATACTGTCACACACAGCAAGGTTGGAGACGCCGGAGTCAGGTAAAACCCAAGGATAGCAGTAACATGGTCAATCAAGCCGAGGACAGGATACCAGGAGACAGGATCAACGAATAACAAGCTGAGGTCAGGATACCGGAGAATCAGTGTAAACGAGGAAACAAGCCGAGGTCAAACGCGAAAGGACTGTCGAGGATAACGAAGCACTATAAGCACAGGCGACCATCAGAGAGCAAGGATCATAGGAAGCTGGGAGGTTTAAATAGGAACCAGAAAGAAGAGGCGTGGAATACATTTTGGTGCCAAAATTAGTGTAGACGTCCACCGGCTGCCAGAGAGTAGGATCCAGGTCCCTTGCAGCGCTGCGGGGGATGTTCCTCTCTAGCAGCCGGGGAATCTGCATGATGTGCGCTGACAACTTTCGCTACTGCTGGCCGGCACTTCAGCTGGGGCTTCTATGGTGGAGCACCGGCATGTCATGCAGACGCTCCGTTATAGAAGGCTTTGAGACAATAGAAGAACTTAAGACCTGGTGGGATATTGCGAGCCTGGAACATTACGTTAAGAATTATACCTAGAGGTCTTGGGATAAAAAATAAATCCACTGTTGCCTCTCTTGAGGCTCCGATGCTTCCACGAGCAGGGGAGCCGAGACGCAGCCCGCGCGTTCAGCCCCCTGCTTGTTCCGTTTGCAGGAGACACGCACAACTGCAAGGATCGAGGGATCAAGACAGAGCGTGCATCATGAGAGCTGTCTGCGAACGGCTATCTTATGAATAATCATGTTGATTCTTAAAGCTGTGATGGTGCCTTATTGCCTACACTAGCGCTTTGACTCTCTCTGTATTTATTGTTTCTCTGAATTCTGCTTGTTCCTGACTACCCGTTTTTTGCCGCCTGCCCAGACCCATGCTAGTGACCCTGACTATTCTTTTGCCTGATCCCTGAAATTACCATCTTGTTCCTGAACTATTGGGGATCCCTATGGTTAAGGGTTCTGCTGTCCGTACCTTCAGTCTCCGTTGAACTATACAGCAGTTCACCCAATGAGCTGGAGGAGCGATATCAGAAATGGTAATAATATTAGCTCCAATAGCGGTAATGTTTTTTTAACAGAATATAAAATATAAGAATTACAAGAAAACTGCCCCCAGAGAAAGAATATATTCTGATAATAGCGAATAGGAGAAATAAGGTCTCCTTCGGTATACCTGTCCATAACCATTTTGGTGCTCTGGATAATAGAACCATGCAGTACCCACCCATTCAGAGAGGTCTAAAATTACTACTGGTGATGAATCCAGTGCTGTGTCCCCTTTGTATTCTAAAAAAACCCCTCTTCTTCTTTAGACCAACCTTTTCGGGAAACGAAAACTACACCATCAATCAGAATTAATTGTTTCGGATTACGAGACAAACCAATGGTCAGATGTAGATCTGATGGTCAGAGGACGAGACATAATAAAAAGATCCAGAATTGCACCATAGAGGATCTCTAAGACCTGGGAATTTACAACCTATACAAACATATTCTAACAGTCAGTCAAATCACTGATTTGAGCAGGGTAGATCTTATTATCAACTTTAATAAATTTACCAGAAAAGTGGCAGAAAAGTGGCAGTAAAAAGATTTTTCCTAAAGGAGGAACAATTAGGTGTGAATAAGAAATTTATACCTATGAATTCCCAAGTCCCGATATGGGATATTAATAAGGTTGTGAATTCCCAGCATCTCGTACATTTCGCCAGTCTAAAAGAGAGAATGGTGATTCAAACAAATATGAGGCCGATCTCTAAATTTTTTTTAAATTTAAAAGGTTTTTATTCAGATCCATGTAACAAGATAAGATACAGTAATACAGTTGGACAGTGTAACAGTCGATATAAACACAAAGTGAATCAGCATAAGGTATACCTCCAGATGTAGAGTACAAGAGAATACAAGAGACTGCTCTGGGTAATGACAGCCTGCGAGGAGCAGACATGACGACGAAGCGTGCTGAGATACAGAGCATCAGACAATCTGGACCCGAAATGTTTTATGGTGTTTTAAACATAAATCATGTAAGTGTAGAACAACGTGTAATGTAAAGTGCCTAAATGTGGGAAAAGGCGAGGCAAAGTGAATATGCAAAGGCGTACAGGCGCTCCAAGTGTGTGTGATGCTTAATGAAAACAGTAACAAAATCAATAAACAAAAACAAACAATAAAAAGAAACAGCGAGGCATACAGTGTTGATAATGACAAGTGTAAAGAGTGGCGGCTTCCAGAAGTAACTTCCCGGACTGCAGACGATGAGGGGTACGGCCGTTACAGGAATAGTACATGAAACGTGCGGACCAGAAAGGGTAGATCAGCAACTCTCTATGGCAAGGAAGAGAGAGATGCTGGCCAGGCACGGTTCAAGGTAGTGACACGGAAACGGGGTAGTAACGATGTGTTTCCGACCCACGGGGCCTCTGGCAGAGTGTCCTCACAGCCCAGCCAGGGAGACCAAATCGATTGGTAGAGGAGGGGGGTGTGGGAGGAGTGGTGAGACATTTTTTCCATTATCCTATGTTTTTCTAAAGTGAGGAGAACCTCCACAAGTTGGGGTGAGGGGCTAGTCTTCCAGTGGCGTGCTATGCATAGCTTCGTGGCAAGGAAAAAGTGTATAACCAATTTGCGCACTGGACCAGGGGGGGGGATCAGGAAAGATGTGTAGCAGTGCGAGTTCGGGCAATGGGTCCAACCTAAGGTGGAGGACATAGCGTATGATGGAGAAAACTTGTTCCCATAAAGGGGATAGGACCGGGCAGGACCACCAGATGTGGAGCATAGGACCATCCTGACCACATCCCCTCCAGCAGCGTCTGGAATAGCCCTTGATCATATAGGAGAGTCTCACTGGGTCAGATACCATCTACAACTAACTTTCTTTTGGAGTTCCAAATGGTTCAGACAGTGGGACACCCCGCGCATCATAGCCTCAGATTCACACCACGAGTCTGAGGGGAAGGTTTGCCGTAGCTCTCTCTCCCAAGCTCGCATGTGGGGTATTTTGCGAGCGGAAAATTTGGAGATCAATAAGGAGTACCAGTGAGAGATTGCCCCCTTGACATCAGGGGCCTTACGAAACAAGGAGAGGATCGGATGGAACTCAAAGGGAGAGGGGCCACAGGGGAGACCACGGTAGACAATGCATGGCGAATTTGTAAATGCTTAAAGAAATCATGACGGGGAATGTGATGTGAAGATGTGAGGTGAGAGAAGGACACCTGGGTCCCCTCGTGATAAAGGTCTCCCAGGACCCTCAGGGACGGACGGAGACAGTTATGTATGTGTAAGTCTGGTATGAGGAAGTCCAGTATGTCCAGAGCTGAAAAAGGAAAAAGGCGAGCAAGGGAAGGGAACCGTTTCTGGCATTTAGTCCAGGACAAGAGCATATATGATGTCGTGGGTGGGAGAGGGGGTAAAGGAGGATGATGGGTGCGTTAAGTCCAGAGAAATTGGGGGGTCGTGTGAGGGGAAAGAAGACTATTTTATGAGAAACCCAGACCGGCCAATTAGTGCGTGCGTGGAACATCAGGGTTTGTGACAATATACAGGCTTCATGATATGATTGGATATGGGGTACTCCCAATCCACCTTGAAGTCAAGGGGTAAATCTAGCGCAGTTGGCAACACGAGAACGGCCCTGAATCTTGGTAAAGCCGACAAAAAACTGTTGTATGGAGCGTAATAGGGAAGGAGGGGGTTGGATGGGTACAGTTCTCATGACATAAAGAAGTTTGGGGAGTGCAGTCATTTTTAAGGCATTGATACGCCCCAACCAAGAAAGTTTGAAGTGTTTGACCTGCTGCCATGTAGAAACTATGTTTAGGGTGTTAAGGGAGTGCGTGTCACGAGCTGAGAACACAGGTTGATAAGGAGCCCAGGTGCAGGGGATACGAGGGGCTCTGTCTGTACCCCACGATGCATGATGGCCTGGGGGTTGTTACAGACAGGCGCAGGAATAAACCACAGACAACAGATCAGGATTAAGAGTTGTATTGAATACGATGGTACAACAATATATATGCAATGGAAGTTACTTGGCAGGAAGCCCACTTGCGGGGCACACGGCAGATAAGCCCTCTTGCGGGGCACACGGCAGATAAGCCCTCTTGCGGGGCACACGGCAGATAAGCCCTCTTGCGGGGCACACGGCAGATAAGCCCTCTTGCGGGGCACACGGCAGATAAGCCCTCTTGCGGGGCACACAGCAGATAAGCCCACTTGGGGGGCACACGGCAGATAAGCCCACTTGCGGGGCACACGGCAGATAAGCCCTCTTGCGGGGCACACGGCAGATAAGCCCTCTTGCGGGGCACACGGCAGATAAGCCCACTTGCGGGGCACACGGCAGATAAGCCCACTTGCGGGGCACACGGCAGATAAGCCCACTTGCGGGGCACACGGCAGATAAGCCCACTTGCGGGGCACACGGCAGATAAGCCCACTTGCGGGGCACACGGCAGATAAGCCCACTTGCGGGGCACACGGCAGATAAGCCCACTTGCGGGGCACACGGCAGAAACTGGAGCAAGGCAGGAACTGGGGCAAGGCAGGAACTGGGGCAAGGCAGGAACTGGGGCAAGGCAGGAACTGGGGCAAGGCAGGTACTGGGGCAAGGCAGGTACTGGGGCAAGGCAGGTACTGGAGCAAGGCAGGTACTGGAGCAAGGCAGGTACTGGAGCAAGGCAGGTACTGGAGCAAGGCAGTCCTCTGACTTCAATGTCAAGGCCCAGACTGCAGGGCTGGGCAGGCTTATAAAGGCTGTGATAATCAGGTAGCAAGGTGCACCTGGACATGATAATCAGCCAGAGTGGTCTGAGTGGCAAGGGCGGCCACTAGTGGTCGGCAAATGAAAATGAACAACAAAGTTTGAACAAGTCTAGCTAGCGCATGGTGAAACGTGACAGTGCGTGTGTTTGGGCAATTTAATGCCCAAGTAAGTGAGGTGGGAATCCCTCCAGTCAAAGGAGTAGGAAGCCGAGAGTTGAAGCCTCTGTGATTCGGCTATATTAAGGCAGAGGGCTTGGGTCTTAGAGACATTGATTTTGTGGTAAGAGGCCTGTGCATAATGTCCCAGTTGTGTCAGGAGGGCAGGTAGCGTAGTAGAGGGTGACGTTATGGAAACCAGGATGTCGTCAGCAAATAGTCCCAGAGTGCAGGTAGAGGTAGAAGTAAGCGGGAAACCTAAGATAAGAGGGTCAGAGCGGATGCACGCGGCAAGGGACTCCAAGGCTAGAGCGTAGAGAAGAGGGGATAAGGGGCAGCCCTGTCGGGTGCCGTTAGTAATGGGTATAGGGCGGGAAAGGAAGCCCATCATAGAGATGCATGCCGACGGGGAGGTGTAAAGGGTCATAATCACATGGAGAAAAAGGGGGGGAGGCCAAATTGTAAAAGAGCAGACCTGAGGAATTGACAATGAAGCCTATCAAAGGCTTTTTCCGCGTCGAAAGAAAGTAAAGGAGAAGGAATTTTGCGTCTGTTAGCATCCCAAATAACATTAATGAATTTGCGGGTGTTGTCGGAGGGTTGTCTGCCCAAAACAAACCCAACTTGGTCGGCATGCAGCAGAGAGGGCAGGAGAGGATTCAATCTGTTTGCAAGGACTTTGGCATAGATTTTTAAATCATTGTTAAGGAGGGAAATGGGACGGTAATTAGAACAATTATCAGTGGGCTTACCCGGTTTGGTCTGGTAATAGGAGGCAGTATAGCCGTTAGGACCAGGAGCAGAGCCCGTGCGAAGTTGCGCTACAGCCCTCTCAATTTCCCTAAGTTCTATGGGGGCGTTAAGGGAAGCCGCAGCGTCAGGGGAAAGGGAAGGAAGGACTACAGAGGAGAGGTACGAGTCAATGTCGGAGGAGGAAGGGTGGTAAGTCTCGGTGTCACGGTGGAGATTATAGAGGCGGGCATAAAAGTCAGCAAAAACCTCGACCATATGGGAAGGATCAGAGATCTTGCGACAATCTCTATCCAGGATATGTTGAGGTCTGGAAGTGGCTAGAACTTGGCGCAGTTTCCTGGCCAAAAGTGTGTCGGCTTTATTGCCTTTGGCATAAAAGCGTTGTTTAAGCCTCAGTAACAGAGAAGAAGTGCAGTGAGAGTCAAGCTCAGCAAGGCGTAGTCGGAGTCATTTAATATTAGCAATAAGTGAGTCCGTGGGGCAGAGTTTGTTTTGAGTTTCCAGGTCATAAAGTTGGGCAAGTAGCTTGGTACAGAAACAACAACTGTAATAAGAACATATGGTCACAGGAGGGACCATGTGTGGTAATTGGTGTGCTAACGGAGTAAATAGCACCGTGGCGGCGGAACAAGGTGCTAACGCCATACTCGGGAGTAATGCCTAGCCGCAGCAACGCGACAGAGAGTACAATTAACAGCACTCTACTACAGCACATCATACAGACGGTTACAGGCAAGGAAGGAAGAAATAAAAATACAAGAGCAAGAAAAACAAAATAAAATAAAAAGTCCAACTTAGCCATAAAGGGTGGAATATCGAGGAGACATGTGGTAAACCGAAGATACACAGTCCAACGAGCAGGTCAGTGGGAAGGGAGTCCGAGACGTCACTTGGAGACGAAGAGCCCAACCGTGAGGGAAACAGGATCAGCAGATAGAGGCGGACGGTGGACGATCTGTGACGTGTAGGTCAGGGAATGGCAGATGGACTTCAGCTTGGTGGACTGTAATAAAGAAAAAAAAAACCCATAGGAAGAGTAACCAGTCAACGTAGCTGAGAGTGTAGATGAGGAATAATGTCGCGATTAGCGACTGCAGAGATTCAAGGTTTCAGGACTGGTGTCCAGACTTTGCGGAGCTTCCTCGGAGAAGAGGTGTGCTTGTGTGTGATGGCGGATTGAGTGGAGGGACTGCTCAGGGGAAAGATCCCAGGAGTGAAGTAGGTTTAGGCCCTCCTCAGGCGAAGCGATGGTGTACGTAGAGCCGCTCCGGGTCACGATGAGACGGACCGGGTATCCCCAGCGATAGGAGATCTGGTGGGTGCGAAGGAGAGAAGTAATCGGGGCGAATAGACGTCTGCGTTGGAGCGTCAACTGCGATAGATCGGTGAGTAGGAGGATGTCTCAGAATCGGTCAGGAAAGTTCGGTTTGCGGCGGGCAGCCTGCATGATGCGATCTTCGAGATCAAAAAAGTGGACCCTGGTAAGTACGTCTCTGGGCAGGTGGGAATGCACAGATTTCGGACAGGCTACTCGATGGAGATGGTCTAACCTGATGTCAGGTGCCGGTTCCTCCTGAAGCAAGGCCTGGAATAAATCGTGGACGAATGTCGGTAGGTCCGTCGCGGTGATTTCCTCTGGAATGCCCCGAAGATGGATGTTATTGTGGCGTGAGAAGTCTTCTAGGTCCGTGACCTTAGTGCGAAGCATGTCAAGATCGGCTTGCAAGGAAATATGACCGTCTGCGAGGGCATTGTGGGCCTCTGAAAATTCGTCCATTTTCCTCTCGATATGGTCAGTGCGCTCACCCAAATCGTCCACATCGCGGCGGAGAGAGGAGGCGATGTCTTGCAGATCTTGCTTGAGCTGTTTGAGGGCGCGTGAGGTAAGTCCCTGGTCATCTGGTTCATCCGGTGTGATCAGTGCGGATGGAGACGGAGGGTCAGACCGTGAAGGAGTGTAGGCCCGCGGAGGCATCATCATCCTCGTCGGGTGCACGTGGTAGGCCCGAGGCCTTAGGAGGGTGCTTCTTCCGGGCTTTAGGCTCAAAAAATTGCGGCATCGCCATCGATTTACGGGAGCGAGAGCCAGCCATACAGCAGGAGACTTTCCGTGGTGGAAAAGAGATAGAAGGCGCTGCGGATGGATGTAGATGGCGGGCAAGAAATCTCTCAAGCGGCGGAGCTCGCACCAAACACGTCTGCTTAGAACGCCATGCAGACCACGCCCCCGATCTCTAAATTTAACCCCATGGGGGAGTGTCTGACCACCGAAGGAAATGGCCGCATGAGCTAGTTGCTCCGCCACCGCTTGCACGTCTACCACAGCTCTGCACCTGCTTTCTGCCAAGGGACGCTCCAGAAAGTCTGCCTCAGACTCCACTTCCACCAGGGACCGCCCTAGGCCGGATCTCCTGCCAGTTCTTCCTCTGCAGAAGATCCTGCCGCACTTACCCGCTACACCTCACCCGGCGGAGGTGGCTTAGATCTTCTCCTCGGCGCCTTGGAAATCTGACTTTTCCCCTGCTCATCAGTGAGCTTAAACAAGTCGTCCGTGATGAGGTCTTGGCGCTCCGTACGGACCTGTCCTCTTTGGAGTATAGGGTCTTGGCCCTTGAAGATTCCTCGACGCAGCACCACAGTGCCATTACGGCCACGTAGCACACAGGTACCCACCATACCCGCTACTTGAGGGAACTACGCTGGCGAGTTGAGGACCTTGATAACCGCGTCCGGAGGCAGAATATCTGGGTACGGGGGGGGGCAGAATCTGACGCCACAAACCTCTTTAATGCCCTCCTGAATCGTTCACCTGGCACCCTGGTACTGATGGATCGAGCGCATTGCACTCTTTGACCAAGTGGTGGTCCGGGATCCCCCCAAGGGACATCATCTGCCATTTGACAAATTTCTGCTTGAAGGAAACTATTAGGACCCACGCAAGAGAGGTTGATACTTGGCCCCTACATGGGCACCAGGTGTCTTTCTTTCACAACCTCTCTGACCGCAGAACTGCAGAGGCTCCGCATTTCTTCTCACTGGGGTCACCCTTTTGCTTTGATAATCCGGCATGATAACAGATCATTCATCATTAGATACCACCATGATGTACATGCCACTCTACAACTCCTTTGCTTATCTGATGTCCAGGTCTCCGACTGGGTCGACATGGATGCTGACCCTGCTCATTCACTACACCGTGCTCCTCTCCCCCGCAGATCAGGGAGGTCTGTTTCTATTGAAGAATAGTGGTTGCTCCGTGGCTGCGGTATTGTTTTTGTTGCCACCACCTGGGGACATATCTGTCTTATTGTGTTGTACAAACGTCTGTGTATTTAATTATATTTGTCTATATAATTTTTTTAATTTATTTATTTATTTTATTTTAATTTCTTTTTTCCTCTCATTCCCCCAGGGATGTAGGGGTGATTTCTTGTACATATGTCGCATCTGATGCGTCCGCACATGTTGTTTGTAACATTGTTCTGCCACTATCTACTCCTATATTCTAATGTGATTATGCGATTCTGATGCTGCATACATATATGCCTTCTTGAGTGTCTCAGGGGGGTGGGGGGTCTTGGTTTTTTGTTTTGTTTTTTCTCCTCAGTGTGGATGGAGGTTTTATTGGTGAAACCCTGATATCCTGTTTGCTTGCTGTTTTACTGTAGTGCGGGCGGCAGCTAGCATTTGGTTCACTCTACTGGTTCATTTTGTTACTGTTATATTGGCTTCACCATTTCTGACTCAGTGGGCACTTCCCTTACACAGTGACACCTGGCGTTGTCTGGTTCATCGTACCCGTCAGGCGTAGTTTGTGTCTCGTTTCTCTCTCTCCCCGTCTACTTTATACTCTGCTTCCTATCTACCTCTCCCTTTTGCCCTAGGTCATGTTATCCTCCCTCCCTTTCTCTCCTTCCTCGTCCCCTCCCTTTTTTCCCCCCTCTTCTCCTTCTTCTCTCTCCACCTCTTCTCCTCTTTGTCTTTTCTTCTCTTTTCCTTGTGATTCTTTCTTTTCATGATACCACCTCCTGCTCAGCGGGACTTGCAGCTGCTCTCTATTAATGCTCATGGCCTAAATATCCCTTTAGTATCAATACACTAACTAAGACTAAAGGAGTAGTGGTACTTTTCTCCTCCCAGGTGCCTTTTCGGGTGTCTGATGTGCGGTCAGATTCTGATGGGAGATTTTTGTTGGTTAAGGGGTTCATCTTGGAGCAGAAGTATATGTTTGCTAATGTCTATTTCCTCAATCTGGGACAACATATTACACTGTGTGCCGTCCTTCGCATGTTATTGGAGTTTCAGGAGGGGATGCTGGTAATAGGCGGGGACTTCAATGTAGCCCTATACCCCGCTTTTGATACTTCTGCTGGTTGCGTGAGGCCTCCCCGTCATGTTCTGTGGAAGATGGCCTTTCTTCTTACTGCACATAAACTGGTCGACTGCTGGAGGGCATTGCACCCAGCAAACAGGGATTATACCTTTTTCTCCGCATTGCATGGTTCATACTCTCGCTTGGATTACTTTTTTCTCCCTTGTCATTTCGCTACGCTCCTGCGCAGTTCTACCATCGGCTCGGCAACGTGGTTGGACCATGCGTCCGTTACTGTTTCCTTGGCCTCCCCGCTATCTTGCCCTCCCAGTGGTTCTTGGCGCCTTAATGAATCCCTTTTATCTGCTGACTTGGCGTGTGTTGAGAAATCTCAGTTCCTTCAGAACTACTTTGCCAACAACCTCGGAGTCTGGTACTCCGGAGTTAACTGTCTGGGAAGCACATAAGTGTGTTATCAGGGGCCACTTTATCAGCGCCTGCTTGCGGCGCAAACGCCTCGAGGTCGAGAAAATTGATCGGCTTTACGGTCAGATTGCTCTAGCGGAGGAGGCTCACAAGGCCTCTCTCAAGCAGCGACCTGCAGCTCCTCATGACCCTCCGCCAGGAATTAGCCTTGATTCTGAATGGCAAGTCCCACGGTTCCTTCCTGAAGTACAGAGCGTTGTTTTATGAACACAGGAACAAACCGGGGAAATACTTAGCTAGGGCTCTCCGCGCTACGCGGAAGCCTAAATATATCTCCAGGATATGCTCCTCTGGTGGTCAGGTCAACATCAACCCTACTGACATTTCCTGCTGCTTCCAGAGCTATTATGAGGGGCTCTACAACCTTTGCCAGGGTCCTCCTGGCTCTTCATCGCCTACCAAATCAGCCGCCATCCGATCATATTTAGAAAACACTTTGCGCAGGTCGATCTCGGCTGCTGATGCAGCTCTGCTCGACTCCCCAATAACACTCTCGGAGCTTACGTTAACTTACGTTTCTCCGACAGGGAAATGCCCTGGCCCGGACGGGCTCCCCCCTCCATTCATTCGCAGCTCCAGCACTTTACTGACAGGAACAACCCATTCACCCCAGAGTTTTTTCTTCTCCATCGCATACCTTACTCTGAGAATTAGTTTCGCAAATCGGTAACTCGGCATCTTTTGTCGGTTGCGAAAGCACTGGTCCCCTTGCACTGGGGTAGCCCAACCCTGCCTACTTTTAGGGAATGGATTCTTCAGGTGGAGCAGATACGGGTGTTTGAGGAATTGTCTTTGATGGCTGTTGGGGCAGCCAAGAGGTATAGGAAAACATGGTATTACTGGCTAGAGTTTGTGTCGGGCCCCCGCATCCGCTCACTGCTGGATTAGTCGCAGGGGTTGCAATCGTCAATTGAGTCGCCTGTTCTGCTGGGTCCCCTCCCCTCTCTGCTTTCTTACCCCCCTGTTTTTTCTCTGTGTTCTTTTCATTCCCCCTCCTTGCTCTTCCTTCCCCCCTTCCTAAAGAGTAAAGAGTATTCCCCATAGAAAATTAATTGAGGTTTATTTTGGGTTCCGATTACTTTTTATTCGATGGTGAAATTTTTCTGCAAATTTGCAGCACGGCGATGGGGACACGTTTCGCTCCCAGTTATGCCAATCTTATTTTGGCTGACTGGGAGGGGGACAATAAATTCCATATTGTGGTGGCCTGTATTTATATAGTCGCAATATCGATGATCTCTTTTTTTGTAGAAAAGGAACTAGGAGTCCCTTAACCAATTTTTTGGGTTAAATGTTTTGGTTGGTATTCATACATGAAACAAGTAGGGAGTCTATTAATTTTTTAGATTTGTCAATTTCTCTGATAGAACAACCGAGAAATTCAGAACCACTACAATTTTTAAATCTATGGTCAAAAATACCTACCTCAGAGCAAACATTTCCCATGATAGGAAATGAATTGATAATATACTAAAGGATCAATTTAGCTGCGTTAGAAGGAATTGTTCTACCATTGAGGATTTTGATGTCCAGGCTGGGTTGATTAGAGATAGATTCCTCGAAAGAGGTTACAATAAAAATGTGGCGCATTGGGAAGTTAGAAAGATGGACAGCGATAGATATATAAATCAAGGCACTTTACTGAAACAGCTCTAACAAAAGTCTCAAATTACTTGCTCTCTGCCAAAGCAAAGAGTCACTTCTCCATTCTAACACTATTGGATCTCACTGCTGCTTTTGATACTTTTGATTATCACCTTCTTCTTGGCTCACTTGCTTCTACAGGCATTCGAGATACAGCTCTCTCCTGGATCTCCTCATATTCGTCTAACCGTTCCTTCTCTGTCAGCTTCTCTGGCAAGACTTCATCACCTCTTCCACTTTCGGTTGGCGTCCCCCAAGGTTCAGTCCTTATATTTCATCTCTTGGCATACTAATCAACTCATTTGGCCTCCAGTATCATCTATATGCAGATGATACCCAAATCTACCTGTCTTCTCCTGACCTCTCTTCATCTTTCATGTCCCATATTACCAATTGCTTGTCTGCTATTTCTTCGTGGATGTCACAACGCTACCTGCAACTTAATCTTTCTAAAACTGAACTCATTATCTTCCCTCCTTCCATCTCCACTCCACTACCTGAATTCTCTATCACCATTAACAACACGACACTCTCTCCTACCAACCAGGCCTGATGCCTTCGGGTCATCCTTGACTCTAACCTCTCCTTCATATTTCCCGTCTTGACTACTGCAACACTCTTCTGGTTGGCGTTCCGCTGTCTCAACTCTCTCCTCTACAGTCTATCCTAAATGCTGCTGCTAGGCTTCTCTTCCTTGCCTGCCGCTCCTCTTCTGCTTCCCCACTCTGTGAAAACCTCCACTGGCTCCCAATTACCTTTAGAATTACATTTAAAATCCTGGTACTAACATATAAGGCCCTCCATAATACTGTTCCTCCATACATTTCTGCCCTCATCAGCAAATACTCTCCTACTCGATCCTTACGTTCTTCCCATGGGCCAAGGCTCTCCTCCTCACTTATCACCTCTTCCTTCTCCCTTCTACAAGATTTTACAAGAGCTGCCCCATATCTCTGGAATCTACTTCCACCGAACCTTCAATATTCACCCTCCCTCCCAACATTCAAGAAACATCTCAAAACTCACTAGAACTTCCTTATCATTGATACAACCACCACACTACCTCTTACCCTTTCTCTGTGACTTATGTTTGTCACCCCATTCCCTCAAGTGCTCTGCCAGAGTGCTACCATGTTGTGTGCCCAGCCACTCTGGTTTCACCTGTCCTCGCTACAGCTCCCCTGTCCTCGCTACAGTTCCCCTTTTTTCTTTGATTCCAGTCCTGCTTTTCTGTGCCTACCTACCCATCATGATGCATCAAGGAGTACAGACAGAGCACCTAGTATCCCATGCAACTGGGCTCCTACCCAACCTGCTTGCCCGGGTCCTGACATCAATATATCTCTTATACGTTACCAGATTTGCCCCAAATCCCAAAATTGTTCTCACACTGCCATAGATTGGTGTAACTTGGGACAAATCTGGTACCAACTGCAATTGTAAATAGAAGTGATTTTGAAATAAAAAATTATTGTGAGTAAATACAAATTCATTTTCTTCTATAATTAAGTCAATTTGTTCCTGACGTAATGTACCTCTTTGTTCATTGTGTCGAACAGCCTGGCAACCTATTGTGTGATCAATAATTATGGTATATAAAGTCTTAACATCGCAAGTCACCAAATATACGGTATTTTCCGGCGTATAAGACGACTTTTTATCCCATGAAAATCTTCTCAAAAGTCGGGGGTCATCTTATACGGCGGCTGCTGAAACTTACTGAGCCGGTGAATCACGATTCCCCACGAAGCCCCTAAAACTGTAGTGTATCTCTAGGGGAGGGGCGAGTGGAGAAGCCGCCTCCCCTGGGCCGGTTTTCAGGGCCGCGCCGAGGTAGGTGCAAGATCGTGATCTCCCCAACTAGCCCTGATCAGCGAGCGCCCAATGAGCAGGGCTGGTTGGGGAGATCACGACCTCCCTCTAACTAGCCCAACACTAGGGAGACCTCGGCTTCCGTGCTCCTTAATCACTAGGCGCCGGCTATTGATGCCGAGCGCGGGGATGACGTCATATCCTGGCGCTCGGCATCAATTGCCGGCGCATAGTGATGAGGGAACAGTAAAGCAGAGGTCTGAAATGACAGACCTCACGCTCCCACAACTGGATGGAAGATAGAAGATGAGAAAGGTAAGAGATGGGGAGAAAGGGGTGTAAGTGCAGTGTATGTGTATATATGTGTGTGTAAGGTCAGTGTATGTGTATGGTCAGGTGTGTGTAAGAGCAGTGTAGGTATTTGTGTGTTTGTAAGCTGGTGTGTATATATATATATATATATGTGTGTTAAGGCAGGGGTGTGTGGTGAGGGCAGTGTATAAATGTGTATGTACAGACAGGCGTATGTAAAGATATATATATATGTGTGTGTAAGGGCAGTGTATGTGTATATGTGTGTTTGTAAGCTGGTGTGTACGTGTATATGTGTGTAAAGGAAGGGGTGTGTGAGGGTAGTGTATGTCCATACATGTGTGTATGGACAGGCATATGTTAGGGAGAGCTGACCCACCCAATCCAAACAGGCTTTGTATACAATTGTTGTTGTATACTGGGTAGAGGGGTAGTCTTATACGGCGAGTATAGCCCAAACTCTATATTTTAACTGGAAACGTTGGGGGTCGTCTTATACGCCCAGTCGTCTTATACGCCGGAAAATACGGTAGTTGCCCTGCCATTTTACCTCATTTAAAATACATTAAATATCCCTTGTGTCTTTTAACTAAGATCATTGTTTGGTAACAAACAATCAAAGCATAAGATCAATGTATTCTGATAACCTTGAGGTTATTGACTTAATTCCCTGACACAACAGGTCTCCCTGGGGGATTTTATATCCTTTAGCATACCGGCATCCATTAGAATACCGGAATTCATGGGTGGATTATTGATAAATTTATTTTATGACACCCCAAAGTAAAACCTTCATCTAAAAAGTCAGCTAGTATCTTTGTAAAATCTGCTGTGGAGTCCTTATTTAATTACATATATACTTCTGTATTTTTTAGTTGGCTCAATGCTTCTTCAATATATTTATCCCTATCCAAAATAACCATACCACTCCCTCTGTTGGCTGGTTTAATAACAATTGTGTCGTGTTGAAGATCTTTTAATGCTTTTTGTTTATTTCTCATGAAGTTAAATCTATATTTATATTATTTTCTCATGTTTATCAATATCTTTTATAACCATATTTACAAATGAATCCATTCCTGCTAATTTCTGTGTTTTTGGAAGAAAGTAAATTTTTCTTTTAACGTAGTGTGTATATTTTAGCTCTAAAAAAACTATACTAACTATACTTTTTTTAATATAGCTTACATTTTCTTCTATAGGGTAGGTGCCACATCTGAACAATGACCCAATTTATGTTCATTAACTTCTACCGTTAACAGTCATTACCAGAGCCGTAGCTGGCTCCTTTTGCGCCCGAAGCAAGAATGGAAAATTGTGCCCCCAGCTATTTTTTCACATAGGTTGTATTATTTACACTGACTGTACACACTGCCTTTTACACACACCTGTCCATAAACACGCATACATGGTGCCTTTACACACACCTGCTCATTAACATGCATATATGCATACACTGCCCTTACACACAACTGCTTTTACACACATATACACACACCAGCTTACAAACATACAAATACTTACACACTTGCACTTACACACACTGCCCATACGCACACCAGCTTACAAACACACACATTTATACACATACACTGCCCTTGCACACTGCCTTTACACACACCTGCCCATTAACACGTATATACACACACCTGCCCATACACACTGCCTTTACACACACACGTGCCCATAAACACACATATACTCATACGCTGCCCTTACATAAGCCTGTCCATACACACGTGTATACACATACACTGCCCTCACACTCCCCTGCCTTTACACACACACCAAACACTGCTCTTACACACACACTGCCCACACACACACTGCCCATACATACACACACACTGCCCATACATATACACACACAAACTGCCCATCCACATCAGCTTACAAACACACACATATACACAGCCCTTACAGCCCTTTCTCCCAATCTCTTACTTTTCTCATTTTCCGTAATCTTCCATCATGTGGTGGGAGCGCGAGGTCTGTTACTCCAGGCCTCCGCTTTAGTGCTCCCTCATCACTATGCACAGGCTATTAATGCAGAGCACAGGAGTGACTGCGCTCTGCATCATTTGTCGGCACGTAGCAATTAGGGAGAACGGAAGCCGAGGTCTGAATTGACAATCCTTGCGCTCCCTAATGTTGGGCCGGTTAGAGGGTGATTGTGATTTCCTCAACCAGCCCTGCTCATTGGACATCTCATCCCCAGACCAGTGCCGATGGTGCCTGGGTGCGCACTGCCCATGGGGGCACCTGATGAGCAGGGCTGGTTGGGGAGAGCCTTTCCGCTCGCCCCCTCCCCTGTAGAATCGCTACTTTTTTTATGGGCTTCATGGTGAATCACAAAATAATAATAAACAATAAAGTGAGCTAAGTGATGTCATTGTGACATCACTGGCATTAATAATACGTTCAAGAGGTCCCTAAGAGGACCTCTAACCATTTAAAAAAAATATATATATATATATATATATATATATATATATATATATTAAAAAAAAATACCAAAAATAAACAAATTTTTTAAAAAAAATATATAAAAAAGATAATAATAAAAACTAAAAACTGACATCCCATTGCCCTAACACAATATCTACCCAGTATAACCCTCCTGCCCCCTTTCACAAAACCCGTTGAGCCATAAGCATAAATATTCTACGAATAATGTACACCCTTTAGTATGTTCCCTATAAGTGCTGGAAGTGTGGAAAATCTATAGCAATTAGGTATTTCTGAAATCAGGACACCTGAATTGATAAACTTGGATGGGATTTTCCATCACTTTACCTAATTTTGTGAGGATTCAGAGGGAAAATTAGGTGGTTTTTTCTAATTTTCACTAGTTTTTACTAAATTTCTCATTCTAAATTTGCAGCTAATCATCTAACTATTGTATCAAAAGAAAGCTCCATCTCTCCTTGAAAAAACAATATATAGTTTACATGGGTACACTATTCACAGGAAAAGAGAATAATAATTAGGAGGGTGTAAACATAAACTATATCAGGGGCGTCCAACCTGCAACCCTCCAACTGCTGCAGGACTACATCCCATAATGCTAAGGGGCTGGCTGAGGAGGATAGGAGATGTAGTCTTGCAGCAGCTGGAGGGCCGCAGGTTGGACTCCCCTGATATAGTTTATGTTTACACCCTCCTAATTATTATTCTCTTTTCCTGTGAATAGTGTTCCCATGTAAACTATAGTTTTTTAACTATTAACTTAACTATATGGACAAAAGTATAGATTCCTGAATATTATGCCAATAGGGACTTTCATGACATCGCATTCTAAATACATTAATATGTAGTTGGTCCCCCACTTGCAGGTATTACAGCTATCACTCTTCAGGTTTATGTAGGAACTTTTGTCCGTTTATCCATTCATGTCAGGCATGCTTTACACCACTTGATCAGACACTAGGCATTGTACTTGGTGATGCGAGGCTAGATGCAGCTGCTCAGCCATGGAAACCCATTTCCATGAAGCTCCCGTTGCACAGTTTTTTGTGCTGATATGAATGCCAGTGAAAGTTTGTAACTCTTAAGCTATAGAATCAGCAGAACGTTGGACACTGAAACTTTACTTGGTCTTCTGCTTTGTGGTTAAGTTGTTGTTTCTAAACACTTCTACTTTCCAATAATACCACTTCCAGTTGACCATGGAATATTTAGCAGGGGTAAAATTTCACATACTGACTTATGGTGTGTGTGTGTGTGCATGTTACATTACATATTACATTATTTCCCACCCCAGAGAAATATGTGGTAAATATTGTGTTTTGGGACGAAAATTACAAAAAAAAAAAAAAGTTCAGTCACAGGGAAATGCTCAGCATCAGCAACAAACTTAAAAGTGACATATTTCTGTTGCAAGGACAGGGTTTTCAAATTTTGTTTGCAAAAATGAGAAACCTACTAAGGAAATCTTAAATCTTAGGTTTACAATTACTTTTTTCATCAAGTGTATATTTAAGCTCACCTGCTTTTTCTTCATTTCGGATGATAAGATCCGTGTAACACCAATACGATGTAGCATGCTGTGAACTCTGTGCTCAAATGTGTTGCAAACATCGTCATCGTTTTTTCCATAATGTTTTTTCTGAAATAAATTAAATAAATAAATGAGATTTTACCATTTTCTTAGCAATATACAGAAATCAGTATTAAAAAAGGTTTACTTTTAATTGTAATGCCATCTCAAGCTGTTACGTGTGTGTGTGTGTGTGGACTGTTACAGTATAATACCCATACAATATTTTATATAACTACATATTATTTAACTATGTCACTAGAGGAACGGGTCTGCTGATTACTACCATCAATCTGCAGCTCCTGTTCTTTGCATTTTGCCAGACAAATATAAAAATCAAGGAAAGGAATTTTATTACTTTGTGTCAGGAACCACAAAACCAGATGGAGATGATGTTTAATCACACCTTTAATGATAATAAAAAATACAAAATAATAAACAGTAGCAGAAGTCATGGACTTTGTCAAAATACACAGCCAGGGGTCAGATGCAGCAAGGTCAGAAGCCAAGCCAGGATAAGGAACCGGAGTGTGAAGTTAGCCAGGCCAGGGTCATACACAGGAATACAAGAACAACCAGAACAGGCTTGGAAATCAGAGACCACACAAGGACAGAGAGTAGCTGAGCCTCTGCAGCTAAAAAGCCAGAGCACAAAAGGAAAGGAGCTGGCTGATTAGCAGGTAACCAGGGGAACGGAGGAATGAATGGCTGCTAGTTAGTATCAGCTGAGGTGCTCCTGTTTGCTGAAAAGAAACAAGTAGTGGAGCGGGGAAGGGTGAAAAGCCTGACAGTGGGAAACATGCATTGTGCACTAATAATATACCGTATTTCCCCAAGTATAAGACGCTC
The DNA here is from genome assembly GCF_027358695.1 of Spea bombifrons. NCBI lineage: Eukaryota > Metazoa > Chordata > Amphibia > Anura > Pelobatidae > Spea > Spea bombifrons. The sequence goes on along the minus strand of NC_071096.1, from coordinate 23,780,692 downwards.
CCTTGTATAAGATGCACCTTAATTTTGGGGGCCAAAATTTAAAAAAAATATATTACATAAAGTTATTGTACTGGCTGCCTGGGCATGATATCAGTGTGATTGGTGTAAGCTGCTAGCAAATGTTAGCAATCGTACTCCTATCATACTCAGGCAGCCCTGTGCCCCCTACACACAGATGAATACTAACACACACACACAGATACATACATACATACATTCATTTACTCCCCCATACCTGAACTGCAGATCATCTGCTTTGCTCGTGCAGGAACAGGAACTGAGCGGAGGCATGTAATGCCATGTGCATTCACGTGACTCCACTGGGTTCCTGTGTCGCCGCGGCAGATCAAGAGACGCTGCTGAGCAAAATAGGTAAGCAGCATGTCCCCTTTTTAGTAAAAAATATATATATATATATATATATATATATATATATATATATATACCACCACTGTATAAGACCCAAAATTTTTAGACCCAAAATTTTTCTTATACATGGGGAAATATGGGGTAATTGGTAATCCTGTTAGTTGAAGAGATAGAACCTTGCTAAAACACACAAAGAGGTAGCCATATGGAAAAGTGCCTCATTCCCACGGTTAAGTATGGTGTCTCAATATCAACAGATATTAAATGAACACCTGACTGCTTCTGCCAAAAAGATTAAAATGGGTCATGGTATCCGGCTTCTAGCAGGGCCAAAACATATATTAAAATCAACACAAAAAACTGACCATAAAATCAAGGTCCTACCATAGTCATCCCAGTCCCCTGACTTAACCCCATGTAAAACCTGTGGGGTGAACCGAAGAGGAGAGTCCTCCAGCATCGATATCAAGATCTGAAGGATCTAAAGAGATTCTGTATGGAGGAATGGTCTCAGATTCCTTGTCATGCATTCTCAAGCCCCATCAGGCATTGTAGAAGATTTGGAACGGTTATCATTGCAAAGGGAGGTAGCACAAAATATTGACTAAAAGGGTGTCAATATTTGTGGCAAACATATATTTAACATTTTTTATAGACCTGTGTTGTGTTTGCAATTGCCTGATATCCAGGAAAACAGAGTATTTTTGTGTATTGTTTGAAGAAAAGACCAAACAGCTAAACAATAAAGACACATTTTTACAGCCTTTTGTGCTCATATTTATCAAGGGTGTCAAGTCCATCAAGTTTGACCCTTACAATTGCCCATATCTGTTCATCCAGAAAAAAAGTTGTCAAGAGCCAGAACCAGGATAGATTTCCCCCTGTCACTTCCAGTAGCACAGGAGATGGCTCCACCTATCCGAACAGGGCAGGAAAGATTTAAACCCCTTTACCCACAGTTCTTTCCTGCCCTATTCCGGGTAGGTGCAGTCATTCCCCGTTTGTTGTTTTTTGAGCTTGTGGGACGCTCATTTTCCCCGGTGCTGCTGTCCCGCTTTGAGTAGCGGGGAAGCTCTTTGTCTTTCCCTCGCTCCGATCCGTGGCAGGATCACTTTGTCGCGGCAAGGATGGGGTTAATCGGCGCAGGGTCTGTGGTGGGACCCCAGTCTGCCTTACCTGTTAGCAGCCTTTGGACAGGCTTGCTATTTTCTGGACGCCGGGGCTCCTCTTCTCTCTGCCAGCCATTCCGGCAGATCCACTCTGACGCGCTTCCGGGGTTCGACACAGGCTGCCAGGGGGCACCTGAGGTCAGGGCTTCAGCAGCTGGAAGCAGCTCTCAGATCAGAAGAGATTTTTGCGGTTCTGGTTAATAATTTTCCCGCACTTCTGGTAAGGTTTTTCTATTTATTTGCTTATACTTCTTTTGGTTTGCAGTTGACTTCTCATGAAGAGTCCTGGCATCCTGGTTTTCTGCTCTGGTGTATTTTTTCCTCTTAGCCCAAGTAAGGTTATGAGTCCATGGGAGTTTCTCTGCTTCTGTTTTATTTTTTATATTTTAACCGTCTCCTGTCCAAGACAAGCATTTTGCCTGTAAAAATTGTAAGCCTACTATACCTGAGGCCTCTAGGAAATTTTGTTCATCGTGCCTGAAAGCCAGAGAGGTGTCCATTTCTGATTTCAAGGAGTGGATGAAGGCTGAGCTCCAGTCCACTTTTCAGCAGATCCCTTCGGGCTCCCTAAAGGACTGATACCTGGAGGAACCCAAATATCCAGAAGAGGGGGAGCTCTCTGAAGAAAGCTTTTATTTTTCCAGTAGAAGAGGTGGAGAAGCTGGTTACTGCAGCGAGTGTCGCTCTAGAACTGGAGAAAGAACAGCCAAAGGGGAAAACAGATGTTTTTTCTAGGTTCTTGTATAAAGCCCAAGGCTTTTCCAGTCCATGAAGCCTTGAAATCTATTATTACTTACCAGTGGAAGGCACCTGAAAGAAAGCCAACATCTCTAAAAGAGTCTCTGAGCTGTGTTCCTCTCCCAAAATAGATGCTCCAGTGGCCACAAGAAGATCCACTATTCCGTTGACGGATTCCTCTCATTTTCCGGATCCCATGAACAGGAAGGCAGAGGGAGCAGCTAAGAGACCTTTTGAAGCTTCAGAAGCTATTTTTAAACCGGGGATTGCGGCGGCTTCAGTAGCCAGGACTAAGCGCTTGTGGCTCCAGCAGATTGAGGAAGATATCCTAAGGGGTGCAGGAGAAGAAAAGGTTCTCCGGGGCATTTCAGATGTGAAGAGTGCGGCTGCGTTCTTGTGTGATTCTGCTAAGGAATCCGTCCGCATGGCTGCTAGGGCTTTTGCCTTATCTGTAGTCTCCAGAAGGGCTCAATAGCTCAAATCCTGGTCAGCAGACTCAGCCTCCTAGTCAGCAGACTCATCCTTGTCTAAGGTAAAGACAAATAAGTCGATGGGGCCCAATGGGATACACCTCAAGTTAATGGGAGTTGTCCCAGAGGATTGGAAATTAGCGAATGGTGTGCCCATTCACAAAAATGGCAGTGGGGAGGAGTCGGGCAACTACAGGCCAGTACGTCTTACATCTGTGGTGGAGAAATTAATGGCAACTATGTTAAAGGATTGCATTGTTGAACATCTAAAGTCACACCGGTTTCAAGATCAAAAACATTATGGGTTTACCTCAGTAAGATCATGCCAAACTAATCGTATTGATTTTTTTGATTGGGTCACTAAGGTAATTGATGGTTCAGTAGACATTGCATATCTGGATTTCAGTAAGGCATCTGACACTGTCCCACATAGATCCCAATATTGTTGAATGGATTAGGCAGTGGCTGAGTGACAGAAAACAGAGGGTTGTAGTCAATGGCATATATTCACAGCAAGGTATTGTTCCTAGTGGGCAGGGGAGGGCTGGCAGCCTAAGGCCTGAGGGGCAAGTCTAGTCAAGTGGCCCATTGCGCCACCAAAGCGGCTGCGAGCGACATTGATAGCAGTCACTCCACTGGCGCCTAATGAAGTTAAAGCGGCCGGCGTGCACGCTCCGCGCCGCCCAATAGCCGTGCCTCAGCTCTTTATCCCACCCCTTTTAAGACGTGGGACGAAGAGCTGAGGAATGGCCATTGGGTCTGACTGCTGCATGATGCAGGGGCGTACCTAGAGTATTTGGCACCTGTGGCAGATCCTGTATGAGGCACCCCCACACACACACACTTTAAAACTGCATTGTTTCTATGGTTAGGCAAACATTGACAGGGGTACAGCAAAACTGTTATCATTATATACTGAGGCACACATTGACGGTGGTACAGCATAACTGTTATCATTATATACTTAGGGATTACGCTGTACCACCGCGTCAATGTGTGCCTATACTTTGAGCCAGACACTGACAATACTGCAGTACAACCCCTATCACTATATACTAAGCCAAACATTGATGTGGTGTAGGCCTAACACTTCAGTGACTGGCTTAGTATATAGTAGGGATGCACCGAAATTAAAATTCTGGACCGAAACTGAAAATTCAGCATTCATTTGGCCAAAACCGAAAAAAAAAAAAAAAGTTTAAAATACTTTATTAAAAGTAACACACCAAAATTAGACAAAAAAAAAATCAACAATATTAATATATATATATATATATATATATATATATATATATATATACACACATATAATTAACAGCAATCACAATCCTATCATGCCCAAGTTCTAGCATGTACTGGCTGACTTAGCATGATAGGCGTGTGATTGCTGTTTGCAACCATATATATCTATTAATACTGTTATTGAATTATTGGACGAAAAAAACAAAAAAATGATAACAGCAATCACACTCCTATCACGCCTAGACAGCCTCCCTATGCCATGCTATCCCCCCACACTTCCATGCAATCTGAAACCCTCCTTCACAAACATTCATCATAAACTACAGCACAACACCCATCACTCTCACACACTTACTAATATTTTCCTACCTTTCCTCTGGCACTGTCACTTTTCCTCCTCCTCTTCATTGTTCCTCTTCTTCTTCCTGTTCTGTGTCCTGTCCTTCCGGTGCGCGGAAGACGATGGGCGTGGCTTCAGTGTTGTGCGCCGGGATTTGACATCAAGTCCCGGCGCACAGCCACAGTTGCCGGGCGCACCGTTTTTGGAGGTGTGCCGGCACCCCTCAGTGAGCGGCACTCCAGGCGGACCGCCCCCCATCAGGTACGCTACCGGCACGGCGGCCAGTCCCGGTGGCAGCCGCTTAGTTTTTAACTTTGCGGCTGCCATGAATGTTCGTCTGCCAGCCCCCTGGCCAGCCCGCCGGCCCGGATTCAGGGCGGCCTGGGGGGCAATTGCCCCCCTGCCCAGTCCGCCCCTGCTAGTGGGGTACTTCAGGGATCCTAATTTGGACCCATTCTCTTTGATATTTGTATTACCGATATTGAAGAAGGTCTTGCTGGGTAAGGTTTATCTTTTTGAGAAGTTACCACCTCATAGGCCTTACTACTATCCTACTACGCCGAGCTACTGTGTACACTAAATTGGATGTCTGTGGGGTTTATAATCTAGTTAGGATTTATTCAGGGAATGAATGGAAGACTGCCTTCAACACTCGGGTGGTCACTGTTAATACACGGTCATGCCCTTCCGCTGTGTAACATCCCAGCAGTCTTCCAGAAGTTTATCAATGACTGCCTGAGTGATTTTGTCCGGCAATTCGTAGTAGTCTATCTGGATGATATCCTTATATATTCACCTCATCTGTCTACTTACTGTAAGCAAGTTTGTCATGCCCTGGTTCAGTCTTTACACTAAACTAGAGAAATGCTCCCCTGAAGTACGCAAGGTGACCTTCCTGGGCTACATCGTAACCCCGTAAGGATTTGAAATGCTCCAACGTTTTCTGGGGTTCACCAACTACTTCAGGAGGTTCATCCGTGACTATTTGAATACAGCACTAACAAAGAAAGGGTCTAACACACACTTTGGTCAACGGAAGCTCGTTTGGCTTTCACACACCTCAAGGATACAAGGACAAGTTCACTTTGTTAAAGCCTTGAAAACGAACAAAAATGGTATCCTGTCAGGTTCAAAATTACCATATATCGTGCCCAATCATCAGAGATTAAATCAACGGTTTTGAAATACCTGCTTATCCTGGTAATTGACCCCAATGTCATCAAAGCTATGGGATGTTGTAACATATGTAAGAAAGGTTACACTATAGGTAACAGTATTTCTACTTGTTCATTTTCTTCATTACCTAACAGAAAACCTGCATTGTTACAATATACTGGTTCTCGTCAATGTAGGACCCTTGCATTACATGTAATCGTACATTTACAGGAAGGACCACCATGACTGGAATTCCAGGAGCATAACTGGGACCCCTTCTGCTTCTCTGCATGTAGGCATCCTCTATGTCAAACAAAAGTAGCATGCACACATGCTGCAGGAAATCACAGGGTCATGTGATGGGAAGTCATGTGACCCTGCACATTGTGAGTGGGTATGCAGGCAGAGACTTGCTGTGAAATGGTAAACTGCTCCAGTAACAGGTAAAAGCTGTACTGTTTATTACATAGCTAAGGATCAGCAATTTAGCTATGCAATTATTTAATCTCTTTATGCTAAAGTGTGATGTGTGTGTGTAATCATCAGCAGTATCCATGGAACATTTACCTAATTTAATATATGATGACAAAGTGAGGGAAATACAACAGCAATCGGGGGAGTTCCCATTGACTGGCACCGGGAAACACCCCCCTTTAAAGGAAAAATGGGCGGGGAGCAGGGCGTGTCAAGACCCCGCTCCCGCCACCCAGAGGATTTGGGTCTTGACCCGGAGAACCGGAGGAGCAGCACTCACCTGGCAATCTCCGGGTCAAACCCGGAGAGTTCCCAGGTATGGTCATCAGGTTGTCTGATTTTACATCTGCGTGACTAAGAGTAGTTAGTGTGGCAAAGCATGGTCTGTATATGTGACCATCTTAAGAGGTTGCAGAGTTTGATGGAGAGTTGAATGATGGTGTGCATTTTATGTGTTTCATAACTAAGAGGTCCCTTTAAATTTTCTTCAAATGCTCATGACCCTTTTCCCATGCTGAACACATCCGTGACACGTGAAGTACTTACCAACCAGTCAGCTGCAGAGCTGGATAAGGTTATTGCATTTTTTGTTTACTTTTAAAGAATGCAATAATCCATCTACCTGTACCATAAAAAACACAATCCTACAATTGATTTATCAATGGAAAATGGAAATAGGTAGACTAAGACAGATGAGCTATATATTGAAATGATGTATAAATTGGTATAAATGCCACAATTTGTGTCAATTTAATGTTTTATATGTGTAGATTTTTTTTATATTTATGTAATATTTAAAAGCACATACAGTCATGAAGTAATCTGATACCTAAAATACCGTATTTGCCGAATATAGGGCGCTCTTTTTCCCCCCACTTTAAAGACTTAAAGTGGGGGGGCGCCCTATAATCGGGGTTTAGCGCAGGAATGCGCAATTCGTATTGACCGATGATCGGAACATGCAATTCCGGGCACCGGGCAGGCAGCAGGGTTAGGATCCAGATCCCCTGCAGCGCTGCAGGAGACCTGGATCCTACTCTCCGGCGGCCGTGGATGTCTACGCGATGCGCTGAGACAGCCTCCCCTGCCAGCACTTGCCACGGGGGGAGTGCCGGCACGGGAGATTGTCTAAGCGTAAAGAACCTCTGCTGCCGGCATGTCTGCTTGCCGGGACTTCCCAAGGGGCACCCACGGGGGTGCCGGCAAGGGAGATTGTTAAAGCACATCGAGCAGACGTGCCGGCAGCGGAGGTTGTTTACGCTCGCATCGCCGCAGCCGATGAACGTCTGCGCAATGTGCTTTAACAATCTCCCTTGGGAAATGCCGGCACCGGAAGTTGTCTACGCATACCGTGCTGATGTCCCCCGTCGGCCCCACTAGACACCCGGGAGTCTGCATTGGTAAGTCGAGGGGAGGGGGGGCATATCTAGGGAGCAGAGTGGCAGAACATCTTGGGGGGGACAGATTGGCAGCATATCTCGGGGGGGCAGAGTGGCAGCATATCTCGGGGGGCAGAGTGGCAGCATATCTATTCCACTAAGTTTTTTTTTGCAAGAATCTACATTTTTCTTTAAAAAAGCACCTTACTTTTAGGGCCTATAATCGAGCCAATACGGTACATTATAATTGTGAAGGAATCACATGTCCTCCTAATTCAGCCCCAGACATGAACATGATTTAAAAAATAAAAAATGTGGTATTGTAATTCTTAAAAAGGAATAAAAGCCCTGAAATGCAAAAAACTGGCAAAATATTTAACCCCTTAATGACAATTGCCGGTTCTGGCACGCCACGGAAAAACAAGTCGTTTACGACAAATGACGTGCCAGCAATGCCACGATCGGCACCAGGGGCCATGTCTGGCCCCTCCCCGGGGCGTCAACAACCGCCATACATTGTATGGCGGCGGATGCCCGTTTTAAAAGCGTTTAGGAGGCGATCAACGATCTCCTCCTAAACATAAATGGTGTCGCTGGAATGCCTCGATCAGGAGGCATCCAGCGACACCAAACACTTACCTGGAGAGCGGTCACAGCAGCAGCTGCCGGTGATCTTCGCCATCAGCAAGATGGCGGCGGCCCGGGAAAAAAAATAATAAAGATGAAAAAGTTCGCTAGACGGTCTCCAGACCCTCTAGAGAACTCTGGCTCCACTTGCAGGTTGAATACAGGTACTGCATTCAACCATGCAAGTCAATGGAGCCCAGCTTTCTAATCACAGTGTGATTAGTAAAAATAAATAAAAAAAATAAAATAAAATTAATAATAATTAGAAAAAAATAGTAAAAAAAAAAAAAAACAGTAAAATGTAAAAATAATTTCCCACAGATGTCACTATCAGGGGAACCTTCAAGTTGAAAAAAAATGTTAAAACATTTTTTTTTAAAAAGGCAAAAAAAATAAAATATATATATAAAAAATATATTTTTGTGAGCAAGTCCTAAAATTAGCACATTAGCTTAAAACAATTATCGCATGGAAAGAGTTAAAATACTGGCATATTAAATGCCCATGGGGTGTCTACTTTTAAAAAAATGTATGATTTGATGGGGTAAATGGAATTGGCCAGGTTCAACAATGTCCCAATTAACACAGGGGGAAGGATGGCCACACATCTAATTTCCAATTAGAAAAATGCACACGTACCAAATGTGGCCTTTTAGTTCCCCCCAAAAATGACAAACCCATTGTACTCAGGAGATGTTGCTGAACACATATTGGGGTGTCGTGTGACAGCGGCATATACCAGGAGCTGTAAATTCATACATAACATAGGTGTCTGGGGGAAAAATACACACAAAAGAATACTACTGCAAACTTTGAAAAAATTCTGGTGGTAAAATGTGTGCATGCAAAGAGTTAAAATACCAGCATTTAAAATACCCTGGTGTGTCTAGTTTTCAAAAATATATGGTTTTGTTGGGCACACTGAAATGGCCCGGCTCAAAGATGTACCAAATAGGGCATGGGCAGTGGATCCCCAAATGCCAAAGTTCAACATTGAAAAATGCGCATGTCCCAAATGTGGCCCTTTTGCCCCCAAACAGCCAGGCAAAATCATTCATGTGAGGTATCGCTGTACTCAGGAGATGTTGCCGAACACATATTGGGGTGTTTTATGATAGTGACATATACCAGAACCTGTTTATTCATACCTGAAGTAAAATGTGTGTGAAAAAACAAATGCAAAAAAATGACTACCACAAAGTTTGACAAAGACTGGTGGTAGATATGGTGTATGGAAAGAGTTAAAATGCTAGCATTTGAAATACCCTGGGGTGTCTAGTTTTCAAAAATATATGGCTTTATTGGGCATACTGAAATGGCCCGGCTCAAAGATCTACCAAATAGGGCATGGGCAGTTGATCGCCAAAGTTCAACATTGAAAATGCGCATGCCCCAAATGTGGCCCTTTTGCCCCCAAACAACCAGGCAAAATCATTCATGTGAGGTATCGCTATACTCAGGAGATGTTGCTAAACACATATTGGGGTGTTTTATGATAGTGACATATACCAGAACCTGTTTATTCATACCTGAAGTAAAATGTGTGTGAAAAAAACAAATGCAAAAAATATTACTACCATAAAGTTTGACAAAGGCTGATGGTAGAATTAGTGCTTGGAAAGGATTAAAATACTAGCATTTGGAATACCCTGGGCTGTCTAGTTTTCAAAAATATATGACTTGATGGGGTAAATTGCATTGGCCGGCTTCAAAGATACCCGAAATGGCACATGGGGGGAAGAATTACCAGATTTGGAAAAAATGGCTTTGAAATAGCAAAACGCTACCTGTACTTATTGCCCCATAATGTGTAGAAAAAAGCAAAAAAAAAACATAAAAACATTGGGTATTTCTAAACTCAGGACAAATAGTAGAATCTATTTAGCAGGTTTTTTCATTACCTTTTATAGATGAGTAAAAGCTTTTTCAACTAAAAGTTAGAAACAGTCATTTTTTTCTAAATTTTTCACCATATTTTATACTTTTTTTAATAGTAAATAATATGATACAATCAAAACAATGTCATCTAAAGAAAGCCCTTCTTGTCCTGAAAAAAAACAATATATAATGTGTGTGGGTTCAGTAAACGAGAAAGAAGAAAATTACAGCTAAACACAAGCAGCGCAGAAATGTTAAAACGGCCATTGTCACGAAGGGTACAAAAAGTAAAATCAGCCTTTGTCACGAAGGGGTTAAAGAGGACATTTGTAAACTTGGTGATAGGTTTAATGCTGAGTTGTGTTAACAGTGTGATCCATTAAAAAGCCATTGTTTCAATAGTAAATTTGATCTTTACCTGTTTATTTGCAAATGACTCTTCATCATCCCGTGAAAGGATAATCAGTGATTGAGATTTTCCTTCTCTTGAGTATCTTGGTTTGATTCTCCTTGCAGCATCTGGGGTCCATGTAGAGTCAACAACAGATCTTATCTCTGGAGATGTGACATCTTTGTCTGCATCCTGCCACTCTGCTGTCTCTCCACTCTTGCATAGGGGCCTCAATACATTTGCTGAACTCTGTTTCCTGCCTTTTGCAACTACCAGGTTTTGTTCTTTTTCAAACTTTGCGCTTTTGGCCGATCTTGGCTTTCTAAGTGCAAAAAACTCTCCTATCTTCTTTTTGAAGGTTCTTGATCCTGATGGTGAAAGTGTGACGGTTCCCGAAGAAACATGGAGTGGAGACTGGCTGTGAAAATGTGAAATGTTTAATTAACGTCAATATATATATGGATTGTTTGGCATACTAAATAATACAGCTGGAAATGCATTATCATTACGGCTACTAAGTAAGCGCTGGGAAGCTATGAACAATATGCTGTACAATATGGAAGCACCAGGAAGAAGCCGTCTGAACGCGTAGTGTGAACGTGCGAGCTGACACTACTGGAGAAGGAACTATACATAAGACTAGATGTCCTGGCTGTACCGCTGTGTCTGCAGTTAAATAAAAAACGGACTTGGGAGATCCCATTGAGTTCTCCACAGACTCAGCTCACCTTAAACACAATTTATACTGTAAGATTCTACTTTTCTGTTACTACCGTATTGGCTCTGATATAGGCCGCCCCCGTATATAGGCCGCACCCTAAAAGTTTGGTGCTTTTTTAAAGAAAAAGTTTTTCTTTAAAAAAGCACCAAAAAACATGCTGCCACTCTGTCCTCTCCCCCCGAGATATGCTGCCACTGTCCTCTCCCCCCCCCGAGATATGCTGCCACTCTGTCCCCCCCCCCCGAGATATGCTGCCACTGTCCTCTCCCCCCGATATGCTGCCACTTTGTCCTCCCCCCCCGAGATATGCTGCCACTCTGTCCTCCCCCCCCCGAGATATGCTGCCACTCTGTCCTCCCCCCCCGACTTACCAGAGCAGACTCCCGGGTGTCTTACGGGGCCGGAGGGGGACATCTATGCACATCGTGTATACAACTCCCGGTACCGGCACTCAGCGTAAGTGCCGGCACCGGAAGTTGTATACGCGTATCGCGTAGATGTCTTCCGCCGGCCCTGCAAGACACCCGGGAGTCTGCCCTGGTAAGTCAGGGGGGTTAAAATGCATCGTGCGGACGTTCACCGGCAACGGCGCATCGCCGCTGCCGGTGAACGTCCGTGCGTTGCGCTTAGACAACCTCCCGTGCCGATACTCCCCCCGTGGAAAGTGCCGGCAGGGGAGGCTGTCTGAGCGTATCAGACAGTAGGATGCAGGTCCCCTGCACCGCTGCGGGGGATCTGTATCCTAACCCCGCTGTTTGCCCGGTGCCCGGGACTGCATGTCCCGGGTGTCGGGCGCTAGACCCCGAATATAGGCCGCACCCCCACTTTAAAGACTTAAAGTGGGGGGAAAAAGTGCGGCCTATATTCGGGCCAATAAGGTTTTCATAAAGTTTATTGCCTTAACATGTGTCTCCATCCCCTTCATTTTCTCCTGAGATCCAATTCGTAACCCCTTCCTGGAGGGTCAATTTTCTACTGTGGAATCCGCTTTAGGGGTTGTCTGTGCAGATTGAGCAATTTGAGCAGAAACTGCTCTATTAAGGTAAGGAGCCATTCTGGCAGCTATATTTACTAACATACTTCATTTTATTCCTAAAAATTGCTACAATATAAGCTGTTTTATTTTATTTCATTTTCATCTCCCTGCTTGAGAGTCTGAAAACCAGAAAAGGGAAAAAAACATATATTGGGAATTATCATATTCTATTTTTTCATTTTAGATGCACCACTTATTTTCTTTATTTATTGTCTTTTTTCAGAACAAGAAGGACTTTCTTCAGATTTTTTATCATATGATTTCCTATAAAAATTAATGAATATGTTGAGCAATTGAAAAAACATGTTCATAGTTTATTTTAATTTTTTTTTTTACTTTTTTAAATATTTTAATCTACAAAAGCTAATTAAAAAAAACGCTAAAAAGATTCTAAATAGAAGTACAAGTGTTTTGCTATTTCAATTTGTGAAAGACAGGTCTTTTCAAACCAACCTATTAGCATTCTATGAAGAAATATAGATATGGGTGTGGCCGTAGATGTGATTTATCTGGACTTTGCTAAGGCATTTGATACGGTTCCACATAAAAGTCTACTCTACAAATTAACAGAAATAGGCTAAGGGGCAAATGTCTGTATTTGGATTGGAAATTGCTAACAGATAGAATGCATAGAGTTGTTGTGAATGGATGTTTCTCAGACTGTACGCAGGTATTAAAAAGAGTGCCTCAGGAGTCTGTCCAGTGTGCAATGCCAGCAAGCAGCTGCAAGGGCCAATGAGGTCTTGGCATGCATAAAAAGAGGTATTGATTCACGGGAGGAGGATATCATCTTGCCTCTTTACAGGTCAATCATAAGACCTCACCTTTATGCGGTACAATTCTGGGCACCGGTTCTTAAAAAGGACATTATGGAACTAGAAAAAGTGCAAAGGAGGGCTACAAAGTTAATAAGGGGATTGGGAGATACTAGTTATGAAGAGAGACTAGTTAAAATTAAAATTATATACACTGGAAAAATGGGGTCTTAGTAGAGATATGATATTATATAAATATATGCAGGGCCAATATAAAGAGCTCTTCGGTGACCTGTTCATTAACAGAAATGTACAAAGAACAGGAGGTCACCCTCTGATACTGGAAGAGCAGAAATTTAATAGACGATAAAGGAAGGGATTCCTTACTGTAAGGACAATAAAGGAATGGAATTCACTTCCTAAGGAGGTGGTGTTATCAAATACATTAGATATTTTTTTAGAAAGGCATGACATACAGGTCTATAAATAGAATTAATATTTTAGAGCTTCTTGATCCAAGAAGAAATCCGATTTCCTTTGGAGTCAAGAAGGAATATTTTCCCCTGATGGCAGAATTCGAAGTAGCTTAATTAGGGTTTTTTTTGCCTTCTTTTGGATCAAGAGTAGGAAGGTTAGTTAGAAGGGTTGAACTTGATGGACTTAGGTCTTTTTTCAACTTTATGTACTATGTAACTGTCACAGAGCTGGCTAGTCTGACCGACTACCTGTGCTGACTTGTGCTCCCTTAGCCTGGGACAACACTCTTTCCCTGGTTTCACAGTCACTAGCCGACACTCAGTGTAGGGTATTTCTCACACACAGGGCTGGATATATCCAGCAAAACACACATTGACATAATCAGGATATTGGGACACAAACCGCCCCCTTAATCTGCCTCCCAGAGACAACCGGGGCAAGATCAAGGTGAGGAACCCGATACACAGCACACAGGAGCAACCAACTAGGTACAGCGAAGTCCGAAATAAAGCCAAAGGGTCAGGATTGGAGATAGCAACGTAATCGTTTAATCGAGCCAGAGGGTCTGGATTGGAGACAGCAGCGTAATCGGTAACAAAAGCCAGAGGGTCAGGATTGGAGACAGCAGCGTAATCGGTAACAAAAGCCAGAGGGTCAATAACAGGAATCAGGAAGAACAACCAGGCATAGCTCTCTACGGCACAATAACTGTGCACTGAATGATTCTCAGTGCTCATTTTTAAATCTACCACCAGGGGTCGCCCTGCCCCCATGCGTGGTGACGATGGTGCGCGTTCCCCGCTTTCTCCATTTAGGAGTGAATAAGGAGAGGTGGGGGCGCGCGTGCTCTCTGGGACCGGCATCATGGCAGGAGTGGTGATGAGAGCAGCGTCGTGGGAGCTGGTACCCACAGTCAGCGGTTATTCCAGTGAGTTACTGCGCTGGGGGTTTCTCTGTGGACCCTGGCATAAAGGGATTGACAATACAATAGGGTCTCAACCTCCACTATTACTGCCAGAAATCAGTTCCAGGGATGGCCGGGGTAAATGTCTGTAGTGGTGGAACTGGGAGTGTGGGGGGGACTGACTTATACAATATTAAACTAAAACAATGGCGGTCACTCCCTGGTTGCAGATCCTGGCTGTCTGCCGGAGATAACCCCCACAGCAAGTGATGAGATGATACTGCTCGGGGTAGCCACAGAAGTCTTTACAAAGTCAGGACCCATTGTCAATAGGGAGGAGGCTGGTTGGCATCTTTGTGATTTCCTTTATTGGCCGTCACAAACGGTTGTCATCTTGCAGTTTGAAATACATATGCCAACCCGCTCTCTTTCTCTGTTCTTTTGCTGTATTTTTGTTTGTTTTGGTTCGGGTCAGGCAGCAGTGCAATTCACTGCTCCTGCCTATTACTGACTAGGTTTAGGTGTTCCTTTTTCGCTTAAAGCTTTCTTGATGTGTTGTGTTATTTACATAAATAAATTAGATACATTTAATAAATAAATAATTAAAATATTAATCATAAGTAATAATTTTTTAAAAAAATAATTACACTAAATTGAATATATTGATGTTTATTTTCTATTAATAAAAAATAAGAAAAACAACATAGTATATATATATATATATATATATATTGTGACAAACCCTGTAGCATGAGGGCCATACATGTCACATTTAGGGGTCCTAAGCACAGTCCTTGAGGATTGTCGAAAATTCCTCCAGTTCAGGTGGAAGGCTCAGTTATGGCAATTCACTTGCCTTCCGTTTGGGTTTAGTTCAGCCCAGTGGTGTAACCTGTCATGGCCTTTTTCAGGGAGTTAGGCATTCGTTTAATCATCTATTTGGACGATATTCTACTTATGTCCCAGGACCCGCTACTCTTACGGTCACAAACAAACTTCATCATGAGTTATATCGAACGCTTGGGCTTTGTGATCAACCAACAGAAGTCTGCTTTGACTCCCTCCCAGGTAGTTCATTTTCTAGGCTTCGAGGTGGATTCCGTCTTGGCAGTCTTACTACTCCCGCAGCTCAAGATCAACAACATAAAGAAGGAGCTGCGTCGGGCCCTGAAATTACAAGAGGTGTCTCTTTGGACTCTAGCTCTCTTCATGGGCCTCTTATCAGCATCCATTCAGGCCATATTCCCGGGACCACTCAGTTATCGTGCTCTCCAGAGATTGAAAACCCAACATCTGCACCAGTACCCATCATACGATGAGATGATCAAGATGCCGTCAGAAGCCACATTGGAACTTCGTATGGAGGCTTGGAATGGCAGAACAATTTTTGGGTGCCAACTGGATCTGATCTTGGAATCGGATGCCAGTCTCTCAGCTTGGGGAGCGGTCTCAGAAGGGACGGTGACGGACGGTTGATGGTCTCAGCAGAAATGCCTGTTGCACATCAATTGTTTCAAATTGATCACAGGGACGTTTGCGATAAAGTTTGGCGAAGGATTGTTCCAATTGTTCTCTTCTTCTCAGATGGACCACTTCTCAGCTGTCCTCTACGTAAACAAACTGGGGGGTTTGCGGTCCAAGATCTTGACCGAATTGACCAAGGATCTGTATCAGTTTTGCCTAGAACGAAACATCTCAATTCAAGCAGAATACCTTCCCGGGACAGACTTATTGGATATACTTTGTCCTGTCCATTTGGTTTGGCCAAATATTGGGAGCTTTTTACATTTGGAAATTAATTTAATTGTCATTCACCCTCATTTACTCTATCATGCTCTCTAACACTCTTATTCTTTCAGAATGTCTTCCTACCTCCTCCACTGACCCCTTCCATGTCCCTGGAGCTCCGCAGCTCCGCTTCTTCTCTTGCATCATCCTTATCTTCTTGTTCTTCTGTCTTCTTTCTTCGTCCACTTCTTCGCAGACATGATCTCTTGCGAACGTCCACCCTTTTTTCCGAAGAGAGAGCGTGAATGAGAAAGCAAGTGAAAATTTGGAGCTCTTTCCTTCATTTTCGTTTGCTTCATTGGTGTCTCTTTTTTCTGGATTTGTACGAAATTTGAATTTTTTAAAAAAATTGCAATTCTTTCGAATCCGAATGCACAAGTCTAACATCTAGTAAAAGTTTTTTGGGTCTGTATTAAGATATTTTATTATCTTTTCACTTTGCAAGTTGGATTATGTATAAAACACTGTTCTAAAGAGCAGCTTTAGGTTAGAATATAATTAGAATGTTTTCATTTTATGTAAATTAGGTCAATTTGGAATTGAAATAATATAAGAAATTCTTAATGCAAATGTGCCTTATGTTTTATTTTAATTGATATATATATATATATCATTTTTGCACATTTAAATTCACAAATTGTACAACACTTTGTGTTTTTTTAATCTCTCATAAATTAGGTGTCAGCATGCTACCAATTTTTTATGTGGCAAGTGGCCATTTTGGCTGGTGTTCCGTGTAATGTTACATTTTTGTTAATGGTTAGGTTTCCCACAGAGATTGGGTAATAGTTTTTTTTTTCTGACTAAAAGGCATTATCTATTCCCCAGGGGATGCCCTCACATGTAACTTTAAATGCAGGGCTTTACTTTAACGTAAATCTTCTGTGCATCGTTAAACAGTAGGCCTATATCTACAAGTAGGCGGCATGGCTAAAGGTGACAACAGGGAGGAAACCCTGAAGTGCCATCACTTTGAGACACATGCCTGGCTCCAATGGTCCACTTGTCAACCACATACATGGCTGGCATTCGAAGGGTGAATATGAAAGCTTAATGGGTTACACATTTTTAAATGAAGATTAAGAATGGCATCTGAATAGATTTAATTGACTATGACAGTATTCTGTACCATTAAATAAAGATTAACTGCCACCCTTTATTCCATATAAAAGAAGTGGAAGGAAACTGTTAGTTGAAGAGTCAGCATTTTATTAAAATATGTAACCCCTATGCAAACTTTAGCAGTATAAATCAAACGGTAATGGATAAAGTGATACTTACTGATATTCTTGGATGATTTTCTTTGAGAAGAATTCATCTATTCCCTCGTCCACTTTAGGGCATACTTCAGTTTGAATTTTATCTGCACTTTCACTATATGAAGACAGTCCCTGAAACATGAATTTTAAGACATTTTGCTATTCACTTTTATTATAATTTCAAAAAAATTATGTTAAAATATACTTTCACCACCCCCTTCAATGCTCCCCTGTTACATAAAAAATACACAAATATGCTGGGCTGAATAATTATTGCAATCAAAATGTTTTTGTGGGGATAATTTGAAATTGGGGTGTGATGGTATCAGGCTTTTATCACCCTTTTGGGGATATTAGTCACTGACCCTTTACTGTTGCTGTGTCTATTCTTAAGAGTCCTGCTGCTCTGTAGGTCCTGAAGTAGCACTGTAATTTTAGATATTTTGCAAATAATGAAAACCCAAGCAAAACCTAGCTGAGAATTATTTAAGGGTAATTTGTTTATTGAGAAAAGCTGCAGGCATGTATACAGTGCACAATAATGTAATCTACATAACAAACAAGATAAGCATTGGTTAACCACCAAATTGTAGTGGGAGGGCAGAACAAACAACCAAGACACACACACATCACCTGTAACCAATGGGATTGGCGCTTTTGAATACTTAACCCCTACACTGCTAACGACGACAACACAGGTTTTGATATTAGAGTTTAGAAAAATAAAATTACAAACTAGTTTTTATTGAGTCGAAAGTGAAAAAATACCCTTTTTCCCATTTTTGGCTTTATTTTGCAAACCTGATGAGACATACACATAGAAAAATTGTATATTTGGAATCTGCTGGGTGTGCTGAAAAAAACAATATATGGTTTGTATAGTTTATTACCAAGAAATTTACTTCTAAACGCGTTTAAACGTGAGATGCACCAAAATGCCAAAAAACTGCTTAGCACCCAGGTGGGAAATGGCTTAGCAGCCAAGGGGTTAACCAATCAAATAACTGCCTACTTTTCCCCACTACAGTGCAGGCTGCTGGGCTTGACCTTTTTTGGACAAGGTTGCCGTGTCATGATTTCCCCGTATAGGTTCCTGCATCTGTTCACACTATCCCCCCACCAAGCTCTCTAGCTCTTTTTCCATGCTGGCTCAGACAGCCTCAGTCACCCAATAAACTGGTTCAAAGGTTCACCTGGCCAGGAGGCGCCACCCTTGATGACCAAACGGCATAAGAGCTGGGAGGGTCAATAACATGTCACTCTGCTTTCGCAGAAGCTGGAGTACTTGTTGCAGTTCCCTTGTCATATATTAATACACACACACTACAGTGAATGCTGACATACACACTCAAGCTAATGCAATACTGTAACATACACAACATCATATATACTAATGCTACACTCTTATACACACACACACACACACACACTGGCTAACACTATACATATATAAAAACACACACTCTAAACACCATGCACTCACACACACTGAGGCCAGCACTACAGACTTACACACTGACTCTAGCACTATACATATAGCTCACATCCACATTGAAACTACAGTATACACAACCAACTCCAGCACTATACATATACACACTGACTGACACTACAGTATACACTTACACGCACTACTCCCCCCCTCACCTCATAGAGACCTGCCAAGCCACTGCCTATGTTCCGCCATTGTGAATCTGCCACCCTATACTTTCCTGTAGGGGCGCATAGGGCAACAGATTGACAATAGTAGCCCTGGCCAGCTTTTACCCCTTGCCCAGCAAAACCCTGGGCACTAGGAAGTGTTTTCTAGTCGCCATGGCGACCTGATGCCTGGGGTTTGTCGAGCCCTGGATTAGATATTCAGAGGAGGATTTAGGTCCCCTTAAACTATTACAGTCTTCTCTTGAAAATTCAACAATATATATAAAAAAAAAGGTATGTGTTCAGTGTCTACAGTAGCACTTTTAGTTGAGGGCACTGAATTGCTACATTCACACTGTGTCTCTGCCACTTCTCTGCAGCTCCAGCCCACCCCTGCATTACACTGGGCTCTTGGTGTACACTGTTTACTAGTGATGGGAAGTTTGGATCAGTAAAGTGAATCGGTTCATTTCGAGTCTTCCTTAAAATGAACCGATTCATCAGATCACTCAATGTCACTCACGGCAGTTAATACTTCCCAGTCACTCCCTGCAGTCACACTGATGATTGGCCCCACCCCTTCCTGCTTCCCAGTCCCTCCATGCAGTCACACTGTTGATTGGCCCGCCCCTTTCATTATAGCATCCACACTGCTCAGCAACTCTTCTAACAGTAAGTATAAAATTAATATTTAGGCTGCTGAAAGTTAGGGGAGGTGGGAGATAATTAGTTATGGTTGATGGGGTCTTTAGGGTTAATTTAGGGGCAGTTATGGTTAATGGGGTCTTTAGGGGCAGTTATGGTTAATGGGGTCTTTAGGGTTATTTTAGGGGCAGGTATGGTTAATGGGGTCTTTAGGGTTAATTTAATGCTGAGGACTGAGAGTTAATTTAATAAGGTTAACTTAAGGTGCAGTTAGGGGTAAAGGGGTGCAAACTAAGGGGAATCTAAATCCTGAGGATATTGAAGATTAATATTGTATTTATTTATAAAGGTATTATGTCAGTGTGCTGTATACGAGTCTGTGAACGAGTCTGAGAACGAGTCTGAGTCTGTGAACGAGTCATGAGTCATGGTTCCTCTGAACGAGTCTGTGAATCTGTATCCTAATACAATATGGCGACCAAGGAGCGCATATACATGGGGAGAAAACAAAAACAACGCTAATAGTGTAATATGTATACAAAATGAAAAATAAAAAAAGGGGTGTAAGATCCACTCACAAACTTGCTGAATAAATCAGGCTCATCAAGGTTCAGTAGTAGCAGAATTTAATATCTTCTAAAATCTATAGGAATCTATTTAGAAGATATTAAATTCTGCTACTACTGAACCTTGATGAGCCTGATTTATTCAGCAAGTTTGTGAGTGGATCTTACACCCCTTTTTTATTTTTCATTTTGTATACATATTACACTATTAACGTTGTTTTTGTTTTCTCCCCATGTATATGCGCTCCTTGGTCGCCATATTGTATTGTTGAGCATCCTGAGGAAGAGTGTTTTTGGAGGCTGCTATCTTGGGGAGTATTCTTTATTCATTTACTCATTCTTTTATTTTATTTACACCTTTTACACTTTACACGTGGAATTTGAATTTTTGTTTTGGTCTAAATCTGTATCCTAACCCTGCTGCCTGCCCAGTGCCTGGAACTGAGCCCGCCCCCAAGCCTGAGATCACTCCCACGGAGTGAGCCTGTAGGCTGAAAACGTGGTTGATGCAAAACCAGCAATCGTGTTTTCAGCTGCCACAGGCAGCTTCAGGGAAGGGGGTTGTGTGTTGATTGGGTCCCCACACAAGTGTGGGGACCTGACACAACACCCTCCAGCTGCCTGATCGCTCCATGAGAGCGACAGTGCAGCGTTAACCCCTTCAATGCCGCATTTAGGGGTTAATTCCCGTTTTGTATGGGGCTCTGCTGCTGGTGGTCTGCCTGGAAGCCCAGGCAGGCCAGCAACAGCAAAAACGAGCCTCCATAAGCCCTTTGATGACTTCTGTAGGCATGGAAGCCTACAGCAGTCATCAGAGACTCCCCCTGCAATAGCTGGTCTATAGACCAGCAATTGAGTCCCAGCTGCCAGAGGCAGCTTCAGGGACAGGGGGAGAGGGTTCTTTGGTCTCCACATGAGTGTGGAGAGCAGCCCCAACCCTCCCCTGCTGCCTGATCGCTCCCTGAGAGCGACAGTGCAGCGTTAACCCCTTCAATGCCACAACTGTGTATGACACATTTGTGGCATTACAGGGGTTAACATTTGTCCCCACAAGCTTGTGGGGACTACATATCAGTCAATGCTGTGCTCCAATGGAACATCAGCATTGAAAGGGTTAAAAAAATAATAATAATTAAAAAAAAAACAGCACTGACCTGAAAGTCCAGGGTGCTTCCAGGTCAAACGCTGTGATTTTAGTAAGTGGGCTGATAATGATCAGATCACTCCTGACCAACTGTTAGTTTAAAAAAATTCTGGCTCCTAACTTTTTTACCTGGCGCCTAGATTCACAACAAATTTGTCAAGCCCTGCATTAGAGTTTATATAGGGCTGCAGGTGGCTGCCTGCTCCCAGTAATTACATTAGATTGATCTCTGCAGAGTGATATTGGCCAGGTATGTCTATTCTAGAATTCCCACAAATGACAACGCTCCCAGGATAGCAAGCCATGCCCCTCTGCAATTCCAGCTCATTCACACTGTTACACGTGGAGGTGCTCAATGCTTAAGATGTGGCCTACTCTGCAACCACGCTGCAAGGCACCTTCTGAGTATTACTGAACTCCGGGAATTCAGCTGATTACAGAATCAACTCAAGGCCGGGATGCGGTCTGTGTCGTGGCTGGACCACCGGATGCGGTATGCTGCTGTCTCGCAGTTGTGTGGCCGCCTGACAGGACACAGAGGATGTATACGGAACCCCCACTGCTTGCGTAATTCTTTGTTTGTACTGTCCCTTTGTCTCCCCCCTTTTTTTTTTCTTCTCTTCCCGTTCTCCTTTTGCCTCTTCCCAGCACCTGTACCCATGTTTCCCCCCTTGTGAATATGCTCTTTTTCTTCTTCCCCTGACCTCACTCTGTTCCTCTTGACTCCCTTGTCGTTTTTTCTTCTGGCTGGGGCCATCTTCTTCGCCCTCATTGCATACTCCCATGGCCATGCTTGCCGGTTGGGTCACATTGCTGATCAGTATTGACTATTAACGTTGTTTTTGTTTTCTCCCCATGTATATGCGCTCCTTGGTCGCCATATTGTATTGTTGAGCATCTTGAGGAAGAGTGTTTTTGGAGGCTGCTATCTTGGGGAGTATTCTTTATTCATTTACTCATTCTTTTATTTTATTTACACCTTTTACACTTTACACGTGGAATTTGGATTTTTGTTTTGGTCTAAATCTGTATCCTAACCCTGCTGCCTGCCCAGTGCCTGGAACTGCATGTCCCGGGCGCCAGGCGATACGAATTGCGCATTCCTGCACTAAACCCCGAATAAAGGCCATACCCCCGCTTTAAAGACTTAAAGTGGGGGGGGGAGTGCAGTCTATATTCAGGCAAATACGGTATGTATATTTATAGATATATTTATATATTTATTTATCTATTGTCCATTCCAGTATATCCCTTATCCCTGTTCTTTGGGACTCAATCCCTCCTGTCCTTTTATTGCACAGGCACTATTTTGTAATCCATTTTTTTTACTTGGAGATCAAACATCAATATCAATTACCAACACCTGAGGACCACTTAGACATCCTGGGAGTCGCCGGGCTTACATCTTCACCGAAAAGCCATAAGCACATTGTTTAGTCTGATGCTCACTTGCTATCAAGCTCCTGTTGTACTCGCTTGTCGTCTCTCTTAGGGGCGCAGCCGCCGCTTTTACACCTGTTGTACGTTATTGTGACCATACTGGTTTGATATGTTATATTTTACGTCAACTACACGGTGTACTCCTTGCTATTGAGCACTTACTCTATTCACTTACTGCCTCTCTCTCACGGACGAGGCCGCTATGTTTTCGTCTGTTGAATGCTCTAGTGACCGTCCAGGCTAGATGTGTTATATTTTATGTCAACTACATTATGCACTTCTTGCTATTCAGCTCATGTTGTATTCACTTGCCGGGAGCATTGTTGCTTTTCCTTGCATCTCGATTGAATCCTCATGCCATTTTCCCCTTCCCCTCCCCTTTTTTCTTTCGGTACCCCTCTGCCTTCGTCAAAAAACAAAACTTCAATAAATATTGATTTACCTAAAAAAACTTGTTTGGAAACAGTGATGCACGTCCTTCATATTTGACCCTGTAACTAGCAAACTACCAGGCATTCAAGGTGCTTCCAAAATCGTAAATGTCTAAATACATTTTTTTTTTAATCCCTTATGGCAATGACTGATTTTGCTTCAAAAATATGTATATGTCAGACAATCTGTCTTGTCTGCTTCATATTAGCACATTACATGAGCCAATACAATCAGAACCATAAATCACAAAGTGAGTTGCCCTCATAAGGGCTTGATAAGTATTCCAGCAACCGTTAGAGCCAACCAGGTATACCTACTCCAACCCCTTTGCATCCTATACACCAGATGGACCTCAAAGCAGTGAAGATGTAAGCAAGCGGATCCTATCTTTGGTCAGTTATAGAGTCCAATGAGACGGATGTGATGGACTACTTCTCAAACCGTCCCTCTGGGATTTAGTATGAGTGCCTCCATTTGCCTACATTCTTCCTTTTTCTGTATCTAACAAGAAACAGGAGTTAGATCCACCTTCCTCCAGTTCCACGGGATAATTGACCTGGCAGAGTTCAATATGTGTATCGAAAGGCTCTGCTTATATTTTGGCACCAATGATGAGTGATGAAGTAGTGCTCTCC